>NC_054468.1:177423889-177738697 GCF_017639515.1 Carcharodon carcharias | reverse complement strand
ATGAAGCAGCTGAGATGATTAGGCCAAGGACACTACCCTGACTAAGTCCTGCAGTGATGTCCTGGAGCTGAGGTGATTGACCTCCAACAACCACAACCATTTTCCTTTGTGCTAGGTATGACTCCAACCAATGGAGAGTTTTCCCCCAATTCCTACTGACTCCAGTTTTGCTAGAGCTCTTTGATGCCACACTCTGTCAAATGCGGCCTTGATGTCAAAGGCAGACACTCTTGCCTCACCTCTGGAGTTCAGCTCTTTTGTTCATATTTGAATGAAGGCTGTAATGAGGTCAGGAGCTGCGTGGCCCTGGTAGAATCCAAACTGAGTGTGAGTGAGCACGTTGTTGCTAAGCAACTGCTGCTTGATAGCACTGTTGATGATCCCTCCATCACTTAACTGATGATCGAGAGTAGACTGATGGGACGGTAATTGGCTGGGTTGGATTTGTCCTACTTTTGGATTTGTCCTAGGACATACCTAGACAATTTTCCACATTGCTGGATAGATGCCAGTGTTGTAGCTGTACTGGAACAGCTTGGCTAGGGGCGCAAGTTCTGAAGCACAAGCCTTCAGTACTATTGCCGGAATATTGTCAGGGCCCATAGCCTTTGCACTAGCCAATGCCTTCTCTATTTCTTGATATCACGTGGAGTGAACTGAATTGGCTGAAGACTGGCATCTTGATGTGGCTATGACTGTGATGCTGGACCCCTGGGGGCCCCTGCAGGAGGTCCAGATGGATCATTCACACAGCATTTCTGGATGAAGATTGTAGCAAGTGGTTCAGCCTTATATTTTGCACTGATGTGCTGGGCTCCCCCATCATTGAGGATGGGGATATTTGTGGAGCCTTTTCCTCCAATGAGTTGTTTAATTGTCCACCACCATTCATGACTGGGTGTAGCAGGGCTGCAGACCTTAGATCTGATCCATTGGTTGTGGAATCATTTATCTCTATCACTTGTTGCTTATATTTTTTGGCACACAATTAATCCTGTATTATAGATTCACCAAGCTGACAATTCATTTTTAGGTATGCCTGGTGCTGCTTCTAGCATGCCCTCCTGCACTCTTCATTCAACCAGGGAGTTGATTCCCTGGCTTGGCGGTAATGGTAGAGTGGGGGATATGCCAGGCCATAAAATTACAGCTTGTGGTTGAGTACAATTCTGCTTATGCTTATGGACCACAGCGCCTCATGGTTGCCCAGTCGTGAGTTGCTAGTTCTGTTCAAAATCTATCCCCTTTAGCATGGTGCTAGTGACACACAACACGATGGAGGGTACCCTCAATGTGATGATGGGACCTTGTCTCCACAAGGATTGTGCAGTCATCCCTCCTACCGATACTCTCATGGACAAATGCATATGCAGCAGGCAGGTTGGTGAGAATGAGGTCAAGTATGTTTTCCCTCTTGTTTGTTCCCTCACCATCTGCCACAGGCCTAGTCTAGCTGCTATATCCTTTAGGACTTAGCTAGCTCAGTCTGTGGTGGTACTACCAAGCCGCTCTTGGTGATGGACATTGAAGTCCCCCACCCAGAGTACATTCAGAGCCCTTGCCACCTCAGTATTTCCTCCAAGTTGTGTTCAACATGGAGGAGTGCTGATTCATCGGCTGAGGAGGTGAAAGGTTGCAAACTTTAAAGATGGAAGGCAGAATTGGTGCACACAAACATACAAATAAATTTAACTTTCAATAAATATTAAGAGCAAAACAATATGTTAGAAGCAGAGCTTCAACATTTGTGGAGCTGAATCCAAAACCAGATCTACATTGCTTTTATATTTTGAATCAGCAAAGGCCTCAGCAAACTCCAATGCATGTCTTTGGCAAGCTTAATTATGCACTATGTTTACAGCGTCTCAAGTAATAACATTGTGAATTGCTCCGGAAGTGTTCTTCTATTGCTGCATTAAACACTTAAAAGAACTCATTCACAGATGCTAGCACAACACAACAGCGATGCAGAACAGCTGTGAACTTGCTAATAACCTGATTATACTGTGCCAAGTGGTGCAATATTGGGTGCATACAAGTCAACTATATCAGTGGGCAGCTCTGGTTATACTGCTGACTTGCAATCTCGGGAGGGTTTCTTCAATTTTTCCCTGGAGGTAAAGGTCCTCATAAACTGTGGATATACTGACATAATTATGCCATATTTGGGGCAAGTATATGCAGTGTGGAAACTGGGGCAGATCCCAGCACAGTCAACTCTTAGCCCTATTTAGCATCTATCAGCAATTCTGCTAGTGGTAGGAGCAAGCAATTCTTGTATTCTCCCCTTTCTGTGGACAGAAGTGAGTGAAATGGAACTGGTGGAGCTATATATGCTATATTAAGCTTGCGCAAGAGTGTGTCCTAACATGGTCTTAATGGAACTGGGGTCCATGGCAAATCTAAAGACTAGCTGCTTTATGGCGACTAATCAAAAGTGACTTTGCTGAAAGTGCAGCAGGGTCAACCTTCTGCCCACCACTTTGCCCTCCCTAACCCATCTCCTAGATGCTAGCAATTAGGCTATTAATATATGAGGGGATGGGTGGTGTGGCACAGGGCAGGGACTGGTGCCAGTGTCATGACAGGGTCACCAACCTTGTTGACCAGCTATAATATTAGAATAGTGTCTTGCTTCTCTGCTAGGAGTCCAGAAAATGAAGTGGTTAAATCTTGGGGTCGGGGAGTGGGGCAACTTCAAAATACTTCTCTCTCAATTATGAATCAAATGGCAATTGATATTTCTTTAATATAGGTATGATAAAGCCTCCAAACAGCATAGCTAACAAAATCCACAGGGCAGCCCAGGAATGCCTCCAAAATAAGGTTGGGACATGGATAGGAAGAAAATGTGGTCAAACCTGATAAAAGCAATAGTCCCTTTCATGGAAATTCACAATGATCTGAGCAGTGGGTGGAAACCCAGCAGAGCCAGCTTTTGTTCCCCCTCCCACCCAAGGCACAGCAGATTACAAATGGCTGATTACAAATAAAGCAGATCTTCATATCATTAGTTTCAGCTAAACATGAACCAAGGTTTCAGTGTTATAGTCTATCTACATACAGTTCTCCCAAAGTCTATCTATATATATTCAGTTTAAGATATTAGCTACTTACTATATTATGACCAGGTGAGGAGGAGTGAACTGGCTCCCACTCTATTCAAATCCCCTTGGTTGGTTGCAACAAAGGTTTTAAATTTCTTTTCCCCATAAATGCCTTTCTCAGTCCAAATGTATTTGTTTGCTAAGAAGGAGCCAATCAAACCAGAGTAAGAGTAAGTTTATTAGTTACTAAACCCATGAAAAAATAAAAAAGATGTGACTACGCACCCGCACACACACACACACGGATATCAGAATTAATTAAGTTAGAGCCCAATGAAAAGCTAAAAGAATAAACAATTAAGCCCTTTGCTTATCTTTAAGGTGTAGATTGTTGATCGTTGTGGCCATTTTAAATTAATTGGATTCCTGTAGAATTCTGGAGTTGACATGGTTCAGGTCTGCACTTTGTTGAAGACAATCTTTTAACTACAGAGAGAGGAAGAGAGAGAAATCTTTACTACTATCTTCCAGCAGTGTTTTCAGAGGTCAGTAATATTTCTTTCTCCTCCTTCTGACTGTGCTTGGCAGAACGCAATTTTTAAAACTGCTGACTGTATATTCCCAGAAATAAATTTGATTAGTATGCCTTGTAATCATTGCTGCAGACCAAGTAATCCCATTCGTTTATCTTCTCATCTCTGAAACTTATGGTACATTTTAAGATATAAATCAACTGGAGATGGAGTTATGTCATCCTCCACAGGGGGTTTTGAATATCGGATGTGTATCTTGCTGGCTGGCAGTTCCCATTGTCTTGATAGAACTACCGCTGATCAAAGTCCAGTACTTTGGATTTTTTAATGCCTTCCCTTTAAAGGAGTCCCTGTTTAAAGTGGACCTTGACACCCCCCAGGTGTGAAATTCCATGGAACAGGTCTGCAGTGCAATTCATGTAGAAAATTTCCAGGAAAATGGTGAACTTATAGTATCAGGTGACTCGTGGCAGCCAGTTTTTGATCAGTGTCTTTTCTTGTATTTTGTTTTAAACACGTCTTCTTTAACCAGTTCAATATGCCTGTGGTTAGCTGTTGAGATTGTAGATAGATCTCACTTGGTCACAATTTCCGCCGTCGTGACAACTAACAGAATATACAGCCATAGCTACATGACACCATGGGCTATAATTTCTGTGTATTAATTTTACTGAAATATGTATAAACAAAAATGCAACACTAAGAAAAACATGCTAACAGGTTATCTGAACACTTGTAGCACTGACTATAAGTGGCATTCCGGGTCTAAAATGGGTCACAATAATTAGCAAGACAAAAAAAAAAGGCACCTTTTCCATGTTAAGATTTTATTAAAGAACCCATCAAGAGACAGTTGATCAGAATTATGTAGTGGGAGGTTGGGAGAGCGAGATAAAGCCCTGGAGATCGCATTAGATCTGGTAGTAGAAAGAAGATTTCCTCAATAGATCATTAATTCATGAGCCTTTGATGGGTATCTCTTCATCCAACAGCAGTAGCACATGTGAGGTGGCCCAAGTGCATACACAATAATAGGTGCAAAACTCTCAGAATAAGTTGCCCCAAGCAAATAGATACATTGCAACAGTTAAATTAACTGAACATCATGGAATGAGCAGTAGGCTATTGGGCTCTGGGCAACAGGAAGGTATGACTTAAATGCATCACTTGATCTGAGAACTGATAGTCAACAATATGATGAGAGGGCCACCTCTGTATGTTTATGGTGGTCTACAGTAGAGTTAGAGCAGCACTACAAACACATGCAGTATTTGTTTGTGTTTTATTTTCCTGGCATTTCATCTTTGTTTCTACACTTCTTTTTAATTAACAAAAAGTTATTGGGAAAGGCAATAAGTCCTACAGAAAGCAGCAGTAATTAGCCACTCTTCTGATCATCATCAGTCCAGTAAATGGTTAGCTGAAGCCCTGTTGTGCTATCACTGTTATATACACTTAAGCACAGTTTTTTCTTTCAAACAGATACTTTGACCACCATTCATGACATCATTTGTGCCATACATGACGCCATCTGTGTGTCTATAAACAATATTATAGTATGGCTAACTAGAAAAGATTATTAGTGTTTCCACATACTAAAGGTAGATAAGGCAACCAATAATGACAGAAGTTCTGCATGGCGCTTTCATTCTGAAGTGAGCATGACTAGAGTGGTATTTGCCTTGTAAGAGGCCCCCATTGCAAAAACTTGATTTGATGTTTCTATGCCGATAGGCAATGATACCATATATTGCTTACAGTCGTTTGGTAGTGTAGAACTTGAATATTGCTGAAAAGAGAAACACGTGGCTGAGGCATTTTACCTTGCACTCATCAAGACAGGTGCAGGAATGCCAAATTCCAAACGATCACAATAATTTACACTACAGGGGAAAAGGGTGCTGATTGGTTGCTAAGTTGACTCTGATTGGCTGAATTATTGCCATGGAGAAAGTGACAGGGAACTATAGGCTCCCCAAGCTCATGGATAATTGCAAAAAGGTATAAGGCTTGAGTATATTCCTGTTGTTTGCACAGAATAGGTGCCTACATATGAGTATATGTCACTTCTAGAAAGAGTAAATGAGCCATGTTACAAGCTTGACTGTTACCTTAGATTGGTTGACAGTGTAGCTATTAGCATATTCAGGATTGTTCAGCAAGCACTGTCCAATCGTGGAATCATATCTAACAGCAAATGTTTTGGTTTGGGCTTTGCAAGCTTGGGCTGGTTGAGTACAGTTTGTACTCTGCTTATTCCAAACATTACAAATAAGTAGATTACAGACTGTGCTTAACCAGCCCACGCTTGCAAAACCCAGAAAAACATCAACTATTACCTGTGATTCCGCGATTGAGCAGCACTTGTTGAACAATCCTGAGTGTGCTAATGGCTATACTAGCAACCAATTTAAGATAATCTGTTGAGCTCATAACGTGGCTCATTTATATTTGCTAGAAATGATACACATTCATATGCAGGCGCCCACTGTCTGTAAACAAAAATGATATGTTCAAGCCTTGCATCTTTTTGAATAGCCTGGAAGCTTGGGGAACCTATATTTCACTATTGCTTTCTCCATGGCAACGCCTTGGCCAATCAAAGTCAACTCACCAACCAATCAGCACCCTCTTTTCCTGCGTATAAACTGTCGTGATTCTTTGAAATTTGGCATTCTTGCATTGGTCCTGATGAGTGCAAGACAAAAAGCTTCAGCAACATGTCTCCTTTTTCAGAAATACTACATGCTTATTCAAAAGCATACATGCTAGATTGTGAAGACATGTTTTCAGTAGGTAATATAATTGATAAAATGACAAGGGACAGATAGAAAATGAAAAAATAAAGTAGAATTTTTCTGAATAAACTAATTAGATTCTATTTTTTTTATTTTGGAGCCCTGAAAATGTAAATAGCCACAATGGGCTGGATATTATGTCCCCACCCTGCCAGGCGCATTTTCAGTGGGGGGCATGTAAAATATGACACGTGGCTAGCCCACCACCTTCCCATCCATCCCCAACCTAGGCCCTGTTAAATGATAGGCAGGTGAGTGCCTAAATTGGCAGACTGCTCGCCCTTTTGAGAAAAGTAATTAGCCCGCAATTGACCTTGTTAACAAGCCAAATGACCCAAATATTTTGCTGCCCACACTATAATGCAGTTGGCGTAGACAGCCAGGAAGAGTAGGCGGGCAGGCAGAGTGAGCACGCCTTTATTTTAACCTGACTGGTTAAAAGGCAGAACGGAAGGGGAGATATATCCTCCAGAGAATTCCCTGCATGCATCAGGGTCACGCCGTACCCAAGATGATATTCCATCCCTCCTTCCCTTTGTGTCCCACTGCCTGGCTCTCCAAAACCCCTTCCTCCACTCCCTCGACCCCCTCACTTGGGGTCCTGATCCTTTCCGCCATAAAAGCCCAGGACATACCTTAGCCTGGGATTGATTGGGATTGATTGCTCCTCTTTCTGGGGCCTGCTTTTAGTCCCAACAGTGTCCACTACTGGGTTTTGGTGCTGCTGGGGCTTGCTGGAGCTGCCAGGCAATCTGATGTGGTAGCAGCTCTCAAGGGTGGGACTTCCACCCATTCTCTGCTCATTCAGGCCACCTCCACTGTGCAATTGCTGTGGGGCTGCCTTTTTTATGTTGGTAGGTTTGATGAAATAATATGACATCCCCCTGTCCCCCACCATCCCCCCAGAAAATTCAGCCCAGTGTTACAGTTAATAAATTTCCTGGAAGGTCTAACTTTTTCCAAAATGAGTTTAACTTTTCTTTCCTTCAGTGCTGTATATAATTACTCCTCCAATAATAATTCAATTCAATATCAGGAGTCATTGGGGCAGATCTTGATGTAGTAGGGCATCTAATGGCATATTCCCTTTAGCTGAAAGATATTTTGCCCCCAAGGTTACTAAATGTAGAAGTTGATAGAAGTGTAGTGAGGAAACAAGGCATCTGAGACCTGAGTGGACAGGACAGCTGGTCATCCATTAAGGACATATCCTTAACCAATGAACTTTAAAAATTGAGAAGGAGAGTGACTTAAAAGGATAGAATTCAGATCAGGCAGAGAAAGTTAAATAAGAGAGGGAAATAAAGATTGGATTAAGAGAAAGAGGAAAATGACAGAAAATAAATGAAATAAAATCAAAATTGGACATCTTTAAATCTCTCTGAAAAATTCAAAAACTGAAGGAATGGAATGTGTACTAATTTTGGTTTTATTTAGTGTGTAATGTACCTTTAAGAGTAATATGTGTTAAGGAAGATTACATGATCTATAGTAACCAATAGGAGAGTAGCACGGCTATCTCAGTAGTTAGTAGTATAGAGTTTGATTTAAAAGCACACATGTAGTTGCTGCTGAGTACCTTGTAGGTAAACTTAAAGTTTCCACCCAAGAGTTGTCTGAGGATCAACTTTATCAATTATAACAACTCAGCCACCACTCACAACAAACTGGCGACGAGAATAAAACAAGATTGAACAGAAGAAATCAAGCTGAAATGAAATTGGCACTGCACTTCACCCAGTGATTGTAAGTAGAAAGTTCCGTAAGAATCGAAGAAGATATCCCCTCTCAAAATACCACAATTCAGAAGAATTGATCCTTTTGATCCTGCCACAGAAAATTGGTCTCATTACATATAACGCCTCACATTCCTTTTTCAAGCGAATGAGATTATGGGGAAGAGAAGAGTATATGTCGGAATAAAACCTACGGTTTGATTCAAAGCCTGATGGCACCCAATAGTCCAGATTCGAAAAATTTTGATGAATTGGTGGACCTCGTGAAGGGTCATTATCAACCAAAGCCCTCAGTCACAATGCAGAGGTTCAAGTTTAATTTGAGAAATAGAGCCCCAGGCGAGACAGTTGCATGCTACGTGGCCAATTTGAAGCAGCTAACGGAACATTGTGAGTTTGGTACGTCTCTAAACGAGATGCTGAGATATCATTTAGTATGTGGTATGAATGAGGACATTAAGAAATGATTATTGTCCAAAGTAAATTTGAATTTCAAGAAGGCACTAGAGATAGCACTGGCCATGGAAAGCACAGTAAGCGATTCAAAAGCAATACACGGTGTGCAAAATGGCATCGTCATCCACATCAGACAAGAAACCCCAGCCAAAAAGGGTGCGAAAATGCAAGACTCTGCCAAGAAGGAAAGGCAGAACCAATATTTGTGCATTGAAGAACTGTGCGCAATGTCAGCAACTGTAAAAGTTGCCATCAACAGCTTCATTACACCCTTGGGAATGGCCAGGTAGACCCTGGATGCAGTTACACATTGGCTATGTGGGACCTTTCTTAGGAACATTGTTTGTGTTCATTGTCAATGCCCATTCAAAATGGTTGGACATATATGAGGTAAAGTCACCAACGTCGACTGCTACGATTGAGAAACTAAGTCAAACTTTTGCCATTCATGGACTACCAGAAGTAGTCGTTTCTGATAATGGCACAGCATTTACGAGTGCTGAGTTTCAACGGTTTATCGGTCTCAACGGTATCACTCATGTAAAACTTTACCAGACCACCCTTCCTCAAATGGACTGGCCAAAAGGGTGGTTCGAATATTCAAGGCGGGCATGAAAAAGCTAGCTGGCAATTCCTTAGCAACCAAGCTATCATGCTTTCTTTTTCATTATGGGACCATGCTTCACACAACAACAGGTGTTACACTTGTGGAGTTATTGGTGAAATGCCATCTCAGGACGAGATTGAGCTTAATATGCCGAATTTAGAGGTGTGTGTGGAAAGGAGTCAGGGAAGCCATAAAACTAGACACAACTGGCATAGTCATGAGAGGAAATTTACCATGGGGGAGCCAGTATACATGAAGAAGTTCGGAGAAGAACCAAAGTGGTTACCGGGTGAAATAAGTGCGGTGATTGGACCTCTATCTTACCACGTGGAGGTGGAAGACCAAGTCAAATGGAAACAAATGGTCCATTTAAGGAAGAGAGAGAGACAAGCCACTAAAAATTGCTTCCACCAGTGATCATGGCTAGGTCAGAGTTTCCTGTTCAGAATACTCAACCAAGGACAGGTACTTCTGATGTTCCTGTAAGAGTTGAAGATACAGAACTGCAGGTGCCCACAGAAGCAACCGCTGTTCATCCAACTCCAGAAAAGGAGGTCCCTGACAAAGCATCTGAATTTGTAGAGCTGAGACATTCTACACGCATCATGGAACCACCTGAATGACTGAACTTGTAAATTCCTTACCCAGTAGAAGGAATGTTATCTTGAAAAATTTATACTTGGAAATATATGTATATCCGAGTTAAATGGGAGAGGAATGTAGTAATCATGGTTTTATTTAGTGTAATGTACCTTTAAGAACAATGCTTTCAAGGAAGATTACATGATCTATAGTAACCAATAGTAGCGCAGGCTATCTCAGTAGTTAGTAGTATAGAGATAGAGTTTGAGTTGAAAACACACATGTAGGTGCTCGGCAGCATCTTGTAAATAAACTAAGGGGAGAATTTTCTCTCTGTCCGGGGGGGGGGGGGATGGGGGGGGCGCTGAGCGGGAGCAGGCGTGGGCAGGCGTGCAGCCAATGGCTGCCCACGATCAGCTGCGCATCGCCATTTTATGTGGGAGGGCCAATTAAGGCACACCCTGAAGCACTGAGCGCCCCCTGTGTGGGAGGAGGCTGAGTCGCAGTGCGTGAAAGAGCGCAAAAATCTCCCTGAGGCAGAGAGCTGCCTCCGGGAGATTAGCTTGACTATGAAAAATTTAAATAAAGAACACAAAGTTATTCAGTCATGTCCCCTCATGTGACAGTGTCACATGAGCTGAGACATGTCAATGAATTTTAATTAAAACATTTATTCAATTTATAACCACTTCATGAAACCTCATCCCACCTGTGGATAAGGTTTCATGATAAATGCGAAATCTGCCTGGGCTCTTTACCTGCCCGCCAACCTTAAGGTTGGATGGGCAGCCCAGACAACCAGCTTAATTAGATTATTAACGGCCTTAATAGGCCTTTGACAATTCAGCAGGCACGCACTGGAGTCAGCTGCGCGCCCGCTGAATTTAAAATCTGAATGACGCATGATGATGTTGAGACACATGCCTGACGTCACCAAGCGTCATTTTACATGTCGGTGAGTGGGGCCTGCCCCCGCACGTTGACCAGAAGATTCAAGCCTTAAAGTGTCACCCAAGCAGTGTCAAAGGATCAACTCTATCAATAGTACCAACACGGCCACCACTCACAACAGAATGCCACATTTGCAATAGTTAACCTTCAGTGCCAGTGAGGACTATTTGCACTAATTAACAATTATTGATGTTAATAGGGTACTTATAATACTAATTACTGGCGATAAATATAAATGGCATGGTTAGTTTGTATATACTGCACAAATACATTCAGTGCATGCCTCTGGGGCAAACATAGAAATGCTGTTTTCATGAAGTAAGGAAGGAATCATGCATGCAACTCAGTCAGGACTTGTGGACAGTCATTTATTTGCACTTTGCTGAAGTAGCTGTGCCATTTATGCAAAAATAACGATGAGTAGCATTAACCTCATTGTTATTTTGACAGGAAAACCTGCTCTATTGTGTGTTTTGTGCCCAAGTCCATAACAAGGAGGCTTAGACCTGAGAGACTTAGCAAATGTATTAAAGCAAAAATAAAATGAATGCGACAATTGGCCTTAGCACCCTGGGTGGTAGATGGGGGTAAAGAAAAGTCTGAACCAGGATTCATTTTCCTGATCATATATATAACAGTGGTGCATTTCATTAAACAGGATGGGCCGGGATGAGCAATAATGCCTCCATTCAGAGACCAAGCTCTTACATGAAGAACAGTAATTTTAGCAAGCTCCTTGAGTACACCTGGCATCAATGCAATCCAACATAACATAGGGGTGGGATGAGGTTTCCTGAAGCTTTTATAAGATAAGTAAATAATATTTCCCACCTTTACAAACATGTCCCAACTCATGTGACACTGTTCAAACAAATTTTCACATCATTTATTGAACTTTTTCATTATCCATTCAATCTCCCTGAGGCAGCATGCGGGAAAGAGCACAGGCCCCAACTCTCCCTCCTCTCCCTGCCTGCACAGAAAGCGCTGCGTGCTCCGAGCCGCACGTTACGCTGGGCGGTCCTTAATTGGCCCACCCACGTAAAATGGCAGCACGCAGCCGATCGCAGGCGAAGATCAGCTCCATGCCTACTCCCACCCAACACACCCACCGTAGGAAAAATCCAGGCCCAGGAGTGTTACGCCAACACCTCAAATCCTTTTTGCCACTTGAATAGTAATACAAAAGTAAAATGTAGCTCAATATTGTCATGCCAGAGGCCACATAATAAAGCTGGATGAGGAGCATTAAAGTCACACAGGGTAAGGATCATGATAGCAAGCAGGAGGATAATGGTGAGCACCAGAGTTGACTGAAAGACAGGTTCTTCCAGTGAGTTCTGCAATTACCTATCACATTTAATCACTGAATCATTGTAGCACAGAAGGAGGCCATTTGGCCCATCATGTCTGTGATTACAATCACAAAATTTCAAACTTATTTAACTATTTAAATAAGAATGATAAGAAAGAAATATTCACATTTTTGGTTGAGTTATGAGCAGTTGATATTTCTCTCCTACGCAAAAAGGAATTCCAGACTGCAAGATATATTAAAAATTAAACATTTTCAGTGCATATTTAACTGCATGCCCTATACATGTTCAGAGTTTTACCCTAGTCTTTATCCCATCTGTCCATTATACATTAACTTAGTTTTTTACATGAGTTATGTGTTTCATTACAATTTCATTATTAGTACCTAAAGCATCTGTTACTCTTATAGGCAGAATTGTGATGGCTATTTTCAAAGTTACTCACTGTGCAACACACAAATGCTGCTATTTTGCAGTGAGAGTGCATCACTCTTTGAAATCTGAGCAGCAAATAGGAAGGAAATACTGCAAAGATGAAGTAGTATGAGATGCAATGTGATCATGGTAGTAGGAAGAACTGAATGGTTGAGGGAGGAAATGTGAAGGAATCACTGGGGTCACATCTTCCCACCCAACATACAGCCTTTCATGTTACTCATCACCTCTGCCCAAAAAAAGGGAGAAAAAAGGGGGAACACAGTGAGAAGAAAAAAGGAATTAGCAAGCGATCAGAAGAGAAGTTGAGAGAAGAAGATAGTCCTCCATTAATAATATTTTTAAAAAGACACTCACTAGACACCACATGGGACTGCTTTTCAGGAAATACACCCCAGTTGTTAACACTAATTACTTTTCTTGAAGGATGATTAAACACTTAGGTAATCTTGACTGTACACTGGTCAAACAATCTACCCTGGTCAATACTTAATTATCTTTAATCATTTATGGGATGTGAGCATCGCTGGCAAGGCCAGGGTTTGCTGGCCACCCCTAATTGCCCTTGAGGTGGTGATGGTGAGCTGCTTTCTTGAACTGCTGCAGTCCTTATTGTTTAGGTACACCCACAGTGCTGTTAGGAAAGGAGTTTCAGGTTTTTCACGTAAACTAACTCAACTTTGCTTCTTTATATTGTGAACTGAATTAAACTAATTTTCACCAAAGTTCTATTCAGAAAATTTACAATAAATATGTTTTTGCTACTGATTGAAACCTGACAGAGTTCTAAGAAGGCTGAGAAGCTACATATTAGATGTAACTGTAGCAACCTGCAGTTCTGCACTCATAAAACGTGCTGGTGACATCATATGAAACATGTCCTGTGGCTTCTGACAGGGTCAATATCTCTCAAACAGCAAATAACAATAGTGCATGATTGCTATTGTTATTAGTAGTATTAAGCCTTTGAACATGTTTCTAAAGATTTAATGTGCAATCATTAATAATCCATTGTGAGATGAAATGGAAGTCAAAGAATGCAATACTAAATCATCCTGAAGTGAGTTACAATTGAAAAATAAGGTTATAACAGTTTTACCATTAAGTACAATTCTCTCACAATTAAAAGTAAGTGTGAGGAGGAGTGAAATTAACACTGAGACAACCAGCTGGTGCACAGAAATGGTTATCTCCATAGTATAACCAGCTTTTAAATTTTCAGTTCATGCACTGTGAAACCGAAAGAAACATTGTGAAGGTGGTCAAATGTGAAGCACTTTATTAATGTAATATTAAAGCTGCACTACTGCAATTAACAAAATAATTTTAAAATGTTAAAACTCTAGTTCTGTTTGCCTGGTAAAACCGAGGAGTTATGAGCAGTTGCCAGTTAAATTAAAAAGCAGAACCAAATAGGCAGTAATCTCTTGATTTTTACCTGAGCCACAAACCTAGATTCAGTTCAGATAGCTGAATGCATTGCACAAAGATTGGTGTTGGAGAAATGGTTTCAATTCATGGGCACTGGGTACTGATATTCCATTGGGATGAGCCTCAATTGAATCATGCTCAGTCCAGTATCCTGGCAAATCAAAATAACTAGGGCTGTAGATAAACTAAACAATTTTGGGGCTGAGGGGAAGAGTGCTCAAGTGAGGGGAAATTTAGCAAGTTAAAGACAGAGGACAAGGCAATAGTGTAGGGTAGCAATATGGGTAGTGATAACCAGAATGTGATAGGAAGGGACACAGTGTATAAACACTGCACTAGTAAATAGGGTCAGAGTAGGTAAAACGGTAAAAAGATAAAATTAGCAGCTCTTTATCTGGATGCACACAGCATTCACAGCAAAATAAATGTTTTTTCTAAACTTTTTCATGGGTTGTGAACATTGCTGGCAAGGCCAGCATTTGTTGCCTGTCTCTAATTGCCTCTGAGAAGATGGTGGTGAGCTGCCTTTTTGAACCACTGCAGAAACACTACATCCTTCAGATGTAGGTACATGCACAGTGCTGTAATAAAGAAACTTCCAGATTTTTGACCCAATCTCACTGAAGGAACGATGATATAGTTCCAAGTCAGGACAATATCTGGCTTACAGATGAACTTGTGGGTGCTGCCCTTGTCCTTCTAGGTGCTAGAGGTCACGGGTTTGGAATGAGCAGTCACAGAGGTTTGGCAAGTTGCTGCAGAGCATCTTCTATATGATACACACTCCTGCCATTGTGTGCTGGTGGTGGAGGGAGTGAATCTTTAAGATGGTGAATGGGGTTTTGATCTAGCGAGCTGCTTTGTCCTAGATGGTATTGAGCTTCTCAAATGTTGTTGGTACTGTACTCATCTGGGAAAATGGACATTATCCATCCCACTCCTGACTTGTGCCTTGTAGATGGTTTTCAGGTTTATGGAGTGAAAAGGTGAGTTAATTACTGCAAAATTCCCAGCCTCTAACGTGCTCTTGTGGCCACAGTATTTACAAAACTGGTGCAGTTAAATTTCTAGTCAATGGTAACCCCAGAATGTTGATGGTAGGGGAATGCAGCGATGGTAAAGCCATTGAATGTCAATGGGAGATGGTTAGTTTCTCTCGTGTTAGAGACAGTCATTACCTGGCACTTGTGTGGTGTAAATGTTACTTGCCACTTATCAGCCCAGGCCTGAACATTATCCAGGTCTTGCTGCACACAGGAACAGACTACTTTAGTGTCCAAGGAGTCACAAATGCTACTGAACACTTGCAATCAACAGTGAATATCCACACTTCTGACCTGACGATGGAAGGAAGGTCATTGATGAAACAGCTGAAGATGGTTGGTCCTCGGGCACCACCCTGAGAAACTCCTACAGCCATGTCTTGGGGTTGAGATGATGGGCCTCCAACAACCACAACCATCCTCCTTTGTGCTAGGTATGACTCCAATCAATGGAGATTTTTCCCTGATCTCCATTGACTTCAATTTTGCTTGGGCTCCTTGATGGTATACTCGGTCAAATGATGCCTTGGTGTCAAAGGCAGTCACTCTCATCTCAACTCTTGAATTCAACTTTTTTATTCATGTTTGGACCAAGGCTGTAATGATGTCAGGGCATTGGCGAGGCCACATCTAAAGTAGTCTGTACCTGAAGGACTGCAGCAGTTCAAAGAGGCAGCTCACCATCAATTTCTCAAAGGCAGTTAGAGATGGGCAACAAATCCTGGCCTTGCCAGCAATGCTTAAATCCCATGAAAAACTTAAGAAAATATATTTTGCAGTGAAAGTTGTGTGCATCTGGATAAAGAGCCTTTAATTTTGTCTTTTTCTCATTCTTACCTACTCTGACCGTATTTGCTGGTGCAATGTTTGTATGCTGTATCCCTTCCTGTCACATTCTGGTATTCACTGTGCATATTGCTACAGTTTTGGTCTCTTTGTTTAAGGAGGGATATACTTGCATTGGAGGTAGTTCTGAGAAGTTTCACTAAGTTAATTCCTGCAATCAAGGGGTTGTTTTACAAGGAAAGGCTCAGCATGTTGGGCCTATACTCATTGAAGAATGAGAGGCAATCTTATTGAAACGTATACAATTCTGAGGGTGCTTGACAGGGTAGATGCTAAGAGGATGCTTCCCCTCATAGGGGAATCAAGGTCTCATGGCATATTTTCTGAATAAGGAGTCATCCATTTAAGGTGGAGATGAAGAGGATTTTCTTCTCTCAGAGGTTCATGAATCTCTGGAATTCTCTGCCCAACACAGTTGTGGAGTCTCAGTCATTGAATATGTTCAATTGCAATAGCATGTGTGTCGCATAAGTGTTAAGCAATCATCATAGTGACTAAAATAAAGTCTAACTATCTATCCTTGTCTTTCAAGGGCATTACCAGCTTTGACCTCCCAGCATCAATGTCCTTCGAGGGATTAAGCTGGTCAACGTTGGTCAGAAAACCAGAACCAACGACCTAAATACAGTAACTATAAGTGAGGTTCAAAACTAACCATTCTTAGGAACCTGGGCAATCACACATTTATCATGAACCAAAGCTGAAAGGGACGTCTATTATCTCCCAGGATCTTCATTGCCCTTTGAAGATAGACATCACACCAAATAGCTTCATGACAGTAGAACTATGGCAGCTACCTGGAAAAGTTCATTAACAATGATTGTCAGCTCCACACTCAGGAGTGGAACTCTCTTCAATTAATACAGAAACCTGCATTAATA
Source organism: Carcharodon carcharias (assembly GCF_017639515.1). Taxonomy (NCBI): domain Eukaryota; kingdom Metazoa; phylum Chordata; class Chondrichthyes; order Lamniformes; family Lamnidae; genus Carcharodon; species Carcharodon carcharias. Next base: position 177,722,035 of record NC_054468.1, on the reverse strand, counting down.
TAGAAGGATTGTATGGTCACATGGGAACCATTGATGGCTGCTTTTACACCAGGAATCCTGTCAGTCTAAAAATATACATAGCCTGTTCTCTTTGAGCCTTGGCTCTTTAGGAAAGTGTGAGGCAAATGTTGTTCGAACAAAGAAAGCATTAGTAATCTCTATGAAGCATCTGCATACTGCAGACAGAGATACTGGATATCTTTTGCACTACCGCTCAGAAATATTTAATAGCATATTGCTTGTGCATAACTGTCAATTTTGTAACAGTGGAAGTGGAAGAAATTATTTTGCAATGTGCCACAAGACCTCTGAATGGTGTCCATGAGAAAGCAGAGCCTTTTTACATACTGCCCCTGATCGGATTCATTTAGGAATTTTGGGCTAGTTTCTCATACACTGAATCTGATCAAAACAGAGGTGTGCAACCAATAAAAATATCACTGACATCATGCAGACTGACATTCCACTTCAATTCTCCATGTCCAAAATCTTCATGAGGGTGGAAGAACAGGGGCCTGTGAGCTTGCCCGCACATCTGTTGAGGCCAATTAATCCCATTAAGGGGCTTGTTACAAGTTTAGAAATATTGTGGAGGTGTCCAGCATTCACGAGCTGTCTGTCTCAGACTACCTGAAGGCAGGCAAAGACCAAATCGTGAGTGAGTTTTTGGAGGTAAGTCTAAAGGTTGATCAGGCTGAAAGGGCTTAGCCCTTCAAAAGAAAGTTATCACAGCCTATCACAGGTGAGGAGAGGAGTCAGCATTAAGTAATTTGCCAGCTCAGGGGCTCGTCATCCCCTGGCATCGCATAGGCATTGGAGTAATGGGCAAGGCTGTTTGGACACCACCTGAGCACCAGGAAGGCTGCAACTGGAAAAGGGTGCTGCAACCTTACAAAATGCAGTCATTGGAAATGAGATGCAACAGCCTGCACAGGAAGGACAGAGCCCCGGGCATCAGGAGGCCAGTGGAGAGGGATGAGGGGGCATGAAGGAGAAGGAGACACTACCCTGAACACAGGATCTGCAGGAAGGGGTGAAGCTACCTGGAAATGACTGAGAACAAGTGCCGAAGCAGGCTGTGGCTCTCTAGGCAGATGGTTACAGACATCTTTGCTTTCATCAGCGAGGAGCTCACAGCTCACAACAGTGATGGCCACTCCCTGCCAGTAACAGTCAAGGTAACTGTGGCCTTGAATTTCTTCACTGCTGGATCCTTTCAAGAGTCAGTTGTGGACCTCTGTAGCATCTTACAGTCAGTTGCACATGACTGCAATAGCTAAGTGACAGGTGCCCTCTTCGCCAAGGCTGGACAACACACCAGATTCACAACTGATGGGGCATCACAGACTAAGAGGGCACTGACTTTCACCATCATTGCTGGATTCCTCCAAGTACACAACATTGTTGACTGCCTCCACGTTGCCATCAAGGTACCAGTGACCGACAGCAAACATGTATTACCAGGAAGGCCTACCACTCCTTGAACGCCCAGCTGGTCTGCAACCCCAAGAAGGGCTTCCTGCATGTGTGTGTTGCTTTCCTAATAGCTGCCATGGCACTTTCAGTTTCTGCCACTACAGTCATTCACAGATATTCCACACCACCCCCAAGTCTATGAATGGATTCTGGGGGACAAGAGCGATCCTTTGAGGAGATGGCTTCTCATTCCTCTACAAAGGACGCAAACAGAAGCACAGATACATTATCATGAGAACCTTCTGCTTACCAGAATCCTAATTGAGCAGGCCATTGGGTTGCCAAAGGTGAGCTTGTGCAGTCTGGACCAGTCGGATTGCGTCCTGCAACACACACTGGTCTCTCAAATGGTCATGCCCAACAAGAAGGAGTGCACTTGGAAGAACTGATCTCATTGGAGGAAAAAGACATAGGAGAGGATTGGGCTGAGAATGCGAGGGGAAATTTTTTGATGCATGAGGTGGTCCTCTGAAAATGGAGGTGTTCAGGTCCAGTGTGTCAGAGCAAGGTCTTGCCAGGATGCCACAAATCATTTGATGCAGCAAAGGTTCAGCTAAAATACTCTAAGACCTGAGGGACTTAACAGTTTTATGTGAATGATTCAAACCTGAGCTGAGACAATGAACAAAAGCCCAGCATGAAGTCTCTGGAATCTTACCAGCACAGACAGCTGGACTACACACCACAGTGATCCACTCAGTAGTGGCACAGATGCTCCCTCTATTAGAGGTGCTAAGGATATCGGGGATGATGACAGAGCCACAAGAGAATTGGCATCCTCATCCTCTTCGTTTACTCCTTCAGCCCTTAGTTGGTGCTCCTGATGATATGAGAGAAGCTGCCACTAGGGTGCAACCAGCATCCTCTACAGCCATGTTTGGGTTACCTGCACCACTGACCTGTCCAGCCTGCAATGCAGTTCTAGAATGCCATGGGCATCACTCTTCAAGTTTTGAACTGACTGATCCAGGCTGCACAATGCACCATGTGTTCTGTGCATGAATGTGCTTCTCCTGCATAAACTCTAAGTGCTGCCACATATGGCTCTCCATGAGGTTGGCCAAGCTCTCATTGGAGGAGTTCATGCGCTCGAAGCACAACAAGGTTGTTGTGCTCATCTGCTGGGTAGACTCCTCCATTCACCGACCATGACCCTGCACAGCTTTAGGAACTCCAACTTGTGGAGTTCAACGCTGAGACTCCCCAAGTATCACCACAACCTCTCACCCACCCCAACCCCCCACATATTATGACTGATGAGGTCCTGCATCAGTGCCCAGCTGAGCCTCACTGCAACAATCCCCTCTCCTCTGAAGAGGACTGTCCAGAGTTGCCTCCACCTCTGACACCACCTCCTGCACATTTGTACTGTGCTCCTCACCCAATTTCACTCCATCCAAGCATGCGGTAGGACCCATCAGGAGAGCAAACCAGTCCTTAATATTGGAGGAATGTGCGCTCAGGACATTCACCCACTCCTCAGAGAAACCCTGAGTCCTACTGCTGCTATGAACATGCCAATACTGAAACATGCTATTTTTAATGATTTAGAGCAGCTGACCTTGTCCATGTAGAACTGCAGTGCCTTATTTCTCTCCCTTTATCCCTCACAACAGAAACAAGGACATAATGCTCAAGAGAGAAGCAAGACAGGTGGAGAGATCGCTCTCATGCTTCCAGCACTGCAGAGGCTTCAGTTCTCCAAGTTAATATGTCAGCTCTGCTATTAGGGCACCAATAAGATATGACACTACTGCCTCAGATTCAACTTCCTCCTGCTTCTGCCCAAGGGATGTTGCTGAAGAAGGGAGTCTTCGATTGATTCTGGCACCTGTGGGAGACACAAAAGCTCAAGAAAGTTAGCCTGAGAGAACTGAAGCCTCTGCAATACTGGGGCCTTCTGAATCACCCAGTGTTTGGCACACTTTCAGATGTGGCACATATGTATCCTTGGCCCAACCATCTTCAGCTGCTTCATCAATGACGTTCCTTCCAACATAAGGTCAGAAGTGGAAATGTTTGCTGATGAGTGCACAATGTTCAGCACCATTTGTGACTCCTCAGATACTGAAGCAGTCCATGTCCAAATGCAGCATGACCTGGACAATGTCCAGGCTTGAGCTGACAAGTGGCAAGTAACATTCGCGCCACACAAGTATCAGGCAATGACCATCTCCAGCAAGGGAGAATCCAATCATCGTCCCGTGATGTTCAATGGTATTACTAACACAGAATCCCCCACTATAAACACCCTGGGGGTTACCATTGATCAGAAACTGAACTGGACTAGCCATATCAATACTGTGGCTACAAAAGCAGGTCAGAGGCTAGGAATCATGTGACAAGTAACTCACAGCCTGACTCCCCAAAGCCTGTCCACCATCTACAAGGCACAAGTCAGGAGTGTAATGGAATATTCTCCACTCACCTAGATGATTGCAACTCCCACAACACTCAAGAAGCTTGACACCGTCCTGGACAAAGCAGCCCGCTTGATTGGCACCACATCCACGAACATTCACTCCCTCCACCACCAACACACAGTAGCAGCAGTGTATACCATCTACAGGATGCACGGCAGGAATTCACCAAGGCTCCTTCAACAGCACCTTCCATACCCACGACCACTACCATCTTGAAGGGCAAGGGCTGCAGATAGATGGTAACACCAGCGCCTGCAAGTTCCCCTCCAAGTAGCTCACTATCCTGACTTGTAAATATATCGCCATTCCTTCCCTGTCGCTGGGTCAAAATCCTGGAACTCCCCTTCTAACAGCACTGTGGGTGTACCTACACCACATCGGCTGCAATGGTTCAAGAAGGAAGCTCACCACCACCTTCTCAAGGGCAATAAGTGCTGGCCCATGAATGAATAAAAAAAAAATCACCCCGAATATGTATGTATTGGCCTCTACAATGACCACCGGCACCTGGAATGGCACACTCACCATCGATAACTTCCTCCTACTGCAGCATTCTAGTTATTTCCATTGTCTCCTCTTCAATGAGCCTTACTGGAAGTATGAGAGGGACCCCTCTACCTGCCTCGGCCCTCTGATGAACATTATGCCCTCATTTCTCCTGCGGTGGATAAAGTGAGGGAGATAAGGCACTGCAGTCCTACATGGACAAGGTCAGCTGTTCCAAATCATTAGAAGTAGCATGTTTCAGCAGTGGCGTGTTCATAGCAGCCATATGACTCAGTTTCTCTGAGGGGTGAGCGAGTGTCATGGGCACACACTCCTCCAATGTTGAAGAGCAGCATGCTCCCTGTGGCTCCGCAACTGTTGTGATTGCTGTTGGGTCTATACCCAGGGGCCTGCCCTATTGATTGGAGGTTGCATTCATCTTGCCAGAACATACGAGACCATTGAACCTTTTCCTTCACTGTATCCATGTCCTCTGTATCTCTCCTCTGGCACTCACTATTTCAGCGATCTGAATTCATACCCTCTTGATCTGGACGGGTTGTGTCCTCCTCCCAGCCTCTGGAAGATAATATCCCTCACTGCCTCATCCAAGGCCTCCAAGCCAGCATCAGAGAATCTGGATGCTGCACTGCCTTTGCTTCCTTGGCTCCCACTCTGCCAAGACATTAAGACAACTTTCAAAAGTCAAGTTTGTTTATTCCTTAACCAGAGAATAGCATCACTAAGGAAACATTACATTAATCTGTCCAGCTGTTCAGTTCTACTTAACAGACAAATGATGCCTTCCCACATATTTAGATCTGGTAGCCGCATTGTAAATTTGTGCTGCCCATCATTAAGTAACTTCTTCTTTTCTCTGAAGGTTAGTAAGTAAGTGACCCAATTCAGCACATTTTTTCCATGAGGTGGAATGAAGTGAAGTGTACCCAAATGATCACTTATTTAAAAACATATTCAGGCAAATCTTTATTTGGATTTCTTGAGAAAATAAAATTCACTTCAGTTTCAATGGGCTGGACTTAATGGAGGCAATGGGGATCTCACCTGGAGCCCTGCATTGCCTCTTTTAGGGAGGGCAGCGGAATAAAGTGCCACTCAGGCAGTTAACAGGACAGTAGTGGGCATTCCCTGTGATCAAGGACCCTGAAACAGACATCTCACCTGCCAAGAGCTGCTGGTCAATCAGATGCCAACTGTATTGAAGAACTGTGCCACCGGGGAGGCGATAGCTGCTGCCGATATGACCCCCACTCGAGGCTTAGGCCACAGGTTAGTGATGGCAGGAGAGGGGTCACCAGGATGGGAGAATGGGGGTCAGCAACAGGGGCAGAGGTGGCTCTCAGTGGGCCCCTTGCTTCCTAATGCCAGGTGCCTCGATCAGGCACTGAGTGCCTTTGAATGAAGGCTCTCTCTCCCAGGAGCCTGCAAGCACCCCTGCACAGGTTTGCATGTCATGCTTCTCACAGAGGTTAATATCAGCAGTCATGGTTAATACGAGCAGTGATGGGTTGAGGCCCTTAAGCGGGCATTAATTGTGGCTGTGCTGTTCCATGTCAGCTGGATCTGGACTTTGACACCCTCTCTAGGCTTTCAACTTTTGCTCCACCTTAGCCTTGGAGTCCTGGATGAATTGCATTTATGTTGAGTGGAGCCAATGAAGTCAGTGAGGGGAATGTTGAAGAGCTTGGCCATTGAACTGAAACTGAATGAGGTGATCAGACACAGTCAGGTAGAAATAAGGCTACAGCCAGATGATGTTCTGAACAATGGACCAGATGTGCAATTTGAAGCTCAACTCAGGGTTAAATAGGACAGTGAGATTACACACTTGCAAGTTCATTAAGGGAAAAAAATTGGAATGGGAGACAGAATTGGTGCCAAGTTTTTATTGGAAGGTTGAATAGTGTTGCTGACTTTCAGATAAAGGAATTTTTTTCTTGATGTGATATCAGGATACCACTGTGACCATACAAACACACAGGAACCACGGGGAGTGCTAAACTAACTGTTTGGAACAGGCAAGATTGGGACAAGGACAGATTACTATCATAGAAGTGAACCACAGAGTTATGAAATAACAAGAGAAAAATGTTCAGCTGTACTGAAAGCAAGGTAGAGGAAGACAAATAGTTATAATGCACCACATTCACAAAAGATGTCACTGACCAAGGTAGTTTTGGAATTATAGGACGGGCAGAAATCAGATTCTAAAATATTTAATAAGAACGGTTTAGAGAGGTAGAAGCAAAGTTAGGTGGCAATAGTGTGTTCAAAAGGACCTTAGTGAGAATAGATAGGTTGGAAATGGAAAAGAGAACAGAATTAATGGCAGAGCTTTTTAAGAAAGGATAAGGTTCTTAAGGCAAGGGAGAGGTTGAATGACTGCCAAGTATTGAACTCAGGAATAGCAGTTGAATGGTGAGAAGTAGGGTTAGGAGGAGTTTCAAAGTCCATAACTTATTCCCACTAGATATCAGGGGTGAAGACAGAGGGAGCTGGAAGGGGAGAGGAGAAACTCACAGCAGTGGGTCCACATTCACTTAAGAATCATGAAGAATACTATAGAAATGACCACATTACGAATCATTTCTAACCACCCTTACATTAATTTCAAGTACAAGTAAAAACAATTTACAGCAATTAGATAGCAATGGGGCTGGAGAATGTGATTCTATGCAAACAGCAGTGAAGGTGTTGTAGCACCAGTTGTGACTGCAACACTGGATTCAGTAACACAGACAAAATGTAAGTATCTATCATAGTTAGTGTGAGCATCTCTCAGTATCACAGTTCCTATGGATGTTATGCAGTCCATATCCTTAAGAAGCAGACCAGCTCCAGCTCATTTTCAAAACAGTTACAGCCAACCAGGGGTTTTGAAAATATTGGAAAAAACTCATTCTTGTCCAGGTTCTGCAATTAGACGGATTATGGACACTGAAGAATTGACTTCTGCCAGTGAAACATGTGGAGAAGTACAGGAACAGCGGTTGACACTCATGCCAGTGCAATTATGTAGTTCAGCATAATGTGCTGTCATTTCCAAAATCAATGAGTCCACAGCAAATGTAGCAAAATGACTCCTGGCATTGATATAGGTTAGCCACATACACAGATAACAAGCTTTTTTAAAATATATAAAAACAAAAAACTGCGGATGCTGGAAATCCAAAACAAAAACAGAATTACCTGGAAAAACTCAGCAGGTCTGGCAGCATTAGAGGAGAAGAAATGAGTTGACGTTTCGAGTCCTCATGACTCTTCAACAGGACTGAGTGAATCTAAGGAGAGGGGTGAAATATAAGCTGGTTTAAGGTTGGTGGGGGGAGCATTGGGTGAGGGGAGAGAATTGGTGGGGTGGTGTGGTTGTAGGGACAAGCAAGCAGTGATAGGAGCAGATAATCAAAAGATGTCACTTTTTAAAAATCCTATGCTATTTGCAAATTGGCTAAGCATCCACTCACCATCACTCTTCCTTCAGCTCAGGGATCACATAGTACTTGGACACAGGAGTGATAAAGACAACAGAAGAAAGTGTGCACCACAAGCACTCTAAAACAAATTAGAAGGCAAAATGTTCAACACATATTACATACGCAAAATCTGCGTAAGGTCTACTTTTAATATATCTTTCAAATTATTAACTTATTCTTCAAAAAAGTCAGTTGTCTAAATTAAAACAATAGGATGGAGCAAAAGCATATGGATGCAGCTCTTAGCTAAAACTAAATGGATGTACCAACTAATAGATCTGTGATTACAAAAATGTTCAATAGAAGGTAACAGTTATGAATTGCAGAGCTCACTGCCAGAACCAGGCATGTGATTGTCATATCCACTTCCTGGCTACTCTGTAATTGTTAGCCACCATGGTCCTCCAGCTATATTCAAAGCTTCCTGCTGCAGCTGTTCCTTTTCCAAGTCCACGGTCAGGTTTCTGCTTATTGCAGTATTGTGAAACAGGCAGGCAGCATACTGCTATAATTCTGATGCTATAAATCCCCAAACTAGAACAAGCAGTTGAAGCATTGTTTCAAGACCTAAAATATCTGCTCAGTAATCTGTTATTGTGGGTTTATTGTGGGATTCGTTGGCTTCTTACTCTAGAAGAGATCTTACTGGAGGCAATGGTCTTTTGTTCAAAAACATGTATTTACAAGCTAACTATTTACAAAGACTCAATAAGACCAAGACACAGCTGGAGCTACTCTCCGAGATGCTTCACACTCATCTCACAGTGAGTGACATCACTGTGTCAAAGCTCCTTATGCACATGCTCAGTAGCTATCATTAGAGTTACCCTTTATTCCACATCTCCTCCTGAGTCTTTATCCCTTTATACATACATTCTTCTACACCTCTTCTCTTACAGAGGAAATCTCTTTGGTGGTTCCAACAGCCGTCCTAACAAGTGCGGGGCTCCTTCTGAGGCAGTTGAGAATTCTGCTGCTCTCAGGTCAGTTTGTGAGGGTTGTCACTCCTTATTTTCCTCATTTGTGGTTCTGTTGATGTTACATTTGCTTGAGGTTTAGGTTACTCTGTCCATGACCAGGATTTTCTGTGCCCACTGGTGTCGGGCGTACTCCGTGGCATGAGTGGACAATATGTCAAGAAGGCCAAAAATCGGTTTCATGACATAGTGAAAGCAGTTTGCGATCGTCTGCTCCGCCCACTGATGGCGGGTTTCCCCGCCTTTGGACGTTGGGAACCTCATTGTAGTACATCGGCATATCATTATAAGGCCAGCCCACTGGACTCATCCCCTCTGGCTGCATGGTCCGTCCTAATTGGCGGGAAAACACACCGACGTGTTTCACAACAGCATATGTAAGGTGTGCACCTGGCGGGGTGCACTTCGCTCGGGACTTCAAGGTTTGTTTGCCTACCTTGCTTCAGTCAGCACTCAGTCATCAGCACCAGGCTTCACAGATAGCAACACATCACTTTTAGGGGGGGCTCACAGGTAGGTCTCTACCTTCCAGATCAACCATATGTGGGTGGCTTTTCAACGGCTGCAGGGCAAGGTCTTGCTTAGGGAAGGGGGAGAAATGGCCTCGGGCAAGGGAAGAGGCTGCAGGACAAGGGCTATCTATCCTGCTTGTTACCTCCTCAAAGAATTCTAATAAATTTGTTAGGCATGATTTCCTCTTCATGAAGCCATGCTGGCACTTGATTATATTATGCATTTCTAAATGCTCAGATATTACATCCTTTATAATAGACTCTAACATTTTCCTAATGACAGATATTAAGCTAACTGGCCTGTAGTTACCTGTTTTTTGTCTCCCTCTCTTTTTGAATAAGGGTGTTACATTGGCAGTTTTCTAATCTTCTGGGACTTTTCAAGAATCTAAGGTTTCTTAGAAGATTTTGACCAGTACATCCACTATGTCTGCTGCTACTTCCTTTAATATCCTAAGATGCAGCCAATCAGGTCCAGGGGACTTATCAGCCTTTAGTCCCATTTCCCTAGTACTTTATCTCTAGTGATAGTTACTGTATTTATTCCCCCCATCCCACCCCCCCCACCTTTTGCCCCTTGATTATTTAGATTTTTTGGAATACTATTAGTGCCTTCCACCGTGAAGTATTTATTCAGCTCCTCTACTAATTCCTAGTTCCCCATTATTATTTCCCCAGCTTCATTCTCTAAGGGGCCTACATTCACTTTGGCCTCTCTCTTCCTTTTTATATGTTTAAAGAAGTTCTTACTATCAATTTTTATATGACTTGCTAGTTTACCCTCAGAGTTTATTTTGCCATCCTTATTTCTTCTGGTCATCTTTTGTTGGTTTTTTGAAAACTCTCCCAATCCTCTGGCTTACCACTAATCTTTGCAACATTGTATGTCTTTTCTGTCAATTTGATACTATCCTTAACTTTCTTGCTTAACCATGGTTGGTTTATACCCTTCCTAGAATCCTTCTTTCTCACTGGGATATATCTGTGGTGTGAATCATGAACTATCTTAAATGTCTACCATTGTTCATCAACTGTCTTTTCTGCTAAACTCCTTTCCCAGTCCACTCCAGCCAACTCTGCCTTCATTCCTTTGGAATTGCCCTTATTTAAGTTTAGCTCAGTTGTTTCTGACCCAGGTTTCTCACTGTCAAGCTGATTGCTAAATTCCATCATGTTATGGTCACTGTTTCCTAGGGGATCTTTTACTCTGAGATCATTTATTAAACCTACCTCATTACATATTACCAGATCCAAAATAGCCTAGTCCCTGGTTGTATCCACAACATATTGTTCTAGGAAACTGTCCCAAATACACTCTATGGATTCTTGCTCATGGCTACCTCTGACAATTTGAGTTTCCCAATCTGCATGAAGATTAAAGTCATCCATGATTAATGTATTTTTACATTCCCTCATTATCTCCTGATTTATTCTCTGTCCTGTTAGGGTGCCTATAGGCTACCCCCAGCAGCGTCTTCTTCCCCTTTTGCTTTCTTACCTTCACCCATATGAATTCTACATCTTCCAATCCAAGATCATGCCTTGCTATCACACTTGTTCCATCTCATACTAACCAAGCTACCCCACCACTCTTTCTTTTCCGTCTGTCCTTTCGAAAAGTCATGTACCCCTGAATATTTAGTTCCCAGCTTTGATCTCCTTGTAACCGCTTCTCCGTAATGGCTATAAGATCATACCCATTAACCTCTATTAATTAATTTATTTTGTTCTCAATACTATGTGCATTTAAGTAAAGAGTCATTAATTTTGCCTTTTTGCTACTTTTTCCCCCTTTGGCCCTATTTGCAGCTGTTTATTATGTTTGTACATTCTGTCTCTTCCTGTCACACTCTGGGTATCAATACCTAAACAGCTGCCCTGCAATGCTGCCATATCCTTTTGCTTTGTTAGCTTACCTATGCCCTTTCCAGAAGCCTCCTCCCTCCCATTTAGTTTAAAGCCCCCTCTACAGCCCTACTTATTCGATTTGCCAGGATACTGGTCCCAGCACAGTTCAAGTGAAGCCAGTCCTATCGGAACAGCTCCCTTCTACCCCAGTACTGGTGCCAGTGCCCCATGAACTGAAACCCATTCCTCCCAGACCAATATTTGAGCCATGCATTTAACTCCTTGACTTTATTTACCCTGTGCCAGCTTGCCCATGGCTCAGGTAGTAATCCCGAGATTATTACCTTGAAGGCTCTGGTTTTTAAGTTAGCTCCTGACTGTTCAAATTCTTTCAGCAGAACTTCCTTTCTAGTCCTATCAATGTCGTTGCTACCAACGTGGACGACGACAACTGGATCCCTCCCCTCCCACTCCAAGTTCCTCTCCACTCCCAAGGAGATGTCCTTAACCCTGGTACCGGGCAGGCAACACAGCCTTTGGGACTCACGCTCATGGCCGCAGAGAACACTATCTATCCCCCTAATTATACTGTCCCCTACCACTACTACGTCCCTATTTCCTCCCCCCACTTCAATGGCTTCCTGTGCCACGGTGCCGTGGTCAATTCGTGCATCCTCCCTGCAGTCTCTGCTTTCACCCGCACAGCTTGCAAGAACCTTGTAACTGTTGGACAGTTGCGGAGGTCGAGGCTCCTCAAACGCTACCCCCTGGATCCCCATACCTGCTTTGCTTATAGTCACACCCTCCTGCCTCTGATCAAAGACCAAATTTGAATTTCCTAATCTGAGGGGTGTGACCGCCTCCTGGAGCAAAGTGTCCGGGTAGCTTTCCCCCTTCCTGATGTGGAGCAATGTCTGCAGCTCAGACTCCAGCTCTTTAACTGCGATCCGAAGTTCCTTGAGTTGCAAACACTTACTACAAATGCATTTGCTCCAGATCACCTTGGTGTCTAGCAGACCCACATGCTGTAGCAGCAACACATCACCCGTCCTGCCATCGCTATCGTATTTTATTTAATTTATTTATTAATTACTCTAGTATCCCTGCTCTTTAGACTTGAAGGATCCCCCACTCTTTACACTTTATTGTCATTTTTTACACACCAGTATCAATCTTAGACTTAAACTATTTTTAAGAAAAAAGAAAAAAAAGAACCTAGAGATCTAAACACAAACTAAAGACCTTACTTTTAAAGACTAGAAATACTCACCAATCAGCTGCTCTCCACGCTTTTCAATGGTCTCTCGCCTCTCTTTCCACGCTCTCTAATGGTCTCTCACTGTTCTCTTGCTGTTAATGCCCCCCTGCTCCTCTCACTTTCTCTCTGTTAATGGCCCCAGTGCTTCTCTCACTCTCTCACTGTTAATGGCTCCACTTCTCCTCTTGCTCTCTCACTGTTAATGGCTCCACCGCTCCTATCACTCTCTCACTGTTAATGGCTCTGCTGCTCCTATCACACTCTCACTGTTAATGGCTTCACTGCTCCTCTTGCTCTCTCACTTTAAAGGCCACGCTGCTCCTCTGCCCCCACTCTTCGACCTGCCTGGCCAGTTGTACAGCTTTGCATAAATTTAAATCTTCCCGAGATTATAAGAAGTCAGAGAGATTCTTATCTAAGGTGGTAAGAACTATTCTATTTCTGGTCAGGTTGTCTTTTAATGTTCCATACTTACAATTTTCAGCTAGTTGGTGCAACTATTTGATAAATGAGTCAATGCTCAACAGAATCTGGTGAGGGAGATACCTTTCAGCCATCTGGATACACGTGTCCAGTCTGTCAAAGTTAATATTGCAGGAGTTTTGCCTGAATGCCTGTGCAGCTGGCTTCAAGAAGGACACTAGTGTTTGTTCGACAGTCCTCCCATTGAATCTGGAGGATGTGGCAGAGGCAGCGTGGATGAAATTTCTTCAGCACTCTTATGTGTCACAGATACACAGTCCAGGTCTCACTGCAATACAGGAGTGTGGTGACGACAACTGCTCTATACACTAGGACTTATGTTGACTTGCGGAAGTCTTTGTCGTCAAAGACTCCCTGCTGTAATTTGTAGAAGGCTAAGCTGGTGCAGCTGATCTGGTGTTGGATCTCCTCATCAATGGTAGCCTGTTGAGAGCAGTGGCTGCCAAGGTGTGGGAAGTGCTCAATACATTCCAGAGTCTCTCCCTCAACATAAATGGGAGGTGGAATATTTGGCTGACAAGATGTGGTTTGATATATGAATTTTGTTTTGGCAAGGTTTAAGAGTAGGCTAAGTTTCTTGTATGCAGAAATGAAGAAATCGGGATTGGCTTGCAACTCTGGTGCACAGTGGGCAATGTTACTGCAGCCATCCGTACACTGTAGATCATGTATGTCCATGGGAGTCAGTTTAGTTTTGGCATGGTGGTGACAGAGGTAAAAGAGTTTTCCATCTGGGTGGTATTTAATACTCACACCAGAGGGCAGCTGATTTTTGATGGCATAAATAGCCACTATCTGGTAGATTGTAAATAGTATGGGGGCAATCACACAGCCTTGCTTTATCCCGGTCCAGATGTTGAAGGTGTCTGATCCAGATCTCCCACTCAAGACAGCTGCAGTTCATATCCTCCTGAACTAATTGCAGGATTGTGATGATGTTTCTTGGACACCCAAGTCTTTGGGGCATAATCCACAGAGCCTTGTGATTTATTGAGTCAACTGCTTTGGTCAAGTCAATGAATGCAATGAAGAGCTCTTGGTGTTGTTCTTAGCATTTTTCCTGGATTTGTCTGGCAACAAAGACCATGTCAGCGGTTCCTCTGAAAGGTCAAAAGCCACACTGAAACTCTGGGAGGATTTTCTCAGCCACGGAAACTAGGAAATTCAGGAGAACGTGTTAGGGATTTTTCCTGCTATGGACAAAAGGGAAACGCCTTGATAGTTTCCACAGCATGACTTATCTCCATTCATGAGGATAGTTACAATCTTCACATTCCTGAAGTAGGGAGAGTAAGTTCTTTCACAGTGCAGTTCTTTCCCTCCAAAATCTGCAGGAGGAATACATGGAGTCTTGAGATGAGCAAAAAACAAGAAGCTTTGAGGACCTTAGCTGGAATACAATTGGGTTAAGAAGCTTTGTTGTTTTTCATTTATTAGATTGCTTGTTGCAGTTCTCCCATCAATGGTGGTTTTAGCCATGGATTCTATCACAGGGTACTGGGGGACACTCTGGAGAGTATCAGCTGCAATTGTGGATTTACAATTGAGGACTTGTTTAAAACAGCCCTTCCACCATTGAGGAATGGCATTTGCATCCTTAAGAAAAAAAACATCATCCTGTGAGCGAAAGTGATTTTATCCATTTGACCTTGGTCTGTAGATGGCCCTGGCTGCTTCAAAAAAAGTTTTGCATGCCATGATGGTCAGTGTACTGTTGGATCTCTCAGGCTTTCTCTTCCCACCACATGTCATTTATCTTTTGGATTTGTCTTTGGGTATCAACCTTGAGATGTTCAAATGCTGCCTTCTTGACTGATGACCTTGGGTTGTTCTGCCAGGCAAATGAAGGCTGCTCGATTTTGTTCTAGGAGGTGACATATTTCAATACCACGATCACAAACCAATCTTGGTTACGATGATGCTCAAACCTAATGGTCTGGGCACAGGAGTCTAGTTCAGCTGACTTTAATTGATCCCACTGTTGTGGAATGTGTTGGATGAATGAAACATTTCCAGATTGGTCATGAATTACACTTGGAATTCCTCTCTGAGTTCAGGCTGCTTTAGGGCTGAGACATTAATCTTCTTCCTCTTGGACTTTTGAACCTACTGATGTCTTGGTGCTAGGTGCATGTTTATCACCGATCAAACAAATCTATGATCTGTCCAACAGGCATCAGTGCCCCCCCCAAAGATCGAATGATACAGACATCACTTAGATCTTTGAGCCAAACATAATGACATAATGCAGGAAGTGCCATTGCTTTGATCTAGGGTGCCTCCATGTGGCTTTGTATTTGTCCTTCTTGTGGAAGAAGGTGTTTGTTATAATGAGGACATGCTAAGCACACTTTATTAGCTGGAGGACACCACCTGCATTGGCTTTCCCATCCCGTTTGTCCCAATGTTCCCCGCTCCAGGCATCGGAGTCACAGCTGACCCTGGCATTAAAGAGCCACAGAAGGATAATCTTTTCTTCTTTTGTGATGGCAGTAAGAACTTCATCGATGACATCCTCAGCAGAGTCAAGGGTCAGTGCATAATTGCTGATGATTGTGGCACATTGGGTGAGCAGTCAGTGAAATGTCATGGGTCTTTCATTTACACAATTGAGGATTTCCGGCAATGCATCCACGATCCTATTCTGGATGACAAAATCAAATCTGTGGACATGTGGATCATTGTCAGCCTTTCCTTTCCAGTTGGAAGTGTATCCGCCTACTTGTTCCTTCAGCTGCCTAACCCCAGGAAGGCAGGCCTCATTGAGGGTGGCAAGCTGAATGTGGAGACTTGATAGCTCATGTGCTAAGACTGCAGTTCTTTTTTCAGATTGGTCATTCCTGGGATTATCCATGAGTGTTCTAACATTCTAAGTTGCAAAATTTAAAGTTTTCTTTGAACACAAAGATGGTGATCCTGCAGGGTGTGGTTCCCCAGCCAGGAGAAAATGAGGCAGCCTATTTTTCGGGTACTTTTTCTAACTCCCTCTCCACTTAGGGTGAGCAGAGGGTATCCTGAAGTCACATATGCTGCTGTCCAAAGACACCTCTGCCTCTGTCAACTCTGTGCAGATTCTTGAATAGGGACTCACAACCCTGTTCTTGTCACCAATTCTCCATTGCCACAGACAAATGGACCCTGGTAGAAGCCTTTGCATGACTTTGCTAAATATGGGGGCCTTGGGATGTTGTCATTGTCCACATGATCTTGACAGGTTGGTCATCAGATTTCAGTGACGTGTTGAACCACGATGACTGGGACCACCTTGCCACTGCAGCCTCTTCTGGCTTTGCAGCTGGAGATGCATAGTCTTCCGTTGCAGGTTCTTCCATGGAAGACTTTTTGGATTACATTTTGTCTGACACCTCTCATGGGTGGCCCTACCATGATCAAGGACCCCCCCCCCCCGCCTGCCACAGCATTGCTCAAGTGCCCAGCAATTACATGCCAGTCAGTTTAATCTTGATGGTAGAAAAGCTATTGGGAATGATAATTCAGGACAAAATTAAGTCCAAAATTTAGTACATACGTGGATTAATTAAGAAAGCTAGCACAGATTTGTTAAGGACAAATCATGCTTAACTAGGTTGCTTCAGCTTTTTGATGAGTTAACAGAGAGGATTGATGAGGGTAATATAGTTGATGTGGTGTACATGGACTTCCAAAAGGCATTTGATAAAGTGCCACATAACATGCTTGTCAATAAATTTAGAGCCCATTGAATAAAATGAACAAGAGCAATGTGGATATGAAACTGCCAAGTGACAGGGTACAGACAGTAGGGTTGAACGGTTGTTTTTGGAGTGGAGTAAATTATTTGGTGGGATTCCCCAGGGCTCCACATTAGGACACTAGCCTTTTCTGATAAAGATTTGAAAGACTGGTTTGGCCTTAACTGGATTATTGTGTCCAATTCTGGGCACCACAATTCAGGAAACATGGTTTCAGGGATGAGGAACTTCAGTTATGTGGATAGATTGGTGAAGCTGGGGCAGTTCTTCTTGGAGTAGAGAGGATTAAAAGAGGATCTGATAGAGGCATTGAAAATGATAAGGAATCTTGACAGAGTAGACAGGGAGAAACTGTTCCCATCTGCACCTGAAGTGCTGTAACCTGCAAGGCTATGGGCCAGATACTGGGAGGTGGGATTAGAATGGGCAGCTAGTATTTTTAGCCGAGCCAGACAAGATGGGCTGAATGGCCTCTTTCAGTGCTGTAATTTTTCTATGGTTCTATAGTTAAATTGGCAGAAGAATCGAGAACCAAAGGACACTGGTTTAAGGTGCTTGACAAAAGAAGCAAAGGCAATACGAGAAACAACTTCTGGTTAGGCTGGTTAGATTCAGCTGTGGCTTTCAAAAGGGAATTAGGTAATTCCTTCCTTCTTCTTGAGTTCTCTACGTGAAGGCAGGTCTGACCTACAGTAATGCGATGTCCACCACGACTAGGGCAAGAAGGCAGGTCCCAAATCAGCCCCAACCAGAATGGGAATCTAACCCATGCTGTTGTCACCAATCTGATCAAAACCAGCCATCCAGCCAACTGAGCCAGCTGGCTCCCAAGAAGTCTAAGTTGCTGTGGCAACATACACTTTTACATACATGTTGTTGCCTGGAGCTATAATACAGGCTTCAATTTCTTCCATCACATGGCTGATTAGGAATCTCTCCCACTCTTACCACCTGTCTTGGCGTATGTTGGTAGGATTTATAAATTACAAGTACAACCTGATTAGCCATGTTATGAATGCACCTTCCTTGGCCATCAAGTCCTGGAGTGGGATTTGAGCCCAGAGCTTCTGGCTCAGAGTCAAGGATGCTACACTGTGCCATAAGACATCTTTTTTATTGGACAATTAAGAAAAAAAATGCAGGGGAGTGGGACTAGATGTGTTGATTTGCAGGGAGCTGGCACAACATAATGGCTGAATGACCTTCTGTGCTGTAACCATTCTATGATTCTATGAATAACACCTGGGTGAACTTTATCTTGTTGCCAAATCTAAATCACTGTTTGGTGTACTGTACCTCACACTGTTCTTGTTCCAAATAAAGTACTCAACCGTTACTAATTGGCTTGTGTCAGACTTTCCTAGATGCTTCACCAAGGAGGCACAAAAATCTTTTCAAGTTATTTAAACACAGAAGCCTGTCTCTTCCGATTCCCATGGACCCTTTGTGTTGAATTTTAGGTCATGCTGTTTTTATGGGCTCAAGGGGAATTTCAGGCCCATGCTGTTTGTGGTCTCTGTAAGGAAATCTTACAATAGACCATGCCCCAAACCTAAAAAGCCATCTTCCTACTGCCTCTCACAGCCCCCACCTACATTGAGTACCCATACATTATTTCCACTTCCAATCTGCCCAGGGAATTTCCATTACCAGACACTCCTCCCTAAAATTCTCAATGCGCTGTTATTACCACTGTAGTGCTGGAGTATGCATTTGGTCTGTTGAGTCTGCTCTGCCATTCAGTAAGCCCATGGGTGATTGCGAACTCAACTTCACCCTTCCACATTATCCCCATATCCCTTAATTCCCTTAGTACCCAAAAAGCTATCAAATTTGTTACGACCACAGCCAATGTAATTTGCTGAGCAAGCCAAATCCCAGAGGGAATCTTATCTTTCTGATCATTCCCTTGTTTTCAAAATATAAAAAAAAGGTTAAGAACTACTGATCCCAGAAGCATAGAATTCCAGTAACACTTTTAGGATTTTAAAGTTAAAAGATTTATAAACAAGAAGAAAAAAGCTTAAGCACACAAGATTAAAGTTACACAATTAAACAGTCTTACAAAACATCCCCCAAAAAGTCCCAGTTGGTCAGGACAGACAAGTAAACTACTTGGCAACAGCTGCCTCTTAGATTTTCAATCATAAAAATCCAGTAATATTACCCAAGGCAAAAACTGCTATCACTTTAGTAAAAGGTATACCACACAACTTCTCACTTTCTTTCACTTTGCTGTGGAAATCGAAAAGGTTCAGGCTGCTTTCTGAAAACACAGACTTCTCTGGCTTGAAACCTTGATGGCTGCTTCAAATTCACAACTTTCACACCTCCTCCCAACACAGATCTGGTCTCAGGACATCTCCCTCACACTGCCACCACAACCCAATTAAACATGCTTCTTTAAAAATCTTTTTTTCCCTTTCATCTTAGATTCCATTATTCTTAGCACCTCTTTGAACACAACTTTTCCAAAATGCAAAAATACACGCACACACACAGTGCGATTGGCACTGCTGGAACTGAGTGAATAACTCGTGCAAACCCAAAGCAGCCTATTTGTACTCTCACTGACACTTACACACAACATTAGGGTCAAAGGAAGAGATGGAAAGGAGAAGATGTCAAAAGTCTATTTGATATGGATAAGTGTGAAGGTCAAAGAGCTAGATTCCATAAGACCAAAAGACCATAAGATATAGGAGCAGAAATTAGGCCATTTGGCCCATCGAGTCTGCTCCGCCATTCAATCATGGATGATAAGTTTCTCAACCCCTTCTCCAGCCTTCTCTCCGTAATCTTTGATCCCCTTAACAATCAAGAACCTATCTATCTCGGTCTTAAATACACTCAATGACCTGGCCTCCACAGCCTTCTGTGGCAATGAATTCCATAGATTCACCACTCTCTGGCTGAAGAAGTTTCTCCTCACCTATGTTCTAAAAGGTCTTCCCTTTACTCTGAGGCTGTGCCCTCAGGTCCTAGTCTCTCCTACTAATGGAAACATCTTCCCCACGTCCACTCTATCCAGGCCTTTCAGTATTCTGTAAGTTTCAATCAGATCCCCCCTCATCCTTCTAAACTCCATTGAGTATAGAACCAGAGTCCCCAAACATTCCTCATATGTTAAGCCTTTCATTCCTGGGATCAGTCTCGTGAACCTCCTCTGGACCCTCTTCAGGGCCAGCACATCCTTCCTGAGATACGGTGCCCAAAATTGTTCACAATATTCTAAATATGGTCTGACCAGAGCCTTATAAAGCCTCAGCAGCACATCCCTGCTTTTATATTCTAGTCCTCTCGAAATAAATGCCAACATTGCATTTGCCTTCCTAACTACCGACTCAACCTGAAAGTTAACCTTAAGAGAATCCTGGACTAGGACTCCCAAGTCCCTTTGCACTCCAGACTTTTAATTCTCTCCCCATTTAGAAAATAGTCTATGCCTCTATTCTTCCTACCAAAGTGCATGGCCTCACTTCCCCACGTTGTATTCCATCTGCCACTTCTTTGCCCATTCTTCTAACCTGTCCCCAAATCCTTTCTGCCTGCCTGCCTCAATACTACTTGGCCCTCCACCTATCTTTGTATCATCTGCAAGCTTAGCCAGGATGCCCTCAGTTCCTTCATCTAGATCATTAATGTATAAAGTGAAAAGTTGTGGTCCCAACACTGACCTCTGCGGAACTCCACTAGTCCTGAGCAGGACCCCCTTATCCCCACTCTCTGCCTCCAGTCAGTCAGCCAATCTTCTATCCATGCTAGTACCTTGCTTCAAACACCATGGGCTCTTATCTTACTGAGCAGCCTCCTGTGCGGCACCTTGTCAAAGGCCTTCTGGAAGTCCAAGTAGATAACATTCATTGGCTCTCCTTTGTCTAACCTACTCATTACCTCCTCAAAGAATTCTAACAGATTTGTCAGGCATGGCCTCCCCTTGATGAAACCCGATTTTGACTTTGCCCGATTTTACCATGAGCTTCCAAGTATTCTGAAATCTCATCCTTAATAATGGACTTTAAAATCTTACCCATGACCGAGGTCAGGCTAATCGGCCTGTAATTTCCCGTCTTTTGCCTCACTCCCTTCTTAAACAGGGGGGTTACATTAGCGATTTTCCAGTCCTCTGGGACCCTCCCTGACTCCAGTGATTCCTGAAAGATCGCCACTAATGCCTCCACTATCTGTTCAGCTATCTCCTTCAGAACTCTGGGGTGTAATCCATCTCGTCCAGGTGATTTATCCACCTTCAGACCTTTCAGTTTTCCTAGCACCTTCTCCTTGGTAATGGCCATCATACTCACCTCTGCCCCCCGACTCTCTTGAACTTTGGGGATGTCACTCGTGTCTTCCACTGTGAAGACTGACGCAAAGTACCTATTCAGTTCCTCCGCCATTTCTTTGTTCCCCACTACTACTTCTCCAGCGTCATTTTCCAGTGGCCCAATGTCCACTTTTGCCTCTCTCTTACCCTTTATATATCTAAAAAAAACTCTTGCGACCTTCTTTTATATTATTGGCTAGTTTAACCTCATTTAATCTTCTCCCTCCTTATTTCTTTTTTAGTTGTCCTCTGTTGGTCTTTGTAGGCTTCCCAATCCCCTGGTTTCCCACTGCTCTTCGCCGCATTGTATGCTTTCTCTTTAGCTTTTATGCTGTCCCTGACTTCCCTTGTCAGCCACGGTTGCCTCGTTCTCCCTTTAGTATGCTTCTTGTTCCTGCTATTAGAATCCAGAATCAACCAGCAATGTCCCTGCACCCTGACATCCCCCTTCCACTCTTATCAAACCATGGTAGACTCTAAAATATAGTTTCAATAACCAATGAGTGGATCTCTTGTAATATTGCTTATGATAAATCAGAGAGCATGCTGTTTTTCTTGTTATACCATGAAACGTAGATTGCATCATTACAGCTATGGCAACAAATTTGTTGCAGCACAATATCCCAGAAATGAATATTCCAATTTTCACCCTTGAGCAAAATGATCATAATCTATTTCTTCATTCACGGGCACTTTATAATGTAGTTGATTAAATATAAGGTGCTAAGATCGCCCTCTCTTCAACTGTGCAAGAATTTTCAGTTGGCTACTGTAAGAACGTTAAAAGCAACATTTAATCCAAATCTAATTTTCAAACTATGCTGATTCAGTTGAGCAACTGCCAACTGTACACCCAACTCTTATAGGAATTATCTGAAAACTTCTTAATGTTACCTTGGCTAGGAAAGACAGAATACTATCATTTTTAAAATTATTTATTGATTAAAATTAAAGGGTTACTGATGAGTAAAACTAAAAACAAAGCAGATTCGGTGAAAAAAATGTATCATTCGCTGTCTATACCTCATTTCAAATCTTCGCTCTTTGCCTGCCCCTCTTTGAATGCATTGCTTTGGGTGGAATTTAATGGGGCGCCCAGGAGCAGATTGTAAGGCGGGGAGGTAGAATCACAAGTGGACACGCTCGACCAGAATCCCAATGGTATGACATCGGCTCTGGATTCTACAAGCAGTAGGAAACTTCAAGGTAGCTTTGCCATTACAACATGGTGGGAAGACAAAGGAGCTCGTTGACAAGATAATTTATATTTCATTTATATGCAGCTGTTTGTGATTGAATGCAGAGTTTAGAATTCAATGAGCAGTACAAGGAGATCATGGACTGTCAAATCTCTAACTGCTTAAGACAGGCAGCACTGAGGTAGGGCCTGAGGTTCATCTGTGGAAGTCAGCCATAGTATAGCTACCTTCCTTTATTTTTGACAGTAGGTGGAAGAGAGGGAAAAGGAGGCCATTGTTGGCCTGTGGTGCCATTTCTTTACAAGTGGGGCAGTTGGGCTCTCAGGAGCAGTGGAAGCCGATTGTGATGGTGGCCTCTCGTCAAGAGACACAGAGGGTCATTGCTGCAGGACCAAAGTGGTTGACAAAGCCAGCTTGACTTCCAGGGCAGCTTATGGGAAAGGGAGAAACCAATAGCCATGGGACTCATGCACCCTGTCGTCCACATGAGGGAAGAGTGGTGCAGAACGAGGGAGGGCCACATTTTGGCGGCACCACTACAGCAGCAGCAGGAGCCACAGAGGGCAAGCCTCTGGTTGGGCAAGCCACAGGATGGGGAATAGGGGACCTGCAGTAGGCAGTAATGGCAGGAAGGGCCCAACTGATGCTGAGAGTATACCGGAACCGCCAAAACCACCGGCAGATGTCGGAGCGACAGTGTCACTGAAGACTGGAGCTGTCAAGGTAGGCCAATTGACAAGTAATTGTCATGGGTTGTGGGTAGCCAGGCCTGACTAAAATAATTGTCACACTTTTAGGATTGCCATAAGAATCTAATAAAGAAATCGGTATAATCCACCCTTCAGGCTAAAGTTAATTGCCTTAAGAGAAAGTGAATAGTTTTTGTTAGGAAGCTGCTTTCAGTTAATGGGTGAGGGAGAGAGAGAGAGATAGAGAGAAACATTTAGCAAGCAGTTGTGAAATGCACAGCTTCAGCAGTTAAGGTAGACTGGGAAACTATTCAAGCTGCAAAGGAGTTTGTATTTATGTTAGAGTTAAGCTGACTAAGTTGAAATCTCTAAGGATGTCATGAGTGAAGAGACCAGGTTCAAGGAATCAAGAAGAGAAGACCCCAGAAGCCTAGGATCCAAAGAACGAAAGACCGGCCCGTGTTGAACTTGTGTATCGTGTCATGCCTCGAGTAGTGGAATGTTAAGTATTCATCTTTGTTTTTCAATAAACCTTGTTAACTTTGCATTCTAAATGAGTGATTATCATTTTTGCCAATAAGGTTATTCCTCAACAAGAATTTTCTTACTCCGGGATTTAGTATAGAGTCCAAATCCCTACACTTTTGTTGTCCCCAAATGTGTTTTTTCCCTATCCCTGAGGGATGCCAGAAGTCTGACTTTCAGGTGGGAGGGTAAAAATCAAGGTCCTGTCCACCTATTCAGCTGGAGTTAAAAAAGATCTCATGGCACTGTGTGGCAAATAGCAGGGAGATATCCTTATGTCTGACTAATATTCCTTTTTCAGTCAATACTATCAAAGCAAATTAACCAGTCATTTATTTCAAGCTATTTCTATGCAAATTGATTGCTGTTTTTTTGATGCAGCATTGGTGACTACACTTAAGTAACTGTCAAACACTTTGAGAGATCCTGAAGGCAAGAAAGGCACTGTGTAAATGCAGTCCATTTATTTTTCTATCTTGCTGCATCTCAGTCTCTGGCCCTCTCTCTCTCTGCACACATCTTTTTCCTTCCCTCTGTCTGCATCTTTCTCTTGTTTTTGATGTAATTATTTCACTCCTGTTTTGTGAGTCTTCTTTACAATTTGTTTTTTCTTTGCATACGCATTTCTTTCTTTCTCCTTGTATCATTCCTTTTCTGCTTCTCTTTATTCTCTCTTCCTCTCTTGCTGTTTGACTCTCTACCTTTCTCTGCTCTATATAAAACTCTAGAAAACATGTCCATCAAAAATGCCTACCTTTTGTTAGAAAATAAGCTGAATTATTTTTTGTTTAAAATTTCAACTTGCAGTGCAGAGAGTAACACTGATTCAGCACACATGTTTGAAATAGTAAGCACATGTACTTGCAAGGACCTGTAGCTGTCATTTCTTTTCAGTTGTCAGTGATGGTTTTGTAAACAATGCTGAACTGAAGCCTTAGTCTGAGATTTCAGACAAAACGCAATAGTCAGCCACCTCGTTCAAGACCTTTCATTTAAGTTACAGCAAACAGAAATGCAAACTTCTTTGGGAGCTGTTCTGCTGGGTCCCTGATGGCTACTAGCGTTTTCAGGGCTTCCTGTTCGAAATGTCAGGAAATGTACAAAACACACATTTTATATTGACAGTTGTATTGTAACACCATTAAAATTACAGTTATTTGTACTACAGTGATGCTGGTTTCAAAAGATACTCGTTAGCCCCTGGCTTCCAGCATTGCGATGAGCAGGATATGGATTCTTTAAATGGTCAATATGCTTGCATAACCAATTACAGCATGACAAATTTCATAATCATAGGGACCTTATCTTTCTCAATTTTTATTTTTTTCCAACTGCACAAGCAGAAAAATGACTGCAGCCAAACTTTGTCCACACACTCTCCCCCAGGTAGCCTGATAAAGACAAATGACCATGATACAGTAAAATTGGTTGAGGTCAGCCTTGTGGTGGACAGAAGGTCTGCATGTTGAAGATGTACCAGGCCTTTATCTCCATTTGTAAGTTGTTCAGAAAGTTAGAGCCCAAGATATCAGATGAAAAGATAAAGAATTTGTGAGAAAATTTTGATTTACTTATGTAATTACCCAATTCTAGCAATCAGGTCAGAGCAATGCCTCTCTATCCACCAGCTCCCCTGCCCAATTATTTCAACTCACCTGCTCACTCATCCAATTAATCTCAACGCTTCCCAGGCACACCTGTCCAACCTTTTCTCAGTTCTCCTGTTCACTCACACTCCCCAAGTCTGAAAAGAAAAATCAAAGACAAAAGTGAGGCATTCAGAAAAACTTAAGATGAAGAAAGGGAGGAAGAAACATGATAGGAAGAAAAAAAGATAATGCATACGAAGTGGAAGAGCAAAGGGAGAACTGGGTAAATGGAAGAGAAAAAATAATGAAGAAAGAAAAAATGGAGCGGAAATATCAAGGTTTAGGGAAGAGACAGTTTGTAGTAAAAGAAATGGCGGGGATAGATGAAAAAAGACAGACATTGATAGAGAGAAAAGTGAAGTGGAAGAAGGAGAGAAAAATGAACTGAAGAACAGAGAGAGAAAAACCGTAAAACCAAGAGAAATAAATTGGAGACATCGAGACAATAGAAGTGAAGGAGAGGTGCAAATATTAGAAGAAAGAAAGCAAGATTTTTATTTTGCAGACTAAGTAATACTATTATCCTTAAATGGAGGTAAAAAGCTACGAGTATTGGCAGCCTTAAACCACAAAAATAAAGTTGTTCCAAAGCTTTTGAGATTTTATTAGAACAAAATTATGTGCCCAAACTTTCATTCAGCTTGCTTTACACTGGCAGACTTCCCTTGTGAACATATCTTCCTATCTTTTTCAGATGTGACATAGAACCAAAGAAATTTATAGCCCAGAAGCTGCCGTTATGCCTTTGTCAGCTTTTTATCAGAAGTCTAAAACTAACTTCCTTTTTGTATAGCTCTATATCTACATCTACTTTAATATTTTCTCTGAAAATATACATTTATGTTTACCTCAACAACATTTCATTCATCTCTCTCCTTACTTAATTTTAAAATGCCTCATACTTATTCTTTAGCTGGAGAAAATTTTGAAACCAAACTGCTTCATCCAAGCCCAAATTATGTATATGGACACAGAGAATAAGAATGTACCCAGCACTAACTCCTAGGGAACACTATTTCTCACACTTTTCCAATCTGAGCAACATCATTTCACCTAACTCTTGGTTTCCTGACCAACATTTTATTTCTGCTGTCCCATTTCCTTTCTGCCATATACCTAAATTCTTCTGCTAAGCATCTTGTTAAACATGTTCCAGAAATACAAACACATTGGGCTTAATTTTCCCGCTTAGTTTTTGTCATATATTGGGACGACTTTCATGTTGTGAACCTGATCACTTGAGTAAAAGATATTCCAGTTGCTCTTTGCCAGAGAAAACCAATTAAGAACCCACCCTGGGCTTCCCGACCAAGTGAGGAGGTCAGGTCAGATGACACAGCCATTTTGTTACCAGAAGGTTTTCTAATTAAATGGACCATGACGTTCTTCAGAGAAGCAGCACCACAGGGATGGTGGGGAGACCTGAGAAGGCTGTCCTCCATCTGTTCTGTAATGACTCTACAGCTCTTACCTGGAGGTCCAACTGAGAGAATTAACTGAGAGGCTGCAGCAAGGTGAATCCTCTGATGGCCAGGAGGCAGAAGGAACCTTCTCTAACCAAGTAGGTTGTGGAAGTGAGCATCTGTGTGGCCCTTCTGATGTGGAGATGGTAGACCAGGAGGATCTACAACCTCAGCAGGGCATAACAGGTGAGCGGAGAGACACTGATAATTGCCGAGCTCCACACTCTTCCCCTCAGCATTCTCCTGCACAGCACACCTCAGGTCAACACCCTGTAGCTCCACAAGGTGCTAGTCACCTGTCGTGCAGTTATAGCATTCTTTGACAGAGTCTTTTATAGCATCACAGCCTGCCCATTTCTGCAACTCTTCAGTGCAATTGATTAAAGCCTTCACAGCTTGTCAGTTTCACTTCCTATGCTCTCGCCTTCTCCTGACTGCCAAGTTGGAGAGACAGCCTTAGACTCCTTCCGTGTTGGGAAAGAGGGATTCCACGAGGAAAACCCCTCTTAATTGTCTCTTTAATGGCTTCAGTTTCCTTCCCGCCTCAGCTGCAGGGTTTCCCAAATTCTTCACCGACTCACCCATGGGGAAAGTGACCAGAGGCAGAAACACACAGGCAAACCCACTCAATGATTTTGTTTTCCCATTTTTCTTACCAGCATCCTAGCCTCCAAACCTGCCTCAAGGGCCTAGAAAATGTCTCCTGTTGTGTCTGCTGCATTTGCTTTATCTATCCAAATGGTCAACTATTCAAAATGTTATTAAATTTGTTATTAAATTTAAAATAGATTACTTAACTTTAAGAAATCACTGCTAGGTATCCTTGATTAGCCCATTCATTTGTAATGCTCACTAATTTGATCTTGAATTATTGGTGCCATT
Organism: Carcharodon carcharias; assembly: GCF_017639515.1. NCBI lineage: Eukaryota > Metazoa > Chordata > Chondrichthyes > Lamniformes > Lamnidae > Carcharodon > Carcharodon carcharias. The sequence continues at coordinate 177,694,616 of NC_054468.1, read as the reverse complement.
AGTGTACCGACAACTGACTTGAAACAGCTCCTTTCTTGGTCCAGGGTGCAAAATTGACTAAACCCCCCCACGCCACCTTCCCTCCAGGCAAATTGTATAACTTGCCTCTTTGAGGATTAAACAATGTACTGCCACTATCCACTCTGATTTCTTTTTTCAACAGCCATTGAATTCCTGTTAGGGCCTAGTGACTTGTACGCCCTGAAGTCTGATAATTGCTTTCAGAACCAATTCTTCTTCTGCAGTTATGTCTAATAATTGTACCATATCCTCCCCTATCTACATTTACTCTTTCACCATTTATAGGAACAGATGCAAAATATTAATTTAACAACTTTACCATACCTTCATCCTCTATAATTAGATTCATTCCGTTTATCTCTGAGGTGTCCTATTCTCTCTGATTATTCTTTTCATTTTTATAAACTTATCAAAGCCTTTATCAACTGCTGTTTTTTTTTTCATATTCCCCTTTTCACCATTTTAATCTACCTTTGCACTTCCCCTGATACTTTCTGCATCGCTCATGATTACCTTCAATATTCTTAACTCTAATTTTATAATATGCCTCCAATTTAAGTTTCTGTTTCTTTTTAAACGCTAATTAACTATTAAATTTGATGCAACCCCTTTTTACCTTACAGGAATATATTTATTTTGTACTTAATGCATCATATTTTTGAAGATCTCCCACTGCTGTCTCAAGAACCTGGTTCCTACCTTCTCTGTCCAAGTAACCATAGTATCAGATCCTTTCTTATCTGAACTATACTTTGGTAATCTCATATTAATTGTATCCTTTCCATTCTTATTTTGAATCTGCATTGTGAATACTTTTTCACAAACGTTCCATTCTAATTGTATGCTCTAAAAAAAGTGTTCCCACTTTCACCACATGCAATTCCTTCATCCCAGTCCATCTTGGAAGAGTTAAAATCACCCAATTATATTGAAATGTTCTTCTTATCTTTGTCTGTACTGTCTGCAGATTTCCCTCTCTATCTCAATGTTTGGTGGCCTATAAGGCACATTGAGAATTCTACTATTTTGCCTCATATTTCTTCAGAGCTGCTTGTGTAAACTTAAGAGAATCTACCAGAGAGACAATGTACTTTGCTGAAAATTCAGTGCAAAGGCGGAAGGAGGTGCTTTTTTAAAACCAAATGGAAACAGTAAAACATAGGGGAGAATTTTCCCCATGGCGGGCCAGTCGGGAGCGGAGCCGATTGCCACCCGTGATTGGCTCTGCGCCGCCATTTTATGTGGGCAGGCCAATTAAGGTCCGCTCAGCGTGATGCGGGCCTGGTCAGCGCTACCTGTGCAGGCGGGGGGAAGAGGGAGAGTCGGAGTCTGCGCCCTTTCGCCCATGCACGCGAAAGAGTGCAGAAATCTCCCTGGGGCACGGAGCTGCCTCAGGGAGATTAAGTACATATTGAAATTTTTGAATAAAGAAACATAAAAATTATTTACACATGTCCTTTCATGTGACAGCGTCACAAGAACTGGGACATGTTTATGAATTGTGCAAAAATTATTTATTTACTTAATAAAATCTTCAGGAAACCTCATCCTACCCATCGATGAGGTTTCCTGAAAAATGCGAAGGCCAGCTTGGCTCTTCTCCTGCCCGCCAACCTTAAGGTTGGACAGGCAGCATTGATAATTACTTTAATTGGTTTTTTAATGGCGTTAACAGGCTTTGATAGTTTGGCAGGCGCAAGGCTGCCTCCGGCGCGGGCCCACTGAACAAAAGATCTAAATGACATGCGGTGACATCGGGATGCACTCCCAACATCACCACGCGTCATTTTACATGTCGGCATGTCGGGCCCACCCCCACACACCAATGTCAAAATTCTGCCCATAGAGATATTCAGAGTAATTGATTGGGTGTCAAGGAATTGTTGTTAAGCAAAATGACGGGACAGCTGAGGTCCACTGTTTGCCATTTCTGTATCATGTGGGAACTCCAGGTTGCTTACTGTGTCCCAGTTGTCACCTGTGCAGGTGACCTGAACTCAGGATTTCTGTGCTTGAGGAACTGCTGAACTAACTGCTGAGCTTACGGAGAACTGAAAGTTTCCTGGTATGCATGTTCCAGGAGATGGTCACTTTCCAGCTGCAGATGGTTCAGGAGAATAGTAAGTGGTGGCCATCTAGCACAGTAGGAAGAGTCAGGCAGTACAGAAATCCTCCGGGAGTGTAGCATTCTCAAACTGATTCTCAGACCTGAAAACCAGTGAGAGTGACGATATCTTGGGGAATTACATTGTAGAACACACTGTGGGGTAAATGGCTGCAGCAGGGTCCAAAATAAAGTGTAGAAATGCAGTGGGAATAGAGGATTCAATAGTCAGGGGTCAGAAACGTGTTTCTGTAACCAGAACATAAAAAAACAGGAGGAGAGGACCACATGGCCTTTTGAGTCTGCTTCGCCATTCAATACAATCATGACTGATCTTCGGCCTCAACTCCAACTTCCAGCCCCCTCCCAATCTCCCTTGATTCCCCAAGAGACCAAAAATCTGCCTATCTCAGCCTTAAATATATGCAACTTGCAACGAATGTCTAGTTCCTGTTCATATTAATATTTTAGACGTACTATTTAGTTCTGGGAATATTGTTGTTGTGAAGGTAAGGTAACTAAAATGCTGAGTTTTAGAGATTGCCAGAACACCTAAAAGAAAATGGCAATTTGGCAGGTTACCCATGTTTGTTTAATCAAGTCAGAATAGAAGAGTTGGAGCCATATAACAGCAGGTGGGCTTACTTAGCGGGAGAACTGGAGTGTACACTGCTTGCACAGGAGTACAGTCTGTGGAGATATTTTGCTTTGGGAGCTAGAGCTAAATTAGTTTAAAAGCATTCAGTGAATCCTGAAAAGCTATGTCATCATGAATATGGGTGGTGCTTAAAGAGGTTCTCTGCTTTCAAATTATGTGTGTGTTTGCTGGGAAAGGGGGTTTAGTTGCAGTTTGGACCTCATGTGGTTGACAGCAAGGGAAGAGGCTCCATACCGACAAGGTGTTGCTATTAGCAGGCCCCAGGCAGTTAGGGTTCAGAAAAGCCCTGTGAGCTGTTCAGGGCAGTTAGGCCTCAGGAGAAGTCCTGGGCAGCTGAGAAGATGGCAGAATGTTGCTGGTTCCATGCTGGAGACAGTGAGGCCTCACAGAAGCCCTGAAAGCCATTTATAACTCAGTGTAGCTAGGAGACTGGAATTTGGAAAAACCCAGAGACAGTGCCAACTTAGTGAAGCTAGCAGTCTGTGCAAGAGTTGGATGGATGCTGATAATTAAATGCAAGAGTGCAACTTTGTGAATGCCATGGAATGCAGTCTCAGGAGGAGCAATTGAACCATTGAGAGGTAAACAGTTGTTGAGGCAGTCCGAGTCGGAGTGGCTTTTGAAGGAGTTCAGAGTCTAGATCTTCGGAAGTTAAGGGTTGAAATCCATCGTGAAAGAAACAGAGTTTTAATGAGATATTGTGACTCGGTGGTCACTAACATGTGGGTGGGTTGCTAAGAAATCCATGGCAGCTGTCTTGGTCGCACCCGCTATTTAATGCGCAGTGTGGTGTGTTCGGCCACAGTTCATCTGCTAATTCATATTTACCTCCTGTTAATTCTGAATGTTAGAGAATAAGATGGATATTGTACATTGTTTTATTTTTCTGACTTTGAATAGTAAAGTTTATTTTGGTAGCTTAAAACCATGGAATCTTGTGGCTTTATTTTCTTAGTTGGTAACTGGGGTTTCAAACTGTGTCTACTTTTAAAAAGCTATTGGTCCCTAACCAGATCACAACAAGCAATAGAAAATCTACAAATCTCTGGAGGAGAGAATTCCAAAGACTTACAATTCATTGAGTAAAGGGATTTCTCCTCAAATCAGACCTAAATGATCAGCTCTTCTCCTGAGACTGTGCCCCCAACTTCTAGTTTCCCCAGCCAAGGGAGCCAATCTCTCAGTATCTACCCTGTCAAGTCCAATCAGAATCTTGTATGTTTCAATGTGATCACCTCTCATTCCTCTAGTCTCCACAGAAAATAGAGCTAGTTTACTGAGTCTCTCACCATAGGACAATCTATGTTGTTGAAGTGAACTGGTTATACCTCAACAGAACTTGGACTAATGTCCTCACAAGATGTTTTAGCTAGTACAGTGCAGGAGGACAATGAACACTAAAGCAAAGAGTAGTTCAGAAATAGGAGAGATCAAACAGGGATCAAATTAAAAGCAGTTTAAGATGGGCTTGGAGTGCATTTACCAAAACCCAAGCAGCATGGTAAATATGGTGATAAGGCGAAAGCATGAGTAGTCACAAATGGGGCTATGAAATAATGGCAATAACAGGGATCTGGCTCAAAGAATGGGAGGATTGGAAACTTAATATTCCTGGCTACCAGGTATTCAGGAAAGATAGGGAAGGTTAAACTTGATCAAAGAAACTATCATAGCACTGTACAAGGATAATGCAGTAGACTTGCCAAAGACAAAGTGTATTTGATTAGAACCAAAGGAAGAATAGAGGAGCTGTTATGCTCCTGGATGTATATTATATGCCACCAAATGGTGGGAAGGAAATGGGGCAAATTTTCAGACAAATTACAGAAAGGTGCAAGATCTATAGGGTAGTGATAATGGGGGCCTTCACTTATCTGAATATAGACTGGTATTGTAACCATGTAACAGGCAAAGAAGGGGAGGAATTCCTGAAATATGTACAAGAGAATGTTCTTGGTCAGTGTGTTTCAAAGAAAAAAGCAAGGCTGGATCTAGTTCTCCGAATGAAATGGAGCAAGTGAAGTGCCTTTCAGTATGATAGCGTTTGGGGAAGAGTGATCTTAATATAATTACGGACAAGGACAAGCTACAATCAAGTGTAAAAAAGTTAATTTCAGAAAGCTAAAAGGGGATCTGGCTTAGGTAAAATGGAATCAAGGATTGGTAAGCAAAACAGTAATTGAGTCATGAGAGGCCTTCAAAGGAGAGATGGTTTGGGTACAGAGTAGAGACATCCCTACGAGGGATGGAAAGGAATGTGTACAACCCAAGGGATCCTTGAAGCCTGAAGAGTGGGCTTATGAAAATTGTAAACTTCAAAACAGAGTAGAGCACCATGTTGAATATAGAAAGTAAAGAGAAGAAATATATAAAATAGAGAGGAGATCTAAAATAAGTAATGGGGAGACAAAGAATGAATATGAAAATAGATAAGCAACCAACAAAAATTAGAAACCAAACTTTTTTTTTATCAATACATGAATGGTATAAGGATTATCAAAGTAGGGTGAGCCTGATCTGGCACCAAACAGGAGATCTTCTTGTGGAGACAGAGGGCATGGATGAGATATTAAATTAGTACTTTGCATATCATCTTCAATAGAGAAGAGGAACCTGCTAATGTAGCAGTAAGCTTGGAAATATAGTAAACAATGAGGAGGTTAGTGATAGATTTTAGGATGACACAGATGACTGATGAAAAGGATAGACACATGTAGATGAAATTTGTTGCAAACAAGTATGAAATGATACATTTTGGTAAGAGGAATGAGGAAAAGCAATAGGAACCAAATGGTACAATTTTAAAAGAAGTGAAGGAACAATGAGAACAGGGGTCTACACACACAAATCTTTGGATGTGTTAAAGCAACAAATGGCATCTTTGCCTTTTTTAATAGTTGAATAAAGTACAAAAGTGATGGAATTATGGTATTAACTTTCATAAAACATTGGGCAGGCAGCTGTGTCCAATTCAGAGCACCACATTTTAGAAAGGATGAAAAGGCCTCAGAGGTCGCACAAAAGGAACTGACTAGAATTATACCTGGAATGAGGGAATAAAATCAGAAAATGCTGGAAAAACTCAACAGATTTGCCAGCATCTGTGGGAGAAAGAAACAGAGTGAACGTTTCAAGTCCGTATGACTCTTCTTCAGAGACCAGGAATGAGGAATTTCAGTTATGTGAGATAGGATGCAGTGTCCTCCGCCTTGGCGAGTTTTGTGGCAGTGGGGAGGTGTGCATTTAATTGGGCGGATGGTGGCAGTTGGGGACCCTGCCACTTTCCCACCTCCACCCCAATTAAGTCCTTCCCAGTGGTGCTACTGATTTTTATATTTTTTCGATTGCGGGATGTGGGTGTCTTTGGCTTGGCCAGCATTTATTGCCTATCCCTAATTACCCTTGTTCAGAGGGCATTTTTTTAAAGAGTCAACCACATTGCTATGGGTCTGGAGTCACATGTAGGCCAGACCAGGTAAGGACAGCAGATTTCCTTCCCCAAAAGACATTAGTGAACCAGATTACAGAAGAGCTATTGGACTCCACTTGATCCCACAGGAAGGTGCACCATTGGCCTGTTAAATGCCTGAGTTGCACAAGGAGCAATGAGCCTCCTTGAACAGAGGCAACCCGGGCTTCTTGCCAGCTCTCCAACTGGCAGCCTAGACCCCTGTTGCCTCCACATAGTTCGGTCCATGGAGAGACTGGAGAAATAGAGCTTGTTTTCCTTAAAGCAAAGACTAAGAAGAGATTTAATAAAGGTGTTCACCATCATGAATAGCTTTGACCAAGTAGATAAGGTGAAATCATTTTCACTCGTAGAAGGGTCGGTAACCAGGCAGACAGGGTAGAATTTTTCCCCCATCCAGGGGGTTGTGCGGGGGCAGCCCGGGCGAGCGTGGACTTCATTTTACATGGGTGAGCCAATTAAGGCCCACCCAGTGTGACACCTGCCCGGAAGCGCTGAACGCTCCCTGTGCGGGTGGTTGCGGTGGGGGGGTGGGGGGTGGTGCAGTGTTCCCTGAGTTCCCTGCATGCGTGTGAAAGAGCGCAGAAATCTCCCTGAGGTACAGAGCTGCCTCGGGGAGATTAGTTTAAGTTCCAAAAATTTTAATAAAAAAATGAAAAATATTTAAGGCATGTCCCTTCATGTGACAGTGTCACATGAGCTGAGACATGTCAATGAACATTAATGAAAAAATTTATTTAATTTATAAACCCTTCTTGAAACCTCATCCAGCCTGTAGATGAGGTTCCACGAAAAATGTGAATGCCGCCTGGACTCTTCGCCTGCCTGCCAACCTTAAGGTTGGACGGGCAGCTTTCTCAATGGGCTTAATTAGGTCATTAATGGCCTTAACATGCCTTTGACAGTTTGGCAGTCGTGCAGCTGAGTCAGCTGCATGACTGACGAACTGAAAATCTAAACGACACGCACCCGACGTCACCCCATGTCATTTTATGCTTCGGCAAGTGGGCCCCACTCCCACTTGCCGAGCCAAAGATTCAGTCCATAGATTTAAGATGATTGGCGTAAGAACCAGACGCAATATGAAGAAACTTCTTTTATATTTAAACGCAGCAAGTTGTTGCAAACTGAAATGCACTGTCTGAAAGGGTGGTGGAAGCAGATTCAATGGTAACCTTCAGAAGGGAACTTGATGAGTACTTGAAGGGAAGTAATTTACAGGGTTATGGGGAAAGAGCAGGGTAGGGGGATTAATTGGGTAGCTTTAGCATGCAGCTGCCAGGGGCGGGCTAAGCCGAATTGGCTTGCCCTGTGTTGTATTAGACAATGATTCTAACATTCTCAATTCTATCCAAATGGATTTTGTCTTAACACAAGGGCATCTTAAAAATCATAAGACTATAATAAAATCCAAAATAACTCTGGCATACAACATTCCCAATTCTCTCCATATGTTCTAATTAGTAATCTGGGGTTAAGGATTTGTTGAAATGATGCCACTTCAAAACAGTGCTACATAGACCACGTTGATTTCCTAGGGGCCAGACAGTGCTACGGGTGGAATCTTGTGCCTTTTAAGAATAATTGTGAGACGGGACCATTTCCACATTCCAGTCCAGCACCCGCTACCAACACTTGCGGGTGTCTCCATAGTATAGCATGCAGCCACAACTATGATCTGCTGATCCTTGACGGTGGTGATGACTGGAGCCTGAAAGAGGCCTCACGGGCACTGCAGCCAACTGCCAGCAAGCCGCCTCCAGGTACTTGCTGGGGCTTTGGTTTTAGCCAGTGGCAGTGTCCACAACAGGCTCACAATTGGGCACTTAATTATTCAAATTGGCTGCCAGCCACTGCCTTTGATGATCTACCTCCTGACACTTGACCTGATGCCCTCCATACCTAAATTTCCACTGGACCTGCCTTCATGTCTGCCTCTGCACGGCCTGGAAGATTTCATCTGTTGGATTCAGAGGTCCTGTCTTCCCCCAGGCATGATGTAGCCTACAAAACTTTGCTGTGAAGCAATGAACAAATTTGTAGCCCATTAAGTTTCCTGTCCTGTCCAAAGTTAAGCCACGTCCCCATTATTGCTACTATATCGTATCCTTCTGCAGCTAATAATACTGTAACTCTGATTTTGTTTTAAATGCTTTTTATATTTACAGTGATAGCACTCTGCCCAGAACCAATTTTTTTATTATGTTGATCATTACTGTTTTCCTTATTCTATGTTTTTAATATTGCTTAACCCTTTTAAAAGTGACTTAATCTTGCACTAATTCAATACCTTTATTTCCCTTGCTCCTCTGCTAATTTTACATTAGTTTATATGCCAACCATCCACTCATTAAGCTAACAAGTTAGCTTTTCAACCTATGCATCAGCTAATTAGTGTTTCGGAAGAAAAACATTGATTTATTTTGCCTACAAAATATATCTGCTGGAGTTACAAGGATCTAAGATAGAAAGCAAGAACAGAAAAATCAGAGTCTTTGTATAAATAAATAAAAATTGTTAAAGTGTGTTAGGCTCCAATGAAATATTTTCTGAATCGACTCCTGAGAAGGTAGAGTGATTTTGTTACTGGAGGGATGAGGAGTGTTAGATGTGAGAGGGTGATTTTTAAGCTAAGTTTTAGATAAGTGACTGTCTGGTTGCCTGTTAAAAATCAATTTTCCCCCATCAAAAGTGATTAAAATTAAGTAATTTCATAATTATTAATATAGGAATTCTACATTTTCTAGTAAGAATATCATGGATCTCCATCCCACCTCAGGTTTGGCCAGCATCTTCAACATTTGGATTTCCCTTTTGAGTTTTAATGCACTTTTCCCCCCATCAGAAGTGAAAGAATGATATGTAGTTCTTGCAGCCAAAGATACAAGGCGTATACACCACTGATTTTCACATGTTGTGGCCATTCTTGTGTTGTGAGCTTTTTGGAGCTGTTGCACCTTTTATAAATCTGTTGAGCAACTTTTATTAGTTTCATAAGTTGTCATCTAAACTTACTAAAATTTGGATGATAAAAACAAAAAATGTGACTTAAGTAGGAAACTTAAATTTATTTTAACCTGTTAACAGTCTGTAGATACATTTTGATCAATATGCTTTTAGTAAATGCCAAAAAGTGTCAGGGTATTTTAATTGAAATATTTCAAAGCCTACTTCTTTAACCGACATAAGACTAAACTAACAAAATAATACTAACAGAAGACAATTCAACCCTCCTTCAAAGAAGCAGTTATTTCTGCAACTTACACAAAACGTTCTATTTTGATAATAAAATAGCCCAGGAGATATTTTCTTTTCACCCATGACTCTCAAAAAGCTTGTTGCTCCACGTTCTCGGAATCCAGTAACAGCCTGTCCTGCCATGAAATGTTGCCCAACCTTACATTCAGTGTTCCTCTATTGCTTTTTAACTCTAGTAAAAGACAACAAAGGAATTCTATTGGGAAGCAGTGCAGCTTCCATGTGGCACCTAAATAGAACACTGCTTAAAAAAAAAGTTTTCTTTTTTCCTTCACTTCCTACTGGTTGTCCTCCACTTGGCAACTACCCACAATGGGAAGATTAAAACCTGGAAATCCATGAGTGGGAAAACATGTGGAATGACATTTCACCTGTCACTTCAGCATGTTGCAACAATCTTAAGAATGGTCCTTGAGCAAAGATGTGTCTGGAATATGACCCTAAACGTTAGTGAACTGCTCTGTAATGAAACAAACTCAGTTATTAGGTACCCAACTTCCAAGCTGCCTGAAATAGTTTATGTAACTGCCACAACTCAAATAGTATATTAGGTAAAAACAAAAAACTGCGGATGCTGGAAATCCAAAACAAAAACAGAATTACCTGGAAAAACTCAGCAGGTCTGGCAGCATCAGCGGAGAAGAAAAGAGTTGACATTTCAAGTCCTCATGACCCTTCAACAGAACTGAGTGAATATTAGGAGAGGGGTGAAATATAAGCTGGTTTAAGGTGGGGGGTGGGTGGGGTGGGGGGAGAGAAGGGGGGGTGTGGTTGTAGGGACAAGCAAGCAGTGATAGGAGCAAATAATCAAAAGATGTCACAGACAAAGGATCAAAGAGGTGATGAAGGTGGTGATATTATCTAAACGAATGTGCTAATTAAGAATGGATGGCAGGACACTCAATGTACAGCTCTAGTGGGGGTGGGCTGGAAGGACTAGAAGGGCATAAAAGATTTAAAAATAATGGAAATAGGTGGGAAAAGAAAAATCTATATAAATTATTGGAAAAAACAAAAGGAAGGGGGAAGAAACGGAAAGGGGGTGGGGATGGAGGAGGGAGTTCAAGATCTAAAGTTGTTGAATTCAATATTCAGTCCGGAAGGCTGTAAAGTGCCTAGTCGGAAGATGAGGTGCTGTTCCTCCAGTTTGCATTGGGCTTCACTGGAACAATGCAGCAAGCCAAGGACAGACATGTGGGCAAGAGAGCAGGGTGAAGTGTTAAAATGGCAAGCAACAGGGAGGTTTGGGTCTTTCTTGCGGACAGACCGCAGGTGTTTTGCAAAGCAGTCCCCCAGTTTATGTTTGGTCTCTCCAATGTAGAGGAGACTGCATTGGGAGCAACGAATGCAGTAGACTAAGTTGGGGGAAATGCAAGTGAAATGCTGCTTCACTTGAAAGGTGTGTTTGGGCCCTTGGACGGTGAGGAGAGAGGAAGTGAAGGGGCAGGTGTTGCATCTTTTGCGTGGGCATGGGGAGGTGCCATAGGTAGGGGTTGAGGAGTAGGGGGTGATGGAGGAGTGGACCAGGGTGTCCCAGAGGGAACGATCCCTACGGAATGCCACCGGCAAGGGGGGGGGGTAAGATGTGTTTGGTGGTGGCATCATGCTGGAGTTGGCGGAAATGGCAGAGGATGATCCTTTGAATGTGGAGGCTGGTGGGGTGGTAAGTGAGGACAAGGGGGACCCTATCATGTTTCTGGGAGGGAGGAGAAGGCATGAGGGCGGATGCGCAGGAGATGGGCCAGACACGGTTGAGGGCCCTGTCAACGACCGTGGGTGGAAAATCTCGGTTGAGGAAGGAGGAGGACATGTCAGAGGAACTGTTTTTGAAGGTAGCATCATCAGAACAGATGCGATGGAGGCGAAGGAACTGAGAGAACGGGCTGTAGTCGAGGTAGCTGTGGGAGTCGGTAGGCTTGTAATGGATATTGGTGGACAGACTATCACCAGAAATTGAGACAGAGAGGTCAAGGACGGAAAGGGAAGTGTCAGAGATGGACCATGTGAAAATGATGGAGGGGTGGAGATTGGAAGCAAAATTAATAAATTTTTCCAAGTCCCGACGAGAGCATGAAGCAGCACCGAAGTAATCATCGATGTAACGGAGAAAGAGTTGTGGGAGGGGGCCGGAGTAGGACTGGAACAAGGAATGTTCCACATACCCCATAAAGAGACAGGCATAGCTGGGGCCCATGCGGGTACCCAGAGCCACACCTTTTATTTGGAGGAAGTGAAAGGAGTTAAAGGAGAAATTGTTCAGTGTGAGAACATGTTCAGCCAGAGGGAGGAGAGTAGTGGTGGATGGGGATTGTTCGGGCCTCTGTTCGAGGAAGAAGCTAAGGGCCCTCAGACCATCTTGGTGGGGGATGGAGGTGTAGAGGGATTGGACATCCATGGTGAAGAGAAAGCGGTTGGGGCCAGGGAACTGGAAATTGTTGATGTGATGTAAGGCGTCAGAGGAATCACAGATGTAGGTGGGAAGGGACTGGACAAGGGGAGAGAGAAGGGATTCAAGATAATGAGAAATGAGTTCCCTGGGGCAGGAACAGGCTGACACGATCGGTCTACTGGGACAGTTCTGTTTGTGGATTTTGGGTAGGAAGTAGAAGCGGGCCATCCAAGGTTGGGTGGCTATCAAGTTGGAAGCTGTGAGAGGAAGATCTCCAGAGGAGATGAGGTCAGTGACTGTCCTGGAAACAATGGCTTGATGTTCAGTGTTGGGGTCATGGTCCAGGGAGAGGTAGGAGGAAGTATCTGCGAGTTGACGCTCAGCCTCCGTGAGATAGAGGTCAGTGCACCAGACAACAACAGCACCATCCTTGTCAGCGGGTTTGATGACAATGTTGGGGTTGGACCTGAGAGAACGGTGTGCAGTAAGTTCAGAAAGAATCAGATTAGAATGGGTGAGAGGAGCAGAGAAATTGAGACGACTAATGTCACGCCGACAGTTCTCAATGAAAAGATCAAGAGAAGGTAAGAAACCAGAGGGAGGGATTCAGGTGGAGGGAGAGTACTGGAGGTGGGTAAAAGGATCCGTTGAATGGAGAGAGGACTCCTGCCCAAAGAAATGAGCACGGAGACGAAGACGGCGGAAGAAGAGTTCAGCTTCGTGCCTAGCCCGATCTTTTGATTATCTGCTCCTATCGCTTGCTTGTCCCTACAACACCACCCCGCCCCCACACCTTAAACCAGCTTATATTTCACCCCTCTCCTAATATTCACTCAGTTCTGTTGAAGGGTCATGAGGACTCGAAATGTCAACTCTTTTCTGCCAGACCTGCTGAGTTTTTCCAGGTAATTCTGTTTTTGTGTAGTATATTAGGTAGCCCAACTATCCCCTATAAAGTGTGCTTCCAATGCACTAACATCAAGAGAATCTTAAATGGAAGAGATATTTCGTAGTAGACTTTCCATGTGAATTTCAAAATAATGGGCAGAATTTTACGGCCCTATTTCATTGGGACGGGGTTATAAAATGCAGCGAGACATTCTAAACCTCACTGGCTCCGGCGGGAATGTAAAATCCCACTGCTGTAAAATTTCGCCCAGTAAGTTTGAAAAAGAATTCAAACCTACCTTATCGATTTTTTTGAAAATATTCCAGCAGCTGCTCTGCAATATTAGAGTAGCTGAGGCTCCTTGACCATGCTCATTAATGTCACACAATGCAGAATAATTTTAGAGCATTGGCTACTGAGATGAGATAAAAGCTAGAAATTACTGTTGGTGATATCAGCGTATGAACACTTAACCTGTCTGCTGCTTTAATGGAGGTGTTGACCTGTTTCAAATGAATGGCATACTATCTTTGTTAAAATAGTGGACAATGAAATGTCATTTGAAATTGTTCAGTGTTCGTCTGCTAATAATGTCAACAGTAATTTCTGTTTATAAGGACTGACCACTCAAAGGGCAGCATGGTTATGGAACAACATTTTATTGCAAATCAGTGCTTAATTCAGTATTGACGTCATGAGAGAGCAGCAGGTACCATCCACAATGTCACATCATCACCTGTCATTTCAGAGCAGAATAATAAGATGACTGATGGAGTTGATTGTTGAAATGTTAATAAAGGATCAAAATGACAAGATTGAATGTCATGTTTAAACTTTAAGGCTGCAAAACCTGGTTGTGTAGCACCCATACTTTTCAGCATCACAGGGATCATTTTGGGGGCAAAACGTAATTTGTACTACACACGCACACTTCTAGTGCTGATCACACGGACATCATTTCAGCAAGGGTGTTAGCACAGGTGCAGGTTGCATGCAGGAGTATTCAGAGTAGACAGATCTTGAGATCAGTCAGCACATAATGCTGATTTTACTCGAGCAGAGCCAATTTTGACCAGAGCACTCCAGCTAAACCTTTCTCTTAAGTATGCACAGCTGAACATGCATTCAACAGCAAGAAAACTCAGCCGGGTTATATAAAGGAATCATCAATCGCTCATGTTAGTGGCTGTTTGATGTCTATTGGCTGTTGCTCAGTTTATACAAGTATTTGGAGGTTTATACTGCACTTCAAAGTTGTGGAAGTCTACAGGGAGTAGCACGGCATGTGCAGAAGGCCTTGGTTCTGACTTCAAGTGTTCTGCTCAGACCAATTGCTCCCAGACATGACTTCAATCGTTTCTACCCCCTTGACCTCCAGTGTGACAGAGAGAATGAGCAGAGGTGACAACTGGACAACCTGCTCAAAGACGGAAAAGAGGCGGAGAAGGGCCCTTAGCAGGAGGTCTTTTTCACCCAGAGTCTTAAAGGAGCATTTCTTCTATCTCAACCTCAGCAAAGAGCAGTGCATTAGACACCTCCACTTCACCAAGGAGGCGTTCACTGAAATCTACCACTTGTTGCAAAATGAATTGCAGCTTCAGAGTACAAGGATAGCAAAGTTGGTGTCTGCAAAGGTAAATATGGCCATGAACTTATGTGGGTTGGACTCCTTTTAGGCAGCAGCAGGTGTTAATTGCAACATCTCCCAGTTCGTCATTCATTGTTGCAGAAGGGAGGTCACTGAAGCTCTGTGTGCAAAGATGGTTGAATACGTTTCATTCTATCTTGACAGAGAGAACAGGCAAGTGGACAAACAGCTTTGACAGCACTGTAGGCTTTCCTATAATAGATTGCCAATGACTGCACACACTCCCTTTGCCAGTGCAGTGTATAAATTCTGATATTTATTGCAGTAGGGAGGGGTTCCACTCCCTCAACATCCAGCAATCATACTCAGCAGAAAATGCAGTTTAATGGCCAGTTCCCTGGCAACAGTCTGCTGTACTATCAGCACCTGAAGCACCAAGAGGAACCAAAGGGTGGCTCCTTAATGACAACGGCTACCTGCCAACCACCTGGCTCCTGACTCCAGTGCACAAACCACATACACATATCTGGTATGCACATAACAAGAACAAAGGTCTGAATTTTTCCTGCGCCAGGCAGGCTCGGCGGGAGCGGGCAGGGCGGTTGGGGATCGGATCGCCACTTGCAATCGGGTGAGCACTGCCATTTTGTGCGGGCGAGCCAATTAAGGCCCGCTCAGCATAATGCACGTCTCCGGGATCAGTGGGAAGGAACGGGAGCTCATTGTCTGCCGGGTCCAATTGTGAATTCCAATTCAAAGACGGCGCAGGCAGCCATGCGAAGGCTGCCATTGAATTTGCAGTGCCGTATGGATGCAGAACGTCATTGGAGAACAGGGCAGGTGGGAGGGCAGGTTGGTGGGGCAGTCAGCCCCGAGGTTTTCTGACGAGTGTCTCGCTGCCCTTCTGGAGGAGGTGGCAGCACACCGGGATATCCTTGTCCCAAGGGACATGAGGAGGAGGGCCACCCCCACCCCTGCCTAACCAAAAATGCCTGAGGAAGTAGCATCCAGGGTCAGTTCCCATGATGTGGTGAGGCGCACATGGATGCAATGCCACAAGTAGTTTAATGACCTCCTGTGATTGGGAAGGGTGAGTACTGTGTTGGATTGAGTCACTTAACACAGCAGTTAGGTGCCCCCCCCCCCATCCCATGGACCTCACAGTTCTTAAGAGTGTGAGTGGCAAATGTCAATGAGACAGCATCTGGGCAAGGGGATGAGCCCTGGCTGCATGGAATGAGTGTTTTGTGGCTCCAGGATCACGAATCGGCTGAGTCCTGCAAGCTTTTCCTCAGGTGGGGTTGGCCAGGCTGCAATGGAAATGCAGGTACAGGGTGGACTAATCAATGCTCGTCTCTCCTTTCAGAAAGGTTGCGGACTGGTGAAGAACTGGCCCACCTTCTAATCTTGTCAGATATGAGCAGGGGGCACTGGAGCAGGAGAGGCGCCATGCACCTAGATCAACCGGCCACGGTGAGGTTGAGTGCCACACGGAGGTAAGAGTGCCATGCACTGAGGTCAGAACTATTCCACTGTTGTCTGTATATTGATCTGAGCATCCAACATGGAAACCCCATTGATAATGGAAAGATGAGGGCACCCTGATCCGGGTGCCAGGCGTGCACAGTAACAGTGTAATGACTTCAACTAATCACATGTCCTTGTTCTTCCTGAATGTCGGGGTCAGGAGCCTGAAGGACCATCGCTCACCCAAAGATACAGAGGATCTAAATGCACCAGCGTCACACCCTCTCAGCCAGGCAGGCATCAGAGCAGATAATCGCACCTCAGTGAGAATTAGATCGTCGGCTAGTATCTCGGGGCACAGTGGCAAGGCCACTTCACACTTGCTTGAGGTGCAGGCAGAGGCAGAGAGTGCCCAGGGTGCTGGCAGTCGGAGGGCTGCTGGGGACCAGGAACATGCTCAGTCGGTGGCTGATGTGCCTCTGGAGTCATCCCTGAGGCAGCAGATGCTGGAAGCCCAGCAAGATGTGCGGGAGGATGTGGTGGAGATAATGAGGGAACGCGTGCCATGGTGTCCATGATGGAGGGGTCCATACGAAGCATAAGCAATGCAGTGACCCTCATGGCCGCACACACTGTCTCCTCCATGGAGAGAACGGCGACTCTCATGGAGAGGCTCCTCCAAGAGCTTAATCAGTGCTTGCTGGGGATGTGCTTAGACCTGCAAGTCCTCACATTGACAATGACCTCAGGTGGTCACCGTCAGTGTGGGAGATGGATTAGGCACCCAGTATCCCAGCTAGATGCCCATCCATCAATAGTAAGCAGGGAGGTGCAAAGCAACCTGACGTTGGCGCACGAGCTGCCTGTTGTCTCTGTGGGTTCCTCTCAGGGCACTCCAGATGAGGGCAGCAGCTCCTCTGCCCCTCTGCCAGTGACCGTGGCATCCGATGCGGCTGTGGCAACTGGGGAGATGCCAGCTGTGCCACTGGCCGCTCCCTCCCAGGCAGGGCCAGCACAAGCTCTACGGGCCAGAGGACACCCGCCAAGGTCATCAAGGCCAACAGGACAACAGAGTGAGCAGCTGTCTCTAATGCCAGTGCCGAGGGGGGAGCACCTTGATGTAGCACCTGCAAATTTAAACATAAATCACCTTAGGTACAACAAGGGCTTAACACTGGTGTTTTTTTTTGCCCCACTTTTAAGTTCTTAATAAGTTGTTCTTATGTTGAACACCTTTACAATTGATTTGATTTATGTATGTCAGGCTCAACACCAGTAAATGTGTTTGTTTTCAACAAGCCTCTGGGTGCCTCATTAGTTCTGCAGGTAAAGGGTAACAAATGATGTTATGAGTGACTTGTTTGTCATTGAGCTTTATTGAAATGGCACATAGTGCATGTAGTTCACCAAGCAAATGTTCCTGTCAGGTACCGAGTATGGAGCCTGCAGCCTGACATGTGGTGGTAGTTAATCTTTGGTGGGCTAGCTGAAGGAGCATTGAATCAAAGCCTTCCAGTTGCCCCTGCCTCCCTGGAGGTTGCCCAGGTCAGTGTCTATCCCCTCAGCATTCTCCTGAGTGTGCTCATCCTTGGACTCACTAATGGACTCATCATCTGCTGTCAGAGCAGCTGCATCAACATCTTCTTCCTCCACTGCATCCCCCCTTTCCAGCACCAGATTGTGGAGAACGCAGCATGCAACAACTATCAATGGCACACAATCTGGGGGGTATTGCAGTGCGCCCCCTGAATGGTCCAGCATCGGAAGTGCATCTTGAGAAGACCGTTAGTTCTCTCTACCACAGCCCTTGTGGAGGCATGGCTCCTGTTGTACCACTGCTCGGCCTCTGTTCTTGGATGGCGGAGAAGTGTCATGAGCCACCTTTTGAGGGGATAGCCTTGTCACCCAGCAGCCATCCATCCAGCCGGGCTGGAGCACTGAAGAGCCTCGGCACCTGGGAGTGTCTCAGGATGTAAACATGACCTTGCACAGACTCGCAGAATCTGCATCCTATGGTCACACACCATCTGCACGTTCATGGAGTGGAATCCTTTCCTGTTGACAAAGGCACCCGGCTCATCCGCTGCCACCTTGATAGCCACATGTGTGCAGTTGAATGCACCCTGGATGCGGGGGAGCCCAGAAATCACTGCAAAGCCTCTGGCTCACTCTGCCTGGCTGGTCTCGTCCATGTGGTAGTGAATGAAAGTCAATGCACTCCCGAACAGAACATCTGCCACCAGCTTGACACAACTGTGGACAGCTGATTGGGAGACTCCACAGCGATCACTCACTGACTCCTGGAAAGAGCCGGAGGCACAAAGGTTGAGGGCCGCTGTGACCTTCAGTGCCACTGTCATGGAGTGTCCACCCACACAGTTGGAGCTTATCTCAGGGCCGATCATCTGACAAATGGAGGTCAATGTCTCCCTTGAGAGATGGAGCCTCCTTCGGCATTGCACCTCAGACCTATTGAGGTAATTGCTTCACTGCCTGTAAACCTGATGACATTTTGTGTGGCAGCATGTGTAGGCCAAAAGGCCTACTCCCGCTCTTATTTCTTTTGTTATTATGGCCTGGATTTTACAGTCGGTGTGAGGGGGCAGGCCCAACATGCCGGCGCTTAAAATGATGCGTGATGACGTTGGACATGCGTCCTGATGTCACCGCACACCATCGCGATATTTTCGAAGGCGGGCGCACTATGAGGATGGAGGCGCGCCTGCCATCAATTAATGGGCCAGTTAAGGCCCTTGAGGCAGCAATTTAATTCGATTTTGTGCAGCCTGTATGATTTTCAGGGCATCATACAGGTGCAAAGGGCAGGTGGGTAGGCCACATTTTCAAAAACCTCATCCACAGGAGGAAAAGAGGGGTGAGTGAGTGAGCTAAAGCAAGTTGTTAGAACTTTAGATTATTACTTATTGCCATTACTTATGGCATCTTCTGCAGCCTCTTCCGCCTTGCACTTCATGTTGGCCCTGTGTCCCTTATGCCTAAGCCTCTCCTCCCACAGGTGGCTCCCCTGGAGGCTGAATAGGGATACCTGGCCTCCTCTCCCTTCTGGCCCTCTCTACCTCTGCAGAAGAGGTGCCTCCAACAAAGACCACAATCCCCATTCTCAGGGTAAGGGAAGGCTTTCTGATAACTGGAAGGCCCCAAGTGTTTTGACTCCTCCGGAGTCCTGAACTGAAGGCTGTTATTTCTGTTAAAGCAGCTCTGAAGTGAAATAGTTGTCCTGTTCACACAAGCAAGTAGCAATAAGTAATAACCTAAAGTTCTAACAACTTGCTTTAGCGAGCTCACTCATCCCTCTTATCCTTCCTGTGGATGAGGTTTTTGAAAATGTGGCCTACCCACCTGCCCTTTGCGCCTGTGTGATGCCCTGAAAATCATACAGGCTGCGCAAAATCGAATTAAATTGCTGCCTCAAGGGCCTTAACTGGCCCATTAATTGATGGCAGACGCGCCTCCATCCTCATAGTGCGCCCGCCTTTGAAAATATCACGATGGTGTGCGGTGACATCAAGACGCATGTCCAACGTCATCGCGCATCATTTTAAGCACCGGCATGTTGGGCCTGCCCCCGCACACCAACTGTAAAATCCAGGCCATAAGAACATAAGAAATAAGAGCAGGAGTAGGCCTTTTGGCCTACACATGCTGCCACACAAAATGTCACCAACCACACCACTGCGGTGCTTAAGCAATGCTTCACTGCTTGGACCACTCTGGAGCAGTTCTGTGTATTCATCAGAGTGCCTGTTATAGTTTGTTGTGGTCTGCTGCACCCTGCACAACCTCACTATCATGGGACCACAGCCCTTGCTACCAGGTATACGACGAACAGCGAAAGAGGAAGAAGGAGGAGGAGGAGGCAACCAACACAACAACAACAAGTTGTATTTATATTGCACCTTTAATGTAATAAAATATCCCAAGGCGCTGTACAGGGTTGTTATAAAACAAGACTTGGCACCGAATCACCTAATGCAATATTCGGGCAGATGGCCAAACATTTGGTCCAAAAGGTTTGTTTTAAAAAAGGAGGAAAGAGAGGTAGAGTGCAGGAGCGGGTTAGGGAAGGAATTCCAGACCGTAGGTCCTCGATAGTTAAAGCCAACAGTGGCAGAGCAACTAAAAATGGGGACACTCAGATGGCCAGAATTAGATGAGCGCAGACATCTGGGAGGGTTGTGGAGCTGGAGATTACAGCTAGCGTGGGGGAGGAACGGTGCACAACCATGGAGGGACTTCAAAACAAGGATGAGAATTTCAAAATTGTGGCACTGTTTGACTGGAGGTCAACATAGTTCAGTGAGCACAGGAGTGATGGATGAATGGAGCATGGTACAAGTGAGGTATCTGAGTTTTGGATGACATCAGGTTTACAGAGGGTAGAATATGGGAGACTGGCAAGGAGTGCATTAATATCATCGATTCTAGAGTAACAAGGATACTGAGGAGGGTTTCACTGTAGATGAGCTGAGCCTGGTACAGAGTCAAGTAATGAAAGCGGAAAATAGGTAGTCTGAGTGATGGCATGACTATCTAGTTGGAAGCTCATTTCGGCGTCAAATATGATGCAAAAGTTGGGTACATCCGAACTCAAACTGTGGTATCAACAAACATAACCCCAATTCCCCATTCACTAACAGTCCTAAACCTTATAATTCCTATTACTGACCGTCACAGCATCTGCTTGGTGACAATGCTGAAATGATTTCCACCATAAAACAAATATTTTAAACCAACTTTATAAAATGAACCATGCACTATTCCATACAAAAATCCAATATTCCATGGAAAGTCAACTAATCACATTGTGCTTTTAGTGCCTGTCTTCTGTGTGCCTTTGCTTGTCCTAGTGCTTCTATGTAGTGCTACTCCAGTGGCTGCAGCATGCATGATGAAAGGTTGCTGATTTTCAGTGGGGAAATGACAGGTGGATAACCTCGAGCAGCTCTGGCCCAGCTTCCGAATGCAGCTCTTTGGCAAGTGTGGCAGCATTCTGGGCTGGCTGGCTGACATGCAACAGAACTGGCGGAAGGACAAATATTTTGATCCTGAGAGAAGACAGCAGGTTCGTGCAGCAGGGAGCCACTGACACTCCAACAGGGCAGCGTTTCAGTAATCCCAGGAGAACAGATTGTTGGGCTGCTGCAGGACCCTGTAAGCACCTTTTCACACCGCTATCTGCAGTTATACTGGCAGCAGACTATGCTTCCTTTACTTCAGCCTCAGCTTCCACTGCAGCATCTAGGAATTGGGTGGCTTTTGCTGTATTGAAAGCTGAGACATTGGCCACCAGACATGGCATCATGGTTGAGCCCATAGGTGTGCTGATGGAATTGGCCAAAACTTCCACAGTGGAAATTATGGGCTGCGAGATCTGCAGAAAACCCTGTTTTCTTTTGGAAAAATACACTTTGTTCATAAAATATCTGAAAGAACATTACAAAACAATTTAAAATGGCCATCACAAAAAGTGCAATCATATTCAACTTTTCCACATAGATCAAGAGGTGCTTCAGTACAATCAATGAACATTACAGACATTTCAATATGGTCATTACAGACAGTCAGACAATGCAATGGTACTCAAATTATCGACATAGATCATGTTGCACTCTGAGGTGCTTCAATCCAATTAATAACCTTTAGTGTTCACTGTATACATTCCTTGTGAGTCATACAGCCCACTCACTCACTAAGTCTGTCCAAATCCTCCTGTAGCCGCTTTACATCTTCCTCACAACACACATTCCCGCCTAGCTTTGTATCATCTGCGAACTTGGAAATATTATATTTGGTCCCCACATCCAAAGCGTTGATATATATTGTGAACAGCTGGGGCCCAGATGCTGCAGAAAGTACTGTGCCAGATTGGTGCCAAACACCTTCATGCTCCTTGACAGTGACTGCCAGGTTTCTGGCAGGCCTGCCAGTGCACCAAACATTTCAGTGTGCACGCCCATTAAGCTTGTTCTATAGGCCACCCAATAGAATTTTTCATCTGAGTCATCTGCAGCAGAACTAGTCTGGGACCTCACCCTCCAGCGAGCTGGCAATTACAATTACCTTATCCCCCTATCCTTCCGGCTGCAGGCCACTTATTCCTGGTTGCTCACCACATGCAGATCACAATTCTAACCTAGCCTCTAAAATATGTGCAGTGTCCGTATCAGAACTGGCGGCTGTGTGTGTGATAGTGAGTGACAGTGGGTGGAATTGTCCATGCCCTCTGGTGTCAGGTGTTCTCTGTGGCATGAGTGGACTATATGGCGAGAAGGCCAAAAATCAGTTTCAAGGCATCGTGAAACTAATTTGTGATCGTTCGCTCAGCCTGTCGATGAACTCATTGGGAACCTAATTGTAATACATGTGCATATCATAATAAGGCTAGCCCGCTGGACACATCCCCCCCCTCCAACTTTTGGGGTGGGGGGTGGAGAGGTAGCAAAGGCTGCCCTGTAGTTGAAGGTAGCGCACAAGCAAGTATGGGGTTTGGAGGTGGGGTTAAGGGAAGCGACCACGCATTAGGGAAACCTATATAAAGTGACCATTCCTCTGCAGCTGAGACAGTTCAAGTGCAGACACGTTGATATTATTGGAGTCAGGCTTCTAGCTTATTTGCCCATTTAGGCATGGCAGATGCATCAAAGTGCCACCAAGCGCCACAAAGCTTTTCACCCCTCGGACACAGACTGCAAACTAAAGAACATTTTAGTGGGCTGCAGAACAGTTAGACGACTGGGCACTTTGCATAATCTCCTTGCTAAAGCTGACCATGGAGAGGTCAACTGATGGAGGTGCTCACAGCTCCTTGCAATGTCATCATCCTGATTTGAACCAGTCTCCCCCTGGTTCAAGCTAACAGTGCAGCTTTGCAGTGCGGGTTAGGAGAATGCCTATGCCTGAACTGAAAAGACAGCATGCAGTCCAATTGGCAAAGCTGCCGCCAATCCCTCAGGTGCAGTGAGTCAGAAGAAGGTGGGGTTTTGGGTAGCCATGCAGCGCACCACACTCTGGCCGTCCAAGTGGTGGCCAGCACTCTCCGGGAAGTGCTAAGGGGCCTTCAGGCTTAACCAAGACAGGTTCATAGTATACCCATGCCAACCCACACATCTCTTTCTTTCATCCTGCAGGAGCAGTTTATCAGGATCATGGTTCCTGATGAACTAGTTGTATGCCTCGTGGCGTACAGAGAGTGAAGATGATAGAGAAGGGAGCGACTGAGGCACCTGGCTGCGCAGAGGGAGGAACAGCACTCTCTGGAAGAACAGGTGGTTGGGGCTCCCGCACATGCTGCCAAAGAGCCACAGCGAGCCGTCACTGGTCGGCACGTAGCTAGACTCAGGGTCTATAGACGCTACCTATCATTCCTGCAGATGACCGATAACCATTGACGTCGAAGACTGCACATGTTGAGGGAATTGGTTGGTCACATCTGCCAGCTACTGCAGAATTTGGCGCCACATGGACATGGAGGGCATCCACTGCCAGTGGTTGTGAAAGAGACAGTGGATCCTTTCAGAGCTGCATAGGTGATTCTATGGTATATCACAAGCCTCCACACACAAATGCATCCATGAGGTCACGGATGCCACCTTCACGAAAGCACACAACTTTATATATTTCACATGAGACCAGGAGAGCCAGGACGCAACAACGACTGGGTTTGCCCAGATCTCAAGTTTCCTACAGGTGCAGGGTGCCATCGACTGCGCTCACGTGGCGCTTGGATCTCGGATCGTTGCAACACGCAGTCAACTATGTCAACCGCATGGGGTTCCATTTGCTGAATGTGGAGCTGGTGTGCGACCACCGGCAACGCATCCTGCAGGCGTGCGTATGATTCGAATGGCCTTGATTCCTACTTTCTCAGTTGGTCACAGATCCCAGACGTCTCCCAAGGTCCATAGTGGCTGCAGGGATGGCTCCTTGGGGACAAAGGCTACCCACAGAGGACATGGCTGATGAGACCTTGCGGCAGCCTCAGGCTGCAGAAGGGTGAAGGTATAATGAGGCTTATCCTGCAACTCACAACTTGGTGGAGCAAACCATCAGGATGCTGAAAATGACGTTCTGGTGCCTGGACCAGTCCGGTGGAGCCCTGCAATATAGTCCACAGAGGGTGTCATGGATTGTCATTGCTGGATACGCCCTTTAAAACCTGGCACCGCAATGGGGAAAGGAGCTGGCTGAGGAGATGAAGGAGCTGGAGGTCTCCGTTGAGGAGGTCCTCAAAGGCAACGATGATGGCAATGAAGCACTCACGCTGGCCAGGCAGGGCATGTGCACTTGGGAGGCCCTCATAGCTGCTAGACTTGTGGAGGATGATGATGACATGCAGTGAGGAGACACCATAAGATCCTCACTTCACATCAATGAACGTTTGACTCCAGCCTGGCTTATGGCAGCTCATATACCCTCTGTGATAATGCTTCTGTCATGGAGGTGCAGTGGAGGCCTAATATTTGCTTGTTTGCAGGAGGATTATGATGACATGCAGTGAGGACACTCCATAGAACTGGCTGAGGGCAGCTCGCTTGCGGTCTTTGATCAGGGTGATATCATAGAGACACGGCCATGAAACTTTAAAACCATCTGAGCCTTTGTCTGCCTTAGGCACCTGACCCCTTCAGGAGCACAGCATCATGGGTCACAGATGCAGAAAAGCTGAGGGCCTGCCCCACCTTAAAGGTGCTGAGAGCATACAGAGAGAATGACAGAACCCTGTGACTCCTGCCCATGGCATTCTGGCAGCTATGAAGAGCACCGTCGAGGTGCAGGCATCAGTAATGTGTCCAGGAAGTATGAGGCTGGATCATCACTTTGATCTGAAGGCTGCACATAGCACAGGGAAGAGGTCCTGGGCTGAGACTGCTGCCTTTATCCTGTGCAGAAAGCTTTCACATCTGAGTGACATGAACACGGCTCATCATAACAAGCAGCCATTGGCAGGGAGACATTCTTGGGCGTTTATTGACAATAGTGAACAGTATGTACAAATGATCAACACCCGTGCCCAGGCTGTGCAACTACACATTATCTAACTACTAACTATCTCTCCTTGCTTTTGCAGGCACATCTGTCAAACAGCCAACAGAGTCCATGACCCAGGGCCTCCAATCAATCCCCAAAGAAACGTCTGAAGAGGAATTTGGAGGCATCCTCCTTGAAGTCCCGTCACAGCGCTCACCACCATAGAGGTGGATGGCCCGGGGTGTGCAGCTGCTGATCCTCCTCCCTATGAGTGCCCAAGGGCCCCTGGCTAACTCCTTGAGGAGAAGGGGTTGCTGGAGTGAGATCGAGCTGCCCCACACTCCTCTCACGTAATCACTGTTGGAAGCCAAATATGGCATCAGTGATGACATCCTAGACCAAGGTCTCCGTGGTGGCCATAATCCTACCAGTGTTGACCTTGGTGTGTTGGTATGCCGGCACTATCACCTCAGTCTGAAGGTGGTGAAGCACTGAATCACACACCTCGGTGGGACCTAGTTTTAGAGTAGCCTCGGGATCACAATCTCGTGTGCATATAGCACTTTCTGATCCACAGCAGGTGGTGGCAGGGACTTCCCAGGTGTCCGGCACACTGAGGACTGTTCAAAGCCAGAAATTTGCTGAGTCCGAGTCAGATGATGAGTCTGTGGACGAGGTCATGTCACAGTTGCGGGAGCAGCAAAGGCAAGCTCGGGAACCTCCAGAAGGGATATCCGTTGCATTCCTCAGATTGCATGATAGAGGAGTCCATCCGCCTTCAGATTGAGGTGATAGCGCCGGCTGTCGCTATGCCTTTGTCTTCGCTGGCATCTACAGTGGAGGTGGCGGCAGCTACGCCCAGTCGGTGATGACCTTGATGCATGTCCTCTGGAGGGCCGAGACCGGGAGGACCCCAGCTGGCTTTCAGGGTCCTGTTGTGTGGCAGTGGCACCTTCCTCGAACTGTGGACCTTGAGCTGCTGTGGTTACAGGAAGAGGGGATTTGGATGGCCCGGACACTCTCAGAATCTCCCAGGTGGATGGCCCGGGGTGTACAGCTGCTGATCCTCCTCCCTATGAGTGCCCAAGGGCCCCTGGCTGACTCCTTGAGGAGAAGGGGTAGCGGGAGTGAGATCGAGCTGCCCCACACTCCTCTCGCATACTCACTGTTGGAAGCCAAATATGGCATCAGTGATGGAGTTCAGCCCTTGAAGCAGTGCAGGAGCAACATCCTAGACCAAGGTCTCCGTGGTGGCCACAATCCTACCAGTGTTGATCTTGGTGTGTTGGTATGCCGGCACTATCACCTCAGTCTGAAGGTGGACGGACTCCTCCATTGTGCAATCTGAGAAGTGCAGCGGACATCCCTTCTGGAGGCTCCCGAGCTTGCTTTTGCAGCTCCAGCAACTGTGACATGACCGAGTCCAGAGACTCATCATCTGACTCAGACTCAGCAAATTTCTGGCCTCCAGCAGCCCTCAGAGTGCCGGACATTGGAGGTCCCTGCCGCCACCTGCTGTGGATCAGAAAGTGTGGTGTGCTCACCAGGTTGTGATCAGTAAACGACCTCTCCTTGTTGTAGTGTGCCAGCTTGCCTTGCATGAATAGAGATGGAGAGTGTGTAAGCAGCATGCCTGCCAGGGCAGTTGATAAGTAAGCCTGGCATGTGCAGGTGGTGATTGGTCCCATGGACGGGCTGAAGACAATGAAGGTGTGTGTAAGAGACTGAATAATGATGTCCCTTGAACAGACAGTGAGTGAGGGCCTTGTGAATGTGTGATGGGTTTGTGAGTGTGTGAGTTGAGAGTGATGAGAAGAGTAACTTACCCTGGCAGAACGGAGGAGATCATCCATCCTCTTGTGGCTGTTCTCTTTTGCAGAGCATTGGTGCTGACCACCACTGCCCCCACCTCCCAAGCTGGATTAGTGAGATTGCTGCCCATCCTGTGGCCAGATTGGGGGTACAGGACATCACTGCGGGTCTCTACTGCATCCAAAAGGCGCTCGGGGGATGCATAATCGAACCTGGGGGCTGAAGTCTTTTTGTCTTTCAGGACCATATCTTCTTTGCAGCTGTCATGCGTACAGGTGGACTTTAAATATGGCGCCTGCCATAATAAAGCAGCGAGGTGATGGCATGGCGGGACAATGAGAGGCCACCTGTCATGGAAATGATGTGTTTCCTGGGAATGCATAATTTAGGACAATTCGACATGAGAAGCAGCCATTACAGCCCGCAGATAAAATGTCTATTTACCCGCCTGCTCCTGCACTTAGTATAAACCTGGGACGATTCCACCCAGTATTTCTTCATCACTGTCTTCCTGCTCATCCACCTCCTTCTCTTCCACCACTGCCTGGCCAGGTTGTATTTGTTGATTACCTGAAAGGAGAAAGGCATAAGGGTAACTTTGCAGGGAGACAGGGTGTGGTGGGAGGGGAGGAGGGGTGATGGTGTGGTGAAACAAGTGGGACATGCTTACATCATCTGCAGCTTATAATTCAGAAGAAATTTTGTTTTGAGGGGAAATATGATGTGAGAAGTAGGCTCAGGTATGTATATACTGTCTTCTGCAATGGTTTCAGCCCTCTGCTGGACATGGCATCAATCATTGCAGCTCCAATGATGCCAAGCACCGTCTTCTCCATGGAGCAGGGGGCAAGAAGCTGTGCTGATCACCTGCCAATTAGGTGCTGCTGAATTTAATTACATGTCACCTTGTCCTGCAAGAGAGAGGAAAGTACATCAGTGATTGTGAGGCTATGTGTTTGTGTGACGTGATGGCTTAACTGAATAGCTCACAGTGTTTGCAAGCTGAGAGATGTGGGTGTGAGACTTGCAGCAGTGTGAAATGTGTGAAGATGAGGTGAGATATGTGAATGTTAGGTTAAATTGAAAGAGTTTGTTGGTAGCTGAGGGTGAGGGTGTGGTACATTGAGCAGTGTGGGAGGCTAGCAGGGCAGCTGGTGGGATATGGCATTTGAAGATGTGTTTACTAACCTTGACTGCTCATGTGAGATCATTGAATTTCTTGTGGCATTCCATTCAGATCTTGGGGGGGCAGGCATTGACTGTGCTCCCATTGTCTTCTGAGAGTTTGTCTGGAGGGTTTCCAGGCAGAGACAAATCTCTCCTTGACAAAGGTGCCCAGTGCAGCATGGAACCAGTTCATACTCTGCAAACTCTCTTCGTGAGCCACTTCCTTCACCTGCTCCAGCCGGAATGCACTCCCCCTTTAAGAGTTGCAAGCTCCTTTAAATAGGTTTTGTGTCCTCCACTCAGGCATGCAGCCACCCAGTACTGTGCTTCACATGGCTGCATGCAGAAATCATTTTAATGAGCAGGCAGCAACATGTTTGCATGCTACCTGCACCAAAAGCAACAGGATGGGTAAATCATGCATAGCGATCATCATGCCCCTTTTCAGGCCTTATCAAGTTTTGCAGCCTCTATATTTCAACTTAGAAAACAAGAGAAACAGATATTTGAGTATTCCCTGAAGTATCCTTTAAAATTGATACTGACTAAAAACAGTACTGGTTGATGTCCTATGGTGCCACTTGTAGATAAAAATAAAAGGTAGTACACAGACCAGCAGTTAAAAAAAATCAGAAACGGAGCAACCAGCGATGTCATGTGATAATGGGCACAAGTAAAAGCAGTTACTACAGGCCAACCAAGACAATTGGGGGGGTTGGCAGGCAGGGGCTGGGGAGTTGAGGTGGGGAGGGAGTGAAGGTTGTAGATATAGACCATAATGTGATGGAGACAAGACAGATCTTATTGAGGTCACAAGGCAGAGGATGGTGCAACACTGTTAAATAGAAACATAGAAATGAGGAACAAGAGTCGGCCATTCGGCCCTTCGAGCTTGCCCTGCCATTCATCATGGCTGATCTTCTATCTCAATGCCATATTCCCGCTTTCTCTCCATACTCCTTGTTGCCCCTAATATCCAAACATTTATCAGTTTATTTCTTGACCCGGCCTCCACAGTCTTCTATGATAGAGAATTCCACAGACTGACCACCCTCTGAGTGAAGAAATTTTCCTCATCTCAGTCTTAAATGGCCTGCCCCGTATCCTGAGACTGTGGCCCTTGCTTCTAGACTCCCCAACAAGGGGAAACATCCTCCCTGCATCTAGTCTGTCTAGCCCTGTTAAAATCTTAATCTTATATGTTTCAGTCAGATCCCCTTTCATTCTTCTGAGCTCTAGTGAATACAGGCCCAGTCGAACCAATCTCACCTCATCCGACAGTCCTGCCATCCCCGGTATCAGCTAAGTAAACCTTCACTGCACTCCCTTTATGGTAAGTATATTCCTTCTTAGGTAGCGAGATCAAAACTGCACGCAATACTCTAGGTGTGGTCTCAACAAGGCCTGGTATAACTGCAGTAAGCCATCCCTACTTCTGAACTCAAATGCTCTTGTAATGAAGGCCAACATACCATTTGCCTTCCTAATTTCTTGCTGCACCTGCCTTTTTACTTTCATTGACTGGCGCACAAAGGCACCCAGATCCTTTGTACATTCACATTTCCCAATATATCACCATTTAAATAATACTCTGCCTTTCTGTTTTTCACACCAAAGCAATAAACTTCACATTTATCCATGTCATACTGCATCTGCCATGTATTTGCGCACACACACACAACTTGTCTAAATCGCCCTGAAGCCTCCTTGCATCCCCTCACAACTCACAATCCCACCGAATTTTGTATTGTCAGCAAACTTGGAAATATTGCATTTGGTTCCCTCATCCAAGTCATTTATATATATTGTGAATAGCTGGGGCCCAAGCACTGATCGCTGCGGTACACCATTAGTCACCGCCTGTCATCTGGAAAATAACCCATTTACGCCCACTCTGTTTCCAGTCTGTCAACCAATTCTCAATCCATGCCAGTATATTATCCCCAATCCCATGTGCTTTAATTTTGCCCACTAGCCTCTTATGTGGGGCCTTATCAAAAGCCTCCTTGAAATCCAAATGCATCACATGCACTGGTTCTCTCTTAACTATTCTACTACTTACATCCTCCAAAATCTCCAGTAGATTAGTTAAGCATGGTTTCCCTTTCATAAACCCTGTTGAGACAGTAGGGAAGACTGTGCCAACCTGTCAAAGCCAAGGTGAGGGGGAAGAAGAAGAGAGGAGGAAAAGTATGCAGCCATGCGAAGAGATGTGGGGAAGAACTTGGGACCTGTTAAGGAAAGGGAAAAACAGAGGCAGTTCTGTTCAGATGGAACCTCAGGGCAACCTGAAGTGCTTATGTGCTTCGGAAGTGTAGTCACTGTTGTAATAGTTGAGAGAATAAGCCAGTATGATGCTGTTAAGGTTGGGGAAAGTGAAGAGAGTTTGAACCTGACACAGCATAAGAGCAACTAGGGAGAAGAAAGCACGACCTTTTGTGGGAAAAGGAAGAGTAACTGGGTCGGTGGGGGAGAGAAGAAAATGAAGACGTAAGGGAACTACCCTGTTGAAATGGGTCGAAGAGAGAAAACAACTCCATTGCTAGTGGAGGAAGAGTAATGCTGATAGTAGAATTGGGAAAGAAAAGGAGCAATAGAGGGAAAAAGCAAGACTGAGAAAAGGGCAGAGCAAAATGTGGGGAGATTGGATGAGTGAGGGGTGGTGGGATTAGACCCAAAGAGAGAGGGGCAGGTGGGGAGCCAAAAAAGGATGGGGTGAGTTAGGGAGAGGGAGCTAGAGTGTACAGGGGTCGGGGGGTGGTGGTGAGTGGATGTGGTGGTGGAGACAGAAGCCAGTGAGTTGCGGGGGGAAGGTGGAAGCCAGTGAGTGGTTGGCGGTGGGGGGAACAGAAGCCAGAGACTGTGGAAGAGGCTGTTGCTGGAAATTTATACTGTTATAACTTAAACAGTATAAATTTAATCACATTTCCACTTCTTTTCAGCTCTGAATAAGGGTCATATGGACTCAAAATGTTGACTCTGTTTCTCTCTCCACAGATGCCGTGAGGCCTGTTGAGTTTTTCCAGCATTTTCTGTTTTTGTTTCAGATTTTCAGTATCCACAGTATTTTGCTTTTACCTACATAGCCCTTATTGTTTCTCATTTCTCTCTCATTTAATTTTTTTTTAAAAAATGGCCGAACATTTTTGCCATTTGATTGCATCTAAACAACATTTCTCTAGTCTGTTTCAAATACATAATAATGCTCTTCTTAGAATCTTTTTAGTGACAATACGAATCAACATATTCCCACTTCATGACTGTCACTGCACATATCTCCCCTTTTTGGCAATATATAGAATTATCAAGTGCAAAATGGTCAAACCTGCTACACAACATGCATTTTTGATTTCTCATGATCTCAGATGGTCCATTATTTAAAAATACATTTACCTCCAAAAAATAATTTAAGAGAAGCCAAAGTTCATTTTTAACCAATTTCTCAATACTTTGAATATCTAGTTTGTTAGAAGGATGTTTGTGAACAAATGGTCACTGTCAGAGAATGATGTATGGAGGAGAATTAAAGATGGGTTAAACAATAACAGAAAATGTTTTAAAAAAAAGCTTAAATATAAACTAATCATCATCGATTGTGTTTTGAGACTAAGTACCAACAGATTCCAAAATTGAATACAACTATAATTCCAAAAAAACCCCACAAATGCCAAAAGGAAAATCTGTAAGTCCTGTATTTGGACGAGTATCAAGTTGGCTTTCTTGCAATGATCTTGTAAAATGTACCTTAAGACCTTTGGATCTATGACCACTTATTCCATTTGGCTGACTGTGCTCCATTTGCTTCATTCGTGGATTATACAATTGTCGTCATATATCTCGGCATCACTACCTTGGTCTCGGAGTGGCAATTATTTGTTGATTGACTGGTACAACCTTACTTGTTGCCATGTTCGAATAAATAAACCAGCACTTCTTGGTTAGCACGTTTTTTTCTCTCTGTCTTTTGACTTTCGCATGTCTTATTAGCTTTCTCGCACTACCCCTAATGAGCCATCACACCTTTCTAGGATTGTAAAAATGCCTGAAGTGCCATCATGACAAGAAATCTAATTACCGATGTACCACGGCAAAATACAGCATGGAAATTATGAGACAAAAGAATGCTACAGTTTGACACTCTCTTTAAAGAGAAAACGCCACCAATATGCGTCTAGCATGTTAATTTCTCTTTTTGGCTTCCTGTCCTTTGAAGCAGCGGCGGATTCTCACCTAAAGGCACTTCGGGTTATTTGCCATATATCACGCAATTAGACAAAAATGTGCACAAGGCATAAATTAATATTAAAGCGACCTGTAAAACGCAGCAGTATTTAATTTAGGTAATTTAGATGGAATTTAGATATGCTGAATGGCATGGGAAACAGCCAAAATAAATATAAGTAAATCAAATTCTGATTGGGAGTAGGAAAGGACAAAATTGCATCTTGTGTTGGGGTACATCTCGGTCGATATCAAAACGTGTTCTTAAGTTTAAATATCGTATCAATGTAAATAGAAGAAATCCGATTCATATCCGACTACTTTTTATTTAGAGTACCACCTAAGCCTTAGATTCTAAGGCATCAGGAAAAAGAGTTCTTATCATAGATAAATAAATAGCCTCGCACGCTTAATTGGAAAAGAACTGCAGAAAAGAGGGAATCTCGGCTTTGCATTGATGTATCGGTGCCTCAGGAGTCTGCAAAATGCAGGACCCTCTACTCCCAGACGCACAGACTAAATCTGCAACCCTTTCCACGGTGATGGCTGCTTTTAACCACTCACCTGGTTTCTCCACTCTTCCCTACGTTGTGTTCCGAATGCGCAAGTATTTTACACAGCGATGGATACCAGGAACACAAAAGAGAGGGATAATATTGGATAGAAGGCTTTAAACCTTTATACGCGGTGGAGTCATGATGTAAGATCTTTCAGGGGTGTTTTTTTGTCCTCACGCCAACCTCTTAAGACTGGGCTTCCCCGCTAACATACATGACGAACAAAATTCCATCACTGCCCGGCTGCAAACGAGAGAGTGGCAGCCCCGAAAGGATGTCTACACAGACCTCAAAGAAGCTGCTGAAGCCATAAACTAGTCTGCGAAAGAATGCTGACCTATCGTATGAATTCTTGCTTATATATATATATATATATATATATTAAAAGGCACGCCACAATAAAACGAGCTACTCGCGTATTCTTTACACCAGCCTCTCAGTGTCAAGAGAATGCCATCTATATTGCCTCACGTCAAAACAGTGTTACGAAATTATAGCGAACCTCTGCCGCTGGAAGATGACGCATTTTCGCTCCGTAAACTAACAGATGTGTTAAAAATTACAATTTTTTTTTTTGCTCGAGCCTTTTTTTTCAGTTAAGACCAACCACGGAAAAGCGTCAAAATCCTTCCTTCCGACTAGCTCCCCCCCCCCCCCACCACACGCCTCAGCCGCCCCGCCAACCCCCAACAACTAAAGAAAACAAAACGACTTGTTTATAATGACGAGGGAAATAATTACCGGGTTTGGTGTTCCTGAGGTAGGGCTGAGGAAGCTGGGCTTGCCCTGGATGGCGCTCCGGGATGCGGGATCCCAGATACCGGGAGGCAGAACAAACCCACGCGCCGCTCCAGTCCCAGCTCGTGGC
Source organism: Carcharodon carcharias (assembly GCF_017639515.1). Classification (NCBI taxonomy): domain Eukaryota; kingdom Metazoa; phylum Chordata; class Chondrichthyes; order Lamniformes; family Lamnidae; genus Carcharodon; species Carcharodon carcharias. The sequence goes on along the minus strand of NC_054468.1, from coordinate 177,661,160 downwards.
CGCCTGCGCAGCCGCACAGCACCAGCCAGAGACAAGCCTAACAGGGGGAATTTGTGCCAAAATAACCACCCTCCCATACCCCCCCCCCCCCCCCCAAATTATTAGTTGTGTTTTTTTGTTTGTCCCAACTCTCTGCAAATGTATTAGCGCGGCTGAAGTCCCAATTACCGAAAGGTGGGTGGCATCACTGTCGAGTTACCTGTGTTATTTTCATTCCCGCCCCCTCCACAAGTGACAGATCTGTCAAGGCTGACTCACGAGGCGTGAGACTCCCTCCTTGCTATTGTCGTTTTCAATGCATGTGAACGCTCCCGTGTGTGGGGAGCTCTAGCTATTGACAGCAGAATAATAGGTATCTAATTCTGTGCTAGAAAGCAGCACCTCGTGAAGCGGTTCGAATTAGATCACCAAAACCTAGAAATGCTTTGGAAATCATCCAGCTAAAACAAGTATTTATAAATATTGACGTGTGCAATAATAACCTGATATGACACAAAACTGTTGAAGCGACGCTATATTTTTACTTGTTTAATACCAACATGTAGGTCTTTGTATTTACTTACAGCACATGCTTGCAATGCGGCGCAATTTCTTCCTTATACATTCCTGGTAGGTATACAATTATGACTTCGTTGTAGTGAACTCTTAGACACGTGTGTACGGCACGTGCTTCCTGGGAAAACATTTTGTTGTTTTCAAATAGAAAAAATTGCATGCATACTTGCTAAAACACATCTTGACCGATGAAAGTGCACCGGAGTTTAGGTGTTCAATAAAAAAAACACTTCAAAGAGAATTGGTGTATGAATGTTCAAGCTCCAGCAGACTGCCAGGTGTCCTGAACAGAAGCGTGGGATGCACGCAGATCGGAATAATATAGATGTGTTTCTGAAACTTCAACAAGTTAACCAGTACTGCTCATAGCAAGCTGTCTCTCAGGTCATTTTCTTATACTTGGCCTCTAAGATCTAACAATGATAAGTGAAACTTAATTTGAAAATTTTTCACATTTTATTTTATTGTGTAGTATTTTCTTTTCACGTGCATCCGTATATACTTGAGAGCTAAAATAGAAACAAGAACTGAGAAATGGTTAGCTTCAAGGAGAGAAATCCCAGTGCAACATGATTTTATTAATAAGGAGTCTTTCCCTTAGCTGTTCTGTTTTGAAGTGGTCATGTTCGACTCAACACGTTAACTCTGTTCCTCTCTCCACAGATGCTGCCAGACCCGCTGAGTACTTACATCATTTACTGTTTTTATTTCAGATTTCCAGTATACGCAGTATTTTCCATTTATTCCCTTACTTTGGCTCAGTTGCAGATGCTGACACTTTATTATGGAAATTGTAGGTTCAAGCTCCACTATAGAACATAAATGAATAAGTTAGTGCTAGTGGAAAAGACCTGCTGCATTGGCAGTGAGATGCTGTTTCTTTGGCTGAAATACTAAACGTATACTAAATGCTGTACACCTACTCATGTAGACATAAAAGGTCCAGGGGAATGTTTGAATAACAAGCAAAAAAAAAAAAATCCCAGCTTCAACCAACATCATCAAAGTGGATTACCTGGTCTTTCACCTCATTACTATTTGTAGTGCAAATTGCCTGGCACGTTTGCCTTCATAATAACAATGACTATACTTAGCTGTGAAAAACTTTGGGATGTCTTAAGGTTGTCCAAGGCACCATATGGATGCAGTGTTTATTCTTCATTAATTGATTATCTCACACCAATAGGAGAGTTTTATAAATTGGTTTTCTATGAAAAGCATTACAACTTGTATTACTTTTGTTTAGATTATTATATTTAAGAACCTAAAAATGTAAGAAATAGAAGCATGACAATGTCATAGTTGCTCAGCACAAAAACAAAAACAGAATTACCTGGAAAAACTCAGCAGGTCCGGCAGCATCGGCAGAGAAGAAAAGAGTTGACGTTTTGAGTCCTCATGACCCTTCGACATCTGTTTTTTTGTTTTTTTTTTGTTTTTATCTCATAGTTGCTCAGTCCTGCTCCACCATTCAATAAGATTTTGGCTTATCTGATCTTGGCCTCAACTCCACTTTCCTGCCTGTCCCCCATACCTCTTGACCCTTCAACTATTCAAAATTATGTCTACCTTGAATATATTCAATGATTCAGCCTCCACAGCTCTCTAGGTAGAGAATTCCAAAGATTTACAATGGCCTGAGAGAAGAGATTCCTCCTCATCTTTGTCATAAATGGGTGGTTTCTTCTTCAGAAAATATGCCACCTAATTTGAGATTCCCTCCTGAGGAACCAATGATGAATTGTAAGGCAAATTACTTAATGTTTGTGACTTTTGGTTTTATGAGAAAATCTCTATTTCGTAGAATCTATAAAGGGGATGGACTTTTGTGTGAGCTTGAGAAAAACCAACCTGCACATTTTTGCACTTTCTGAAATGCACATCTGACCCATGTGTGTCTTTACCCAGGGCTTTTGTCTTTTCACATAGAGGTCAGGTTTGCAGTGCATTTTACAAGGTGTGATGTAGTGCATGTGAAGTGTCAGTGCAGAGCGGGCTAGTTGTTTCTCCAACACAGCAGCCCAGCTCCTAACATAATTTAAAGGATCCATAAACCTCACACCTCACCCATATCCATGCCACATCTACCCCTTCAGATTACAATGCCACTCCATGTCACCTCATACCCTCACCCACCCCATGCCCCCTCAGATTACCCATGCCACTTCCAAGACACATCCTTGCACCCCCCCTCCATGTATCCTCCATAGCCACTCACCTAGTATCTACATGAACAGTCCTCATGAGCCATGGAATAGCAATGGGAATTATTTTAAAACCATTGAAAAATACAACCCTAACAATCTAATAAAATCCTGAATTAAAACATACTATAATTAATTCTGGAAAGAAAAAAATATTCCAGTATAAAAAAAGTAATAGTCTAAGTGCCTATTAGGTTTATAAGCAAACAAGAAACCACATCAAAAACCATTATTACAGCCCCTTAAAAGTGTCAATCATTCTTGGATGAAATGATCATCTGTTGAGCTGAAGCCATTATTAGCTTTTGAAACACAGCCAAACATTCATAATTACCACACCTGTCATAACAAAAGCTTTCATCTGCATTGCCTGAAACTGACAAAACAGAATAGTGTCCTCTTTTTGTTTCAAAGCAGAGTGCCTGTCAATCAAAGGAGGGGAGCAGGTGCAAAGATTTTTTTCAACTTTCAAAAGCAGACTTTTTTAGTTAGAACTGTCAGTCGATTTAGGTCACAGCACAATGCATGACAGCAGAGGCTGACAGGACTATTTTTTAAAAAAAATAATGCATTATGGTGCTTTTGACATTGGAAAAGTTCTGTAATGCATGACAATAATTACAGAAAGCTAGTTGATGTAAGTGGCAACTTACCTTTGCAGGACAGATCCTTATGATGAATCATGAATCACTGCTTTAAAAACACACTACAATACAGCATCTAATAGTGACATTTGAAGAAGTGAAAACATTTTACACTTACCTAGCAGATTGTTCCCAACTCCTCAGCAGGCTTCCCTCAGTGGTCACGACCTCTGAAAGGAGATATTTTTCTTAGGGCTTCTACAACCCCACACCACCACACAAAAATAATGTGCAGGAGGAAATACATGTTTCCTATGGCCCTCACAATGGGACCCCTTATCTGAGAAGAGGTGCATTTGTACTTTGCCCAGCAGGTCTTCCCAACCATGGATAGGCCACACAAAAAATAGCGTGGGGCTGGGAAGGCAGAGGAAAATTGTCTTTCTTCGGAAACAAAGAAACTAAGTGGTGTTTTGCACCTCAATTCCTGCCTCCAATTGGAGGCAAAAATCAGACTGACTGACTTAATAAAACATTTCAACGATCATCGTGTTTTGGGATTTTTGATCAGTTTTTTTTCAGAGAAATGAGTTTAGGGTTGAATTGTAGTCTGGATTTAAAGCTAAATTATTTCAAACAGTTTTTTTAAAAGTTAAACAAGTTGCACATGTTGAGGGTATATGTTAAAGCTAGACAAGTATTTTCGAGAAATGTCACAGCTCATAGTCTATGTTATACGGATACAGTACAGATAGAACAATTGCCCCATCTCAGCCCAATCACCAGAATGACCTTCATTCATTTTGAGAAGCACAGAAGCTGTCTTTTTTAAATTCATACTCCAAGGGGACAGTCCTACTGATGAATCACTACAAGAGAGGTGGTCGGCTTCATGGCTCGCCTGGATGGAAAATGCAAAAGAGAACAAAGAGGTAAGGGGAAGTGAGATTTTTAACAAGGTATTGTGGGGTGTAGACCTGAGGTCAGGAACTGGAAGTAAACATGCAGGGGGCCAGTTCTTGTAGAAAGAAGTAGTCGAGAAAGAAAGTAATTTCAAAAGCAAGTAAGTCAGCCTGTAAAATGGAAAAGTTGCAATTATTTATGATTTTTCTAAGGAGTGAGATTAAGTGAAGCCAGCAAGATTTAGTTTGACTGTTACTCTATATTCATTGCTGTTTATGAAGCAATGAAGTTAATCATTCATATCTGATCTTGTTTTTCCAAATGTTTCTCAGTCCATCTTTAAAAATATTGGCAACTTGACTATGAGGGCACACAAAAGCAAATGTGCCATGTTCTCCAGATTGGCCAGTGTAACTTTGGTGTCCTGGTGCATTACCAGAAACCACATTTGTCATATAAATGGGATTTCTGCCAATCTCCCCCAAAAGTTACAGCAACCATTCAGGAGAACACCTGTAAAAATTCCAGCAATGACATATATTTTAGATCGCAAGGGGTTCCCATTGTTACACCCTTGCATTATGTTATATGCTTACTTAGATATTGGGCAGTATGGGCACACTCCTGAACTTGAGATGCTTGGATTGCTTACAAGACTGAGCAGCACAACTGTATTTGAGAGAATATCTAAAGCAGATCAGGAACTTCCAAGAGTGATCAATAAAAGTTGCTTTTAATCACACTTGGTTGAAATCCATGCCTAATTGAGGTGGAACAAGACCATAGAAGTAATGAATGCAGAAATAGAAAAGAGAGTATCCATTAAAGTCAACCAGATTTGTGGTGTAAAGTCAAAATCCCTAATTACCACATGTGACACTGGTGTCATGCTGCATATATCATTTTCAGCAACACAGTATCTCAATTTATACTGTCTGGGTGGAGCTACTATTCTCTTGTACAAAAAAAGAACTGTGTGAATGCATGATACACGTGTGTGAAGATTTCTTTTCCCAGTAGTCAAAATTTAAAGGGGAGGTTTTTTTTTCCCCAAGGAGCACTATGTCCAACAAAACTTGAAGTATCCTTGCTCATCTTGCTTTATTGGTACAGGAAAGAAACTTCTCACCATCTTCTAAAGTCCTCTTATTTAAATAATTATTCAGTACACCTTGTATTGATTGCACCATGTACTTCGTGTGTCAAAGTCAGGGATACAATATCTGGGACAGTAATGTAAAGCAGCAGCTGTTTGGAGGGAAGTTCACCACTTTGACAACCAAGGAAGCTGATATCGATAGTTCAGTGAACAGAAGGCACTGAACTCAGCTATGCTGATTCAGAGAGATGAAGTTGTATGAATGCCTGGAATCAATGTGAAAGCTGCAAGCATATTAGTAACAAATTGAACTAATTAAACTTTTAATAAATCCAATAACTGAGCTATCTTGAGCTATTAATTAACCATGTAAGAAGTCAAGCCATAAATTAATCTTGCCTACTTTATATCAGTCTCAGGCACTAGACATGATATCATCCTTTTTCAGCAAAGGAACATAAAGGGGACATAATGGTGACAGCTTGCTTTGCAGACTGGAGGGAAATAGACTGCAGGAAGTAAACCAGATGGACCACCCAGCATCGGCCAAGACATCGGGAATGATCACGGTGAACCCTGCGTGGGAGACATTGCAAAGTCCGCCTTATAGTCATTTGGTATAGTCAATCCTCCTTATAGTCATTTTGTTTAGCTGAAACAGGTGCAATGTGTGTACATCTTCTTTCTGTCTGCAAAGAACAGGGCCCTGTGTATTAAAACATGTAGCTTCCAGTACACATAAATGTGCCACACTGCAAGACCAACTGACATCTTAAACTGGTTGCCAGCATAATTTTTAGTGCACTGAGGATCGTTTAGCAAATGTTGTCCATTCGTGGAATCACATCTAATGTTAGACACTTAGTTTTAAGTTTTGCAAGTACGGGCTGGTTGCGTACGGTCTGTACCTTCCCTGTTGCAAACAGTGGCTGGGACATGCTGTTTGCTACAATCCACCAGTCTTTGGGGTGTACGACTTACATACCTAGCATCACACTGGCGCTGAAATTCATATTCCACATTATTCATTTATTTGATAGGCAGAACGTCTTTTGGCTTGACGGCAGCATCCTGTTAATGGTGAATACCACTTGTGTTGCCACTGCATAGTAATAGCGTGAAACAGCTTTACCTGTTGCTCAAATTCTTGAGGTACCTTACCATTCCAGCATAATCTGAGGTAGACTGGGCACTTTTCAGGGCTAAAGGTGATGGCTTTAGGTCCATTCAGGAGTTTCCATGATATACACTGTGAAATGATCTGGTCAGAGTAGCCATTATCCTGCAGGATGCCTTTGATGAGTCCTATTTCAACATCAAGCTTACATGGGCCCTATTTACAAAGTTGCTGATAAGGCCAATCTTAAAGCATGTTGAACTGTAAGAATCCCAATGCATATATTGACCAGGGAAGGTAGGCTTACGTTAGACCGTGGTAGAGAACCCCCTGGCAGATTTCTCAACTCCTGCTCCTTGTTCATATGTTCATAACTAATTTAAGATTGCCTGTTGGGCTCACAGTGTGCTGCATTTGTGTGTACTGGAAGTAAAACACAGGGCCCTGTTCTTTGTATACAGAAAGAACATGTATACAAATTGTGCCTGTTTCATCTAAACAAAATAAGTGACAGCCGTTTGCTGACTCATTGCTCATGGTAATGCCTTGACCAATCAGGTTCAAGCCTGGTTTAAATTTCAAATAATGCTTGACAGCTAACTGTCTCTCACCATCACTAGTGCATTCTACATGGCAATGCCTCTACCAGTGAGTCCACTTGTCAACCAATCAGCACTCTCTTCTCACATGGTGCAAATATGTTGTTTCCCCCTTATATTTGTATTCTTGCAAAGTGTCCTGATGAGTGCAAGATGAAAGACATTGCCATGTCTCTTTTTTCAGCAATTCTAAAGCCGTCCTTATTAACATCTGGCGGATTGTGTCAAAATTGGGAGAACTGTCTCACTGTGTTAAATGGGATAAATGCAGAACAGGTCGAAAAACATTCAGTGGCAAGTAACATTCATGCTATACAAGTGGCAGGCAATGATCACCTTCAACTAGAGAGAATCTAACCATCTCCACTTGACATTCAATAGCATCATCATCACTGAATCCATCACCATCAATATTCTCTCCTGACTATGTAAATCAAGAGTTACTTTTTGATTCCCTTGTTGGAGGGTCATTTATTGTCTTTTCTGAACCATCTTCCATCTTGTCTTCTTCTGTCTACTGTTTTTCATTTTAACTTCACAGTCGGCCAGACGTCTCCCAGGCTAAATCTCAACTTGGTTCAGTTCAGAGTTTGAGCTACCCATGGCTTCATCACCCACTTGCATTTTGGAAAGCTCTATGACTTTTCCTTTTAATGCCTCTTTTGTTTCATTCAGCTGATTCTTCAACTCTTCTGTCTCCTTCTTGTATCTTTTGGCTTCCTGCTGGAACCTTGAACATTGCTATGTATTCTTTGCCAACTGGTTCTTCAGTTTGTTCAGAGCGACGTTAAAGTCATTCTGCTTCTCTTCATAATTTTCCAGAGGTACAAACTTTGATCTGAGCGATCTTTGTAGTGTGTGAAGGTCTTTCAATATGTTTTTCTTTGCAAAGCTCCCTTACTTCATCTTGAATTCTGTAATTCAGCAAAGTCTTCTCAAGTTTCTTCTGCTGTTCAACACAGTCTTCATTTCCTCAGATTGCTGAATGGCTACACACTCCTTTTGCACCCTATTCAGGCTCATTCTGAAGTACCTTGCCTTGTTCCTTTTCCAACTCAGGTACTCTTCCTGGTTCCTTTTGAAATCTCACTGGCCAATCAAGGTTAATTTCCCTCAACCAACTCCAACCTAAAAGGCTTGGTCCTTCACCTTCCACTGCAATCACAGGGAGCTGTGCTGTCTGGTGCTTGTAATAAACAGGTACAGTGATAATACCTTTCATTTGTATGGTTTCACCAGTATATGTTTTCAATTTGGCTGATGTCTGCTCCATATTCAATTGTTGAGTACCCTTTAACTATTTGAATGTATGCTCCCCCACTACAGTGGTTGATGCATTGGTATCCACATCCATAATCAAAGGTTTTCCATTGACCTGCAGAGTAACAGTGATTGGCTCTGTTTTTCCTACTTTCACATTAAATAGAGAATAAACATCAGAATTAGTGGTTTCTGGTACTTCCACAATATGTTCTTCAATCAGTTTAGTTTGCTGCCTAGGAATCTGTCTCAACCTTGCTTTACATTGCTTCAGTGTGTGCCCTCTTTTATGACAATAATAGCACTCCACCTCTTTAAAACAGCAAATTTCAGGAATATGGTTACTTCCACATCGCTAACAATTCATTTTCAGATTTGCTGCCGAGTTGTCTCCTGTACATTTTAAACATTTTCAAGTAGCAGGGACTGTCTTCAGCTTCACAGCTGACTCCTGGGTTTTTGCGCCACGCCTGGCAGTCTGTTCCTGCCCCAAATGGAAAATGGTGCCAGCTTATACACCTTGTAAGGCCTGCAAAACCCACTCAGCATTCTTCACCGTGATTGCTATTTCCAATGCTCTTTTAAAGTTGATCTTTAGTTCAGCTAATAACCGTTGTTGCAGACCAAACGATCCCTTAACATAGCATTTAGAATCTCCCCAAAGTCACAATGTACAGTTTGCTGTTTCAACTTCACTCCCTATGTTGCTGTCTCCCGTGGGGCTCTTACTCTTGAATTAAATTTGAGCCTCTACATCATTATGGAGGGTATGGGTTGCAAATGACCCTTTACGAGGTCTACCAATTCGCTGAAGATTTTCAAATTGGGAGCATTTGGGCCATCAAACTATGGATTAAATTATAACCAAAGGTGCTTGGGAGAATTGCTTTCCTTTTTTTCCTCACCATTATTTCGTTTGCTTGGAAAAAGAAACTGATGCATTTTATGTATTGACTTCAATCCTCTCTGGATGAGTCAAAGGGGCCAATCCTGCCAAAAAGTGGCATACTTGATGAGTATATTTTCCTTTTCTTCTGTTTAAAATGAGATACTCACATTCACTGGGCGACAGACAGTGCCAGAACCAATTTATCCTCGTCGCCAGTGGTTATACACATGATTTTCTGGACAGGTTTCTCACAAAAAACAGTGAACTTTATTTACAAAGGTTCAGCAGCAGTTACATGCTTCCATCAAGAACCCATGATGAGACACAAACTCCACCCCTAAGTTTCCCTGCGCTTCGGGCTGATTTGTTCACACTGTCACATGATACTACACAGTACAATAAGTCTTAAAGCTACAGTTATTACAGTAATCATGAGGTGTTGTGGGCCATCAGCGGCAGCAGAATTGTACTCAACCACAACCTGTAACCTCATGGCCTGGTATATTCACCATTCTACCATTATCACCAAGCCAGGAGATCAATTTTGTTTCAATGAAGAGTGCAAGAGGGCCTGCCAGGAGCAGCACCAGGCATACCAAAAATTGGGGTGTCAGCCTGATGAAGCTACAACACTGGACTACTTGCATGCCAAACATCATAAGCTGGTAGTGTTAGACAGAGGTAAGTGATTCCACAACCAGCGGATCAGATTTAAGCTCTGCAGTCCTGCCACATTCAGTCGTGAATGGTTGTGGACAATTAAACCACTCACTAGAGGAGGAGCCTCCATAAATATCCCTGTCCTCAATGATGGGAGAGCCCAGCATATTAGTGCAAAAGATAAGGCTGAAGCATTTGTAATAATCTTCAGTCAGAAATGCTGAGTGGATGATCCATCTCAGAGGTCCCCAGCATCACAGATACCAGTCTTCAGCTAATTCAATTCACTCCACGTTATATCAAAAAATAGCTGAAGGTACTGGGCATCGCAAAGGCTATGGGCCCTGACAATATTCCGGCAATAGTACTGAAGACTTGTGCCCCAGAATTTATTGCACCCTTAGCTAAGCTGTTCCAGTACAGCCACAACATTGGCATCTACCCGGCAATGTGGAAAATTGCCCAGGGATGTCCTATGCACAAAAAGCAAGATAATTCCAACCCGGCCAATTACCGCCCTAATAGTGTCCTGTCCATCATCAGTAAAGTGGTGGAAGGGATCATTAACAGTGCTATCAAATGGCACTTGCTTAGCAATAACCTGCTCACTGATACTCAATTTAGGTTCCACCAGGGCCACTCAGATCATGGCCTCGTTACAGCCTTAGTTCAAACATGGACAAAAGAGCTGAATTCGAGAGGTGAGGTGAGAGTGACTGCTTTTGGAATCAAGGCAGCATTTGACTCATTGTGGCATCAAGGTGTCCTAGCAAAACTGGAGTCAGTGGGAATCGGGGGAACATTCTCTGCTGGTTGGAGTCATACCTAGTACAGAGGAAGATGGTTGTGGTTGTTGGAGGTGAACCTTCTAAGTTCCAGGACATCACTGCAGGAGTTCCTCAGGGTAGTGTCCTAGGTCAAACCATCTTTAACTGCTTCACCAATGGCCTTCCTTGATCATAAGGTCAGAAGTGGATATGTCTGCTGACGATTGCACAATGTTCAGCACCATTAGCGGCACCACAGATATTGAAACAGTCCATGCCAAAATGCAGCATGACCTGGACTATATCCAGGCTTGGGCTGTTTTTAAATTCATTTACAGGAGGTATGCAGTCCCTGTTGTATAGATACACTAACAGTAGGGAGGGAGTTCCTGAATTTTGAGCCAGCAACAGTGAAGAAACAGCGATATATTTCAAAGTCAGGGTGGTGAGTGGTTTGGAGGGGAACTTCCAGGTGGTGGTGGTCCCATGTATCTGTTGCCCTTGTCTTTATAGATGGTAGCGGTCATGGCGAGTAGCTTATCTCCTGTCTCACCAAAACCTGTCCACCATCTACAAGGCACAAGTTAGGAGTGTGATGGAATACTCTGCACTTGCCTGGATGAGTGCAGCTCCAACAACATTCAAGAAACTTGACACCATCCAGGACAAAGCAGCCTGCTTTATTAGCACCCCATCCACAAACATTCAGTCCCTCCACCACTGACGCAGAGTGGCAGCAGTGTGTACCATCTGCAAAATAGACTACATCCTTAGACAGCACCTTCCAAATCCACAACCACTACAATCTAGAAGGACAAGGGCAGCAGTCACATGGGGACACCACCAGCTGCAAGTTCCCCTCCAAGCCACTCACCATCCTGACTTGGAAAAATATCGCCATTCCTTCACTGTCGCTGGATCAAAATCCTGGAACTCCCTTACTAACAGCACTGTGGGTGTACCCACACCACAAGGACTTCAGTTATTCAAGAAGGCAGCTTACCACCACTTTCTCAAGGGCAATTAGGAATGGTCAATAAGTGCTGGCCTAGGCAGTGACACCACTATAAATGAATTAAAAAAATCTGACTTTTGTCACAAAGCTATGATCCTTTATTGTTTTAAATATAATTTTCAAACTCTCAACTAGCGGGAAATTTTGGAATTTGAAATGAGTCAGAAAAAACTATTTAAAAATGCAAGGCCACCTTCCAAGATGAAAGCAAAAACAAATAAAGCATGGTTAACGTTTTGAGTCAGCATGACTCTTCAACAGAACTAAGGAAAAATAGAAAAGGGGTGAAATATAAGCTGGTTTAAGCGGGGGATGGGACAAGGAGAGCTGGATAGAGGGCCAGTGATAGGTGGAGATAACCAGAAGATGTCACAGACAAAAGGACAAAGAGGTGTTGAAGGTGGTGATATTATTGAAAGGAATGTGCTAATTAAGGGTAGAAAGCAGGATGAGCAAGGTACAGATAGCACTGGTGGGGGTGGGGAGGGGTGAAGGAATTGAGAAAGGCTAAAAGGTAGAGATAAAACAATGGATGGAAATACACTTAAAAATAATGGAAATAGGTGGGAAAAGAAAAATCTATATACATTCTTAGAAAAAACAAAAAGGAGGGGGAAAATCGGAAAGGTGGTCGGGATGGAGGAGAGAAAGGAAAATGTGTTTGGTGGTGCCATCATGCTGGAGTTAGCGATGTCCGTTACAAGCCTACTGACTCCCACAGCTACCTCAACTACGGGTCCTCACACCCCGCTTCCTGTAAGGACTCTATCCCATTTTCTCAGTTCCTTCGTCTCCGTCGCATTTGTTCTGATGATGCCACTTTCAAAAACAGTTCCTCTGACATGTCCTCCTTCTTCCTTAACCGAGGTTTTCCACCCACGGTGGTTGACAGGGCCCTCAACCGTGTCCAGCCCATCTCCCGCGCATCCACCCTCACACCTTCTTCTCCCTCCCAGAAACATGATAGGGTCCCCCTTGTCCTCACTGATCACCCCACCAGCCTCCGCATTCAAAGGATCATCCTCCGCCATTTCCGCCAACTCCAGCATAATGATGCCACCACCAAACACATCTTCCCTTCACCCCCCTGGCGGCATTCCATAGGGATCATTCCCTCTGGGACACCCTGGTCCACTCCTCCATCACCCCCTACACCTCAACCCCCTCCCACTGCACCACCTTCCCATGCAACCGCAGAAGATGCAACACCTGCCCCTTTACTTCCCCTGCCCTCACTGTCCAAGGGCCCAAACACTCATTTCAAGTGAAGCAGCATTTCGCTTGCACTTCCCTCAACTTCATTGCTCCCAATGCGGTTTCCTCTACATTGGAGAGACCAAACGCAGACTGGGTCACCACTTTGCAGAACACATTCGGTCTGTCTGCAAGCATTACCCAGACCTCCCTGTCGCTTGCCATTTCAGCACTCCACCCTGCTCTCATGCCCACATATCCGTCCTTGGCTTGCTGCAATGTTCCAGTGAAGCTCAACGCAAATTGGAGGAACAGAACCTCATCTTCCGACTAGGCATTTACAGCCTTCCAGACTGAATATTGAGTTCAACAATTTTAGATCATGAACTCTCTCCTCCATTCCCACCCCCTTGCCGATTTTCCCCCTCCTTTTTGTTTTTCTAATAATTTATATAGATTTTTCTTTTCCCACCAATTTCCTTTATTTTTAAATGTATTTCCATCCATTGTTTTATCTCTACCTTTTAGCCTTTTTCGATTCCTTCACCCCACCCCACCCCCACTAAGGTTATCTGTACCTTGCTTGTCCTGCTTTCTATCCTTAATAGCACATTCCTTTAGATAATATCATCACCTTCAACACCTCTTTGTCCTTTTGTCTGTGACATCTTTTGGTTATCTCCACCTATCACTGGCCCTCTTTCCAGCTCTTCTTGTCCCACCCCCCACCCCCAAACCAGTTTATATTTCACCCCTTTTATATTTTTCCTTAGTTCTGTGCAGAGTCATGCGGACTTGAAATGTTAACTGTGTTCCTCTCCACAGATGCTGCCAGCCCCGCTGAGCTTTTCCAGGTATTTTTGTTTTTGTTTTGGATTTCCAGCATCTGCAGTTTTTTGCTTTTAACAAATAAATCATGTTTAGGGGAGTGGGAAGAGAGAGACATTTCCTACATTTCAGAGACCCATCGAAACTTGTCATTGCCTAAGAGAGAGACATTAAAATTCAAAGTGCTGGAAATTGAAACAATGGCTACCACAGACAGACCCACACAAAACCCGTTGAAAATACACAATTGGTGAAGTATTTCAGGGCAGCCATGGTAGATAGAGATTGTAAAAAAACATTCAGCAGAAGAAACAAACTGTAGGCTGCTGCTCTCTCCTTCTCTCTCTTTTTGGAACAAGAGTATTACCCAGTTTGGAAGCCAACTTTACTAGAAATCTACAAGCGAGCCGAGATTTCATAATAATTGTAACATCTTCTACATCTGCCCACAACCACGAAACTGACTATTCCAAATTGGCCACAGCATTTAAAGGTCTACACGTCAAGGACAATCAAATAACACTTAACCATACATTCTTTTAACTTTTTTGTTTATTGGGCTCTAACTTTCCTTATTTCTGATAACTGTGATTGTGACGTTGCATCTTTATTATTTTGTTTCCTTGGGTTTAGTGGTTAATAAATTTGCTTTTTCTTTAACTCACGATAACCTTGTTTGATTGGCTCCTTATTGTGCACAGCTTAAATAGTTAAATACATTTTGGATTCAGAAATGGCATATCCTCATGAAAAGGAGACTTAAACTTTTGTTGTGACCAACCAAGAGGCTTGAATAGAGAAGAATCAGTTCACTCCTTCTTGCCTGGTCATAACACAGTTGAAAATCTTAATTGTTACTTCTGCCGGTTAACAATATCCACTAAATAATTTTCATTCTTGAACATTGAGTGCTCAATGCCTCTTCTAATCATGTTATCATATTGATACATTGGTATTAGAGAAATGCTGGTTATAGGCTACATGATCTGACATTTAATTTAATGGTTTGAAAAGTTCTCAGTAGCTTAAATGTGTCATAATAAAGGTATTGGCAGTTAAGATAATACAAATTGTTTGACCTAAGTTGAATTGGGAGCCAAGTTCAGATACCTCCTATATTCAAAATGTAAAGATACCAGTTGATTGCTTGATAAGAAGTTAGACGAAGGAGTTTGGTCTTCATATGATATCTCTGATTAATATAATAGTCTGCCAGTCCTAGTCCTCACACACTTCAGCCACTTGGGAATATGTCAAGGAAGCTTCCTTGATTAGATGCAGACCGTCTTAGTCACATACTCTAACTAGTGGGTGGCAAAAAGTAGAAGTATACAACGATCACATTTAGGACCACACCATTTGATAAATTACAGTTGTTGTGTGCCCATAAAATTGTATTGTAATAGTTTTCTATTGTAATAGAATTATTTGTAATTTGTTAGATGCAGAAACAGCAAGTGATCAGAATGATATTTTTTGGTGTTCTCCATTGACTCTTTGGTTGGCGGAAAGCAAGAGCATGTCATCTGAAAAATTCAGGCCCTTTTGTCTGAAGGTACTTTAACAAGGAACAATATATTCACAAGTCTCTGAAGCCTATTGGCAGTTTCCTTATCCATCCAGCTTTAGTTATGATGATCTTTGCTGGAGGCTGCTGTATGTTTTCAAAATGCTGATTAGGGTTGCATATTACGTTGCGTCTTAGCCGGTATCCTGTTCGCCGTATAATTGCTTGGTGTTTTTGCTTGTGTTATTGCTCTGTTTCATCTCTTTGTTATGCCTTTTGGTGTTCATACTTGAAATGATCTTGATTCTGGGCATATGCTGATGATTTCTGCTGGATTCCATGTACCATCAGCTGATTGTTGTACTCGAACTTTCGGTCCGATGTTCAGGTTGGGTAATTTGTAACTCACATGCTGGTCATGGGCATCTTTTATCTTTCCCTGCTTTTCGACTAATACATCACTTACTCCTGAGAGAATGGTTGAGTGAATACTGGGGAGGTTTGTCCACAATTGTCTGCCAAATAGCAGTTCTGCATTGGTTCTGCAATGTGATTGAGTGTGTACATTCACAATGGTTATACCTATTCGGTTCAAACAACACTGTATAGCCTGTTGGCTGTTGAACTGTCTTGCAGGGTTAGGTGATTTTCTCCTATTGTGAACACAGGGTTTCTGCTGGTGCTCCTTGTAGTGCTCATCATTGTCTTGTTGATACCATGGATGGTGACCAAGGACAGGCCCCTGGTGTCCACAGCCTAAAACAGCTGGGGTGACTAGGGTGAGTTTTTGTAGTGACATTGGTGTATAATGGATCCCAGGCTCCAATCCATTGTACACAGTGAGTTTGGCGTTGGTTGGTCAAATCATCACCTACCACTTCTGTGAGTACATACAAAGTGGAATGATGTTTGCACCTGTACCAGCATCCTGTTTTCATATAGGTTATGCTGATCCTGAATCTGTGTGCATACCATCTGGAAGGTGGCAAAGGCTTTTGTTGGTACCACTGTGCCAATACATTCTTTGATTTCACCATGCTGAATGTCTGTACACTGTGTCAATGGTCTGGTCATCCTCATCATCTGACCAGACAGTTTGGCTAGACATTTTGTGAATCTTGTCTTTACGCTGTTTGGTACATGCTCTTGGTTGGTTAGAATGCTGTATCTGTCTGGCCTCTGGTGGTGGCTTCTCATGATGTTGAACCACTTGTTTTGGCCTTTGCTTTCTGCACTGGTGCTTCCAGTGTCCTTTGGTGCCACATGCCTTGCATACAGCGTTAAAAACTGGGTAATTTCTGGGTGCATGTATGAGGCTGCACTGCCTACATTGCTTACTAGGTTTGCCTGCATTGACTACTGCACCAATGGTGTATGAATTGGGGATAGTCTATAAACTCTGTCTACTGATTCTGTCTGTAAAAGCAGTATTGCTTCTACAGTGTAATCTTTGGGTTGGCCCAAGATGCCTTTCTGGAACACTTCAATTGGGGTAGATGCTATCACGAGCTTCGTTATCCTGTTGGCTAGCTCCACAGCTGTTAAGTCGCAATCATGCCCTTTGTCTCTGCATTAACTTATGAATTGGTCAATGGTGTCTGTCGGTAGTTGCCTAAAGAACATGAATTCCAATGGTGGATATGAAAGTTGAGCTTCACTTGTAATCGTTCTTTGAGTGTTGACAATATTTTTATCTGGATAGATCTGATGTGTTCAGTCTGTGGAGGCCTTCATTGCCTCTAGAAATGTTGATTTTGATGCTTTGTTTGTCTGCTTCAGAAATTTTGAGGTCCAGAAAACACAGATTGGCACATTGTCAGAACAAAGTAAATTCAAATAGGGAATCAATTGCCTTCCAATTGAGTTTTGGAATGCTGTAGTCATATTTCAGCTTTTTGCAGGGTTTTTAATGTGATCTGGAACTTTTGACAGCTATGCAAGTTTCTTCCAGCTCTTTGAGAGTTAACTTATCTCTGAATTGCAGTGCCTTTATTAGCTACTGCCTTAGCTGATCATAGGTTATTGCTTGACCGCAATGATGGTGTGTTGAGCTCTTTCTGATTTTTCCCGGTTGTAGCCCTAAGTTCTGCCCATGAAGCAGTGATCTGAGTGGGAAAATGGCTGCAAACTTCAAAATTCAAAGCGAAAAGTGAAAAAAAAAGACTTTTTTGGAGGACTTTTCTGGCTATTAGGAGCTGCTACTGGATAGATTCTTCTTCCCAGCCCAATCTACAGTATTTAGCTTCAGCAGTAATGAATTGTCCTGTTTGTTGAGTTCAACTTAAACTGAGACAATCTGCAGTCTGCTGTTTAATTTCTGTTCCAGCTTAAACTTTGCAGCAGTTAGACTTTTACTAATTAATCTGTCCCAGATTTGAACAATCTTACTGGGACCCGATGTCTGCTGGCTGGAGATAGGTGTGACCCCAGAATGGAGGTACAGTGTGTAAAATCCCCTACAAATCTCCAGAATCTTTACACACAGCGAGTCTCAATAATTATTTCATGTTCATGCGAGCTCTTTTCTTCTGTTGCATATGAAGGTGTTGAGGCATGTATATTTATCTCAGTCAAAACTTCAGAAAACGTGCTGCCACCCTGTTACCATGTTACATTCTACTTCTTTTTGGCATAAACATACCAATCAAACATAAGGATTGGTAAAATATTAATGTGGGTTCTTTATTTGAAGATAAGACTATATACAGATAGTTTTCACTGGGGAGCTAACATAGGGATTAATGCGTCACATCCTGTCGACATATGTAATCATTGATAGCAGTTTAAGATATGCCTCCTTAAAGATGCATGTCATCATGTCACAACAGTTACGTTCAAGCTGAATAAGAGAGTGTGGGATAATAGCAACTTCACTGAGAACACCAAACAGCAAGTTTACCTAGCCTGCGTCTTCAGCACAGCCTTTTACAGCGGTGAGACCTGGACAACATATATTAGATAGGAGAAAAGGCTGAACAGATTCCGCCTTCGCTGTCTCAGGTGTACCCTCAGCAACACTTGGCAGGACAGGGTCACCAACTCAGAGGTCCTGGAACATGCTAATTCAATCAGCATGCACTCATTACAAAGACAATGATAGCTGCGCACAGACATATTCATCAGATAGATGCTGGCCGCATACCCAAAGATTTTCTGTATGGTGAATTGGCCACTAGGTTATGACCTCCTGGGCACCCATACATCTGGTACAAGGACACCTGCAAGCGAGATATGAGGATGGCTGATATTGACGCCAACAACTGGAGACAATTGCTGATGTCTGTGACATCTGGAAGGTGACTGTTTGGAAGGGCATTGGAAAAGACAAGCATAAACAAAACACTCAGTTGGCCAAGAAGACGGCTCAGAAAAAACAGAGACCAGTGAATTGTGCATCTTGTCAGCCCACTGCTTGCCTCTGTAGCAAATGCGGCAGAGACTGCTATGCCAGAGTGGGACTCCCGAGCCACACCAGTTGATGTTTAACACAAAGCTGACCGCCAAGTCTTAACGAGAAAGAAGGCTGCCACAAATGTGAAATATGTGCCTACAGTTGTGCATGAATTGGATACTAAGGGAATGAAACCCATTTTAGCTGACAAAATGGTAAGGATTGTATAGCCACATGAGTAGAATCTATAGCTCCAAGCATTCATGGAAACCTAGCAATCCATTTGAAATTAATGACCCACTGACTCGATTGTCTTGTTTCCTGAATGTCCTGTGTCAGATATGACTTTGGCTGCCCAGGCAAACAGTGTTTTAATTACTTGCCTAATGCAAGAATGGATACTAAGCTGATTGGACATATCTGGTTAAAGTAAAAACAGAATTACCTGGAAAAACTCAGCAGGTCTGGCAGCATCGGCGGAGAAGAAAAGAGTTGACGTTTCGAGTCCTCATGACCCTTCGACAGAAGTTCTGTCGAAGGGTCATGAGGACTCGAAACGTCAACTCTTTTCTTCTCCGCCGATGCTGCCAGACCTGCTGAGTTTTTCCATGTAATTCTGTTTTTGTTTTGGATTTCCAGCATCCGCAGTTTTTTTGTTTTTATCTCTGGTTAAAGTCACCTGTTGCTCCTTGGAATGAGTCAATGGCCATTAAGCACAGTAGTGACTTTGTGATCCACAGTCGTCACTGATTCTTGAGAAATCTGAATATTTCCTACTAGGATGGTGCATAGCTCTTTCCAGGTTCCTGAGGTAGACCATTTTGGGACTGTTTTCATTATCTACATCATTTTGTTACTTTGTTTACGGTGTACACCAGCATCAATTGTAACAACTGCAAAATCAGGTCTTTAATGAGATATCACACTATATGATCCAGTATGTGCTCTCAGGTCCATCACACTATTCACTCCAGTATGTTTACATGGGTCTTTAATGAGCTCCTATTACATGATCCGATATGAATATTCAGGTGCATCACACAGCATAATCGTGCCTAACTACTGTCTACAGCTCTTACTCAACTCTTATCCTAAATCTACCTTTGATCTCTATATTCCATGCATACTACATAGTATATCGAAGATACATAAAAGTGGCATCAGAATAACAACATGGAAACAAAAAGATGCACTGTGGTCCTCTCAATCCCTCATAATCATTCTGTTGCCATGGTACATATCCCATTTTAAACTATTCCAATCATTTTATTATTATAGATCCAGTGAGCAGATAAACATCTCCCAAATGATTAGGTGCACATTAAGTCAGCCTTCTGGTCTACAGTAATATCCTTCCCTTAGGCCTGCTTCACAAAGCTCCTCTGCTCAACTGAAAGCTGTTATTAACTAATTGTATGCTGATCCCAAAAACCCAGGACATTAAGGCACACAGGTAGTTTGAATCCTCATTGCCACAGACCACAACCTCCATACACATAAATTTAAGGAAATATTCAAATAAGATTTGGGTCTTTATACACTGCTAGTTGGGTTTCTGTGGTAGGGTCTGATATTCCTGTGGTGCTTCTTTACATACATTTTGATCAGAATAATTAAATGTAAAGCTACAAATTATATATAAAACAGCAAAATGAAATTCAGCAATTCACCTCTCTGACATTAGTACAACTTTCCTCAGTTGTTCGAAGTTACCCTTGTTTTATTATGGCATAAACTGGTTAAATGAGTCTGTGTGTCAGCTATGGCTCAGTTGGTAGCACATTCACCTCCAAATCACAAGGTTCAAGTCACACTCCAGGGTCTGATTGCAAACAAAATCAAGGCTGTCGCTCCAGCGAGAGAGCATTGCACTGTTGGGGCTACTGTCTTTCAGATGATATGTTAAACTGATACTCTCCGCCTGCCTGCTCAAGTGGATGTAAAAGGTCCCATTGCACCATTTTGAAGAAAAGCAGGGAAGCTATCATATGAACATATGAGATAGGGGCAGGAGCAGGCCATTTGTCCCCTCGAGCCTGCTATGCCTTTCAATGAGATTATGGATGATCTGCTTCTACTGGTGTCCTGGTCAATATTTACCCTCAATAAACATCACAAAAAACAGATTTTCTGGTCAGTATCACATTGCTGTTTGTGAGAGTTTGTTGAGCACAAATTAGATGCCACGTTTCCTATATCACACCAATGATTACATTTCAAGAAGTACTTCATTGGCTGTAAGGCATTCAAAACATCTGGGGTCATGAAGAGTGCCATATAAATGCTAGCCTTTCTTTATTAAGGTACCATTGGTGGAATTTAGGAATTGGATGGGGGTGGGATGGAATTCTCTAATTGACTTTTGGAGTGATAAAAAAAGCAGAATGAGTTCCTTAAAGCTCTTGCTTCAAATCTGCTCCTGCTCCCCACCCCACCCCACCCTCCACCCCAACCACCAAATTAAATCTGCCTTCTCCTCCACAAAAAAAAATCATCCTTAGGACCAGTGGAAATGCTTGCCCCTCATGTAAATCTAGTCTGGGATGTGTGGGCACCCTCTTGACCCATTTGCTTCTGTTTTCTTCAATATCCTCCAATCTAAATGTGGTAGTCAAAGCTGGAGCAGGAATCACAGCTTTGCTTATTTTGTGGGTTCATAGTGAAAGTTGGTCTTTCTTTGCCTCCCTATCATTTCTGATTGAGGTTGAAGTCAAGACTGTTGCTATCAGTTTTACACAGATATTTCAAAGTGCTGTTTAACACTTAAGACAGGGATTTTCCAATGACATTGCTTTTACTTTTGTATTATAAGCTAAAAGATGATAAGGACATTTATATGGCCCGATTAGTGGCTCCTAGAGTCAGACATCACAGTCTATTCCCTATTTGAGGACACTCCGTTACCAGGTCTGCAGACCAAGGAAGTCTTAGATTCCTCTAAATGCCTGTGGCACAACAGCTACACTTCCTTCTCCCATTAGGAAAATATGTAAACTCTGGCAGAAAACCTGCAGCCTATTTCCATCAGGAGAACAACATTGTTTATACTAGTACCCACAACCATTGCCCTAATCTTCCTAAATCCTTCCAGACAACACCTAGTGGCTTGTGACACAAAAGCTAGTGCAGCTCACTGGTGCATCAAAAAAGTAATTAATGCTCTCTTCAGGAGGACTACTTAATTGTTTTATTTCATCTAGTGGAACAATAGAAGCAAAGAGAGAAAAATATGGTGCCATAGGCTGGCTGTCTTCAGACAAGTGCAAGAAACTGTAACATCTGTGCCTACTCCTTGCAACTGTGTCCTCATAACTTAATAGTCCCAATCAGCTTCTGCAAGCCCTGGAAAATTGTCCTGTTGAAAGCAACAACGAAGCAGTTGTACTAGCAATTTAGAAAATCTTCAATATTCATATAAATGCTTCCCAGTAACTTGATGTTCCAATAGTTTTCAGGTCTGGCTGCAGGAAATTGCATAAGTCTCTAATGGCCTCCTTTGTGCTGTTTCCACATATATGTTTCTTTGAATCTGTCCATGTGCATTTGCCTAAACTTCAATATATCAGAAACACCGGGCCAGCTTTCCACCATCGAGATGGGTGGGCCGAGTTAGGAAATTTCCTGGCTTGGTGCATCTGCCTCAGGAAAAAGTGCTCTGAATGGCATTATTTTCATTCAGGGAAATGGGGGGGATGGAGGGGGTTGGTGAGTGGGATGGCATGGTGTGTGTGGGATGGAGTTGGGCCTGCTGCCCCTGGATGTAGATCAGAAATGGCCAGAGACGCTGCTGATAGGATTGATGAGTTGTTTAGAAGGTCACCTTGGTTCTCTGGAACTTGGTCCCAGTTGTTTTGTTAAATATTAGACCTTCTAATGCTCAACCCTCACACCCCCTCACCTTTACCCTCTCCCCATGCCCATCCATGCAAATGCATGCCCCCACCTACATGCAATGGCCTTTATATCCTCCATGCCAACCCATGCCCCACCCACCCCCAATGGCTCCTATACCCCCATGCCAACCCACACCTTCCACCCATCCCCAATAGCCTACCATACCCTCCATGCAAATTCATAACATTTCCATGTGCATTCACTGAGTATACACTCTGTACAGAACCAATGAACTTTATAGTAACAACGGCATGTGTAGAAATACTTAGAAGAACCAGCCATTCATGACATTCTTTAAAAAATGTTGCTGCAACAACCCGATAAAATTAAAACTGAAATTAAATCATACCTTTAAATATTAACAGCAGAAACTATATTGACAAAAATGTTGTAAAGCTATCAAGTAATGTTTTCCCTTCTGTGCACCCGTTTCAAAAAAGTAATGGAAACCTGGGCTCTCAACCAAACACTTCTTAATTCTTTCACAGGATGTGAGTGTTACTGGCTAGGCCAGCATTTGTTGCCCATTCCTAATTGTGCTTAAGAAGTTCAGGGTGAGCCACCTTCTTGGATTGCTGCAGCCCATGAGGTGTAGGTACACCCACAGTGCTGGTAGGCAGGGAGTTTCAGGATTTTGACTCAGTGATAGTGAAAGAACACCGATATCATTTCAAATCAGGATGGTGTGTGGCTTGGAGGGGAACTTGCAGGTGATAGTTGCATCTGTTGCCCTTGCCCTTCTTGGTGGTGGAGGTTGTGGGTTTGGAACATGCTACTGAAGGAGCCTAGATCAGTTGCTGCAGTATATCTTGTAGAAGGTATACACTGCTACCACTTGGGCATTAGTGGTGGAAGGAGTGAATGTTGAAGGTTGTAGATGGGGCAGCAATCAAGTGGGCTGCTGTGCCCTGTATGGTGTTGTGCTTCTTGAGTGCTGTTGGAGCTGCACATATCCAGGCAATGGAGAGCATTCTGTCAATTTACCTCATTACATCAATGCAATATTCCATTGCCATGTAGATGGTGGACAGGCTTTGGGAAGTCAGGAGGTGAATTACTTGCTGCAGAGTTCCCAGCCTCTGATCCGCTCTAGTAGCCACTTATTTTATATGACTTGTCCATTTCAGTATCTGGTCAATGATAACCCCCAGCGTTATGAATTTGGCTGAGAGCTCAGACTTCCATTGCTTTGTTGACACAGCACCTAGATGCACAGAAAGGAAACCTTGCTTGATTGACCACTTTACAACCTTTTCTTTCCATTGGATCTATTTAGTCAATGGCAATGCAGAAACACAGCAGAGCAGCAAAGAAGCATTGAAATAACTGAAAACAATTAGAGCAACTATAAACAGGTAAACCAACTCAGCTTTAAGCAAATATGATGCAGCATGGCAAATGTTTCCCACGCAGTGCCTATTTGATATAGGTGCTAAGCATTTAAACTTTATGGGACTATGACTTTGCTATCATTTTTGTTGAGGCTTCAAAAATGAGAGGGCACAGATTTAAAGTGATTTGCAAAAGAAACAAATGTGAATTGAGAAAAAACTTTTTCACACAAGTGTTTCGGGTTTGGAATGCACTGCCTGGAAGTGTCTTGGAGACAGGTTCAATTGAAGCATTTGAGAGGGCATTAGCTGACCATTTGAATAGAAACAAGGTGCAGGGGCACGGGGAAAAGGCAGGGCAATGACAGTAGGTCATAATGCTCATTGGAGAGCCGGTGCAAACACAATGGGCCAAATGGCCTCCTTTTGTGCCGTTAAGATTCTGTGATCCTGTGATTCAGCAGGTTTAGTGCGTAACTGATGCAAGGACCATTAGTGCCACAACTACTTCCAGATTGCATTATGAAATGCAACATTTTGTAGATGGTAACATAGAGCGAAATTTTCTCAGGAAATCTCCCACATCACTGCTGTAACTTTGGCAGATGCTTGGAAGAAATCCCTTTTATACATATAAACTGTGTTTCTGAAAAATGCCCTCAAATTTACAGTGGTGCAGATGGCGAATGGCTTGTTTTCCAATTATTGACTTTAGACAATGTGCTACGGATTATGAAATTTAAACAAGTTGTTATGCAATGCTCTTTCAAATGATGTGATAAAGTATGTATATCAGCTGGCATATGAAAGGACATCTCAAATGTTTTCCATTAGTGTTTCATGGGTTTGGGTAACAATGTTTAATGAACAGTGAGCATTTGTATCTGTGACAATCTCTAGTGGGTTAATTATCATATAATAATTCACAAACAATTGTTTCTCAAAGACAAACATAGAAAAAAAAACAATTTTGAATAAAGCAGCAATTTTGGATAGGATGCCAATGTGACAGCAGTTATGTGGGAGTTGAGTTCCATTCATTTTAAGAAGAATATTTTAAAAATGCAGTTTTAGAGAAAAGAAAAATATCAATTTCATTCTTTTTGGTGAAATGTTGCTGAGACAGCTGCCATCAGTTGTCCTTTGAATCACTGCCACTCAAATAAATATTCAATTTGTACATGCACTAATTGGATGAAGAGGAGGAGGAGCAAAGGAGAATCAGGTAGCATTTAAAGTGGATGAACCACCTGATATCATCCTCCTTCCCTAGAATATGCAGGCAACAAAGGTCATATGAGGACCCTTGTGAGGAAAGGTATTACAACAGTGACTACATTTCTAAAGTGCTTAATGATTGTCAAGGACTTTGGGACATCCAGAAGTCACGCAATGTGCAATGTTAATGTAAGTCTTTTATTCCTTTTATGAAAAAAAATGTGCTTCATCAAAGTGACAAGAGGATATCTCTCCCACCTATTTCATGATGATCTGTAACCACTCTTATCAATGATGCTGTTCTATTTGTGGTAATGAAGGTGACAACTGCATTTGACTTTTATGGCCCAGGCTCCATCCAAACAATCACTGAGGACCTCTGTAATAACCAAATTTACTTTTTGTAATTTTTATTTTAACTTGAGTCCGTCAATGTAAATTAAAAATAAATTAGCAGGCAAATATAATTGGTACGCATCATAAATTACACATAGTCCCTGTTGTATCTGCATTTTATCTCACAAAATTAGTAGGCATTCCACTCAACCTGTATGGTCTAGTTTCAGCCACACAATAGTGGCAGCAGTCCTAAATGTGCTTTTCAACCACTCAGGAATCCAGCTTTCTGACTTGGCTTGTTGGCTACCTCACCTCTCCAGCTCTTCTCTTTTGTCTTTGCTTGTTGGCTGCTGCACGACCTCTGTATTCTGGTATTGCTTCCAGGTCAAGGGTCACATGGACCAGTATTTTTTATACAAACATTGTAGTCTCTTTACAAGTGATCCAAACTCTTAAAAGTCTCTTTCAAACCATTTTTAAAATATTACTGATTTCACAAATATTTTAAAATAATCACAAATTTTTCTTCCTGCTACTGCTTCTAGGTCAATGGTCATCATACTTTCCACTTATCTATCCAAGCCTGAATAGTGTCCAGGTCTTGCTGCATATGGTGTCTAGGCAGGTGTGAATGGTACTGAACACTATGCGATCATCAGTGAACATTCCCACTTCTGACCTCATGTCGGAGAGAAGATCATTGTTGAAGCAGCTGAAGATCGGCCTTGGACACCACCCTGTGGAACGCCTGCAGAGATGTCCTGGAGCTGCAATGATTAGCCTCCAACAACAACAACCATGTTCTAAGTATGACTTCAATCAGTGAAGAGTTTTCCCCTATTCCCATTGACTTTAATTTTACTAAGGCTCATTGATGTCAAGGACCGTCACTCTGACCTCACTTCTGTAATTCAGCTCTTTTATCCTCATTTGGCCAGGGGCTGTAATGAGGTCTGTAGCCGAGTGGCCCTGGCTGAAAGCAATCTGAGCATTGGTGAGCAGGTTATCGCTAAGTAAGCGCTGTGTGATAACATTGTTGGTGCCACCTTCCATCGCTTTGCTGATGATTGAGATTAGAGTAATGGGATGGTAATTGGTCAGATTCAATTGGTCCACTTTTTTGGGGGTAGGAAAATCCTTGAAAATTTTTCAAATTGTCAGGTAGATGCCAGTATTGTAGCTGTACTGGAGCAGCTTGGCTAGGGGCGTGGCTAGTCTAGGGCACAATTACTTGGAGCAATTCCATCAGGATGTTGTCAGGGCCCCTGTCCAGTACTTCAGATGTTTCTTGATATCACAATGAGTGACTTGAATTGACTGAAGGATGGCATCTATGATGCTGGGGTTCTCAGGAGGAGGTTGAGATGAATCATCACTCAGCACTTCTGTCTGAAGATGGTTCCAAATGCTTCAGCCTTGCCTTTTGCACTGGTCTGCTGGATTCCTCCATCATTGTGGATGGGTGTGTTTCTGGAGGCTCCTTGTCCAGTTAGTTGTTTAATTGTCCACTACTATTCATGACTGAATGTGGCGAGACTGAAGAACTTTTGTCTGATCTGTTGGCTATGGGATTGTTTAACTCTGTCTATACTCTAATGCTTCTCTGTCTTGCATAAATGTAGTACTATATTTGTAGCTCCACTTGTTGGCATCTCATTTTTAGGTAGGCCAGGTACTGCTCGTGACATCATCTCCTCCACTCTGTATTGAATCAAATTTAATCCCCGGTTTGATGGTGATGGTAGAGTGAGGGATATGCTGGGCCTTGAGGTTACAGATTGTGGTTGAATACAATTGTGTTACTGCCAACGGCTCACAGCACCTCATGTTTTTCCAATTTTGAGTTGCCAGATCTATTCTGATTCTATCCAATGTAGCACTAATGGCATATGTGGCAGAGGATTCTCAGTATGAAGATGGGACTTTGTCTCCATGATGGCTGTGCAGTGGTCAATCTTACCAATACTGCCATAGACAGATGAAGCTGCAGCAGCAGATCGATGAGGGCAAGGTCAAATAAAATTTTCCCTCTTGTTAGTTCTTCCACCACCTGCCAGAGGCCCAGTATGGCAGGTCTCAGGCAGCATGGTCAGTAACGGTGCTAATGAACCATTCTTGATGGATGTTGAAATTCACCAGACAGCATGCTTGCTACCCTCAGTGCTTCTATTGGGGGCACCATAGGCTTCACTAATAAGATTCAGGCATTACATCCCGCACACCCCTTATTCACCCATAATGGACATGCCGAATTTCTACTCCAAAAGAAAGACCCATCCTTGGCCTACTCAGGAAGTTAAGGATAGAATTAAATTAAAAGAAGAGGCTTATAATGTTCTAAAGAACAGTAGCAGTTCTGAGGATTGGAAGTGTTTTAGAAACCAGCTAAGGGCCACCAAAAGTTGATGAAAAGGAAAAAGAAATAGTAGCATATGAGAGTAAACTAGTTAGAAAGATAAAGAAAACAAATTGTAATTATAAATATATAAAAAGAAAGGAGTAGCTCAAGTAAATGTTGGTCCCTTAGAAGCAGTGACAGGAGAAATTATTATGGGGAATAAGGAAATGGCACTCAACAAATATTTTGGGTCTGTTTTCACAATATAAGACACAAGTTGCATACCAGAAATAAAGGGTAAAAAAAGGGCTAAACAAAGTGAGAAAATTAATGTAATTAATATAAGCAGAGAAAAATTATTGGAGAAATTTAAGGGCTAAAATCCAACAAATCCCTGGCACCTTGTGGCTTATACCCTAGGGTTCTCAAAGAGATAGCTGTAGAGATAGTGATATCTATGATTTTCCAAAATTCCTTAGATTTGGGAATGGGCCCATTAGATTGGAAGTTGAAAATACCGCTTTTTAAGAAAGGGGGGAGAGATAAAATGGAGAACCACAGACCAGTTATCCTAACATCAGTTGTTGGGAAAATGCTGGAACCTATTGTTAAGGAAGTGTTGACAATGCACTTAGAAAAGTATAGTATGGTTAGAACAATTCAACATTTTTTATGAAAGAGAAATACTGTTTAACAAATTTATTAGAGTTTTTTGAGGATGTAATAAATAGGGTAGATAAAGGGGAACCAGTGGATTTAGTATACCTGGTTTTCCAAAAGGCATTCAATAAGGCACCACACAAAATATTTAAAGGCAAGATAAAGGCTTCTGGAGTTGGGGGGAGTATATTAACATGGATAGAGGATTGGTTAACAGACTGGAGGCAAAGAGTGGGCATAAGCACAACATTTTCAAATTGACAGGCTGTAACTAAGGGTATGTCACAAAATCAGTGCTAGGGCCTCAGCTATTTACAATGTATATTATTTATTTAATGAAAGTAAGGATAGTAGGACAGTAATGTACCTATGTTTGCCGATGCAACAAAGCTTGGTGGAAAGGTAAGCTGTGGGGAGGGCACAAAGAGACTGCAAAAAGATGTAGGCAGGCTAAATGGCTGGGT
The DNA here is from genome assembly GCF_017639515.1 of Carcharodon carcharias. Classification (NCBI taxonomy): domain Eukaryota; kingdom Metazoa; phylum Chordata; class Chondrichthyes; order Lamniformes; family Lamnidae; genus Carcharodon; species Carcharodon carcharias. Next base: position 177,632,344 of record NC_054468.1, on the reverse strand, counting down.
AACAAGATGGCAGATGGAGTACAATGCGGTGAAGTTATTCACTTCAGTAATAAGAATAGAAAAGCAGAATATTCTTTAAAAGGTGTGAAGCTTGTAAATGTTGATGTTCAGAAAGATCTGGGTGTGCTTGTACAAGGAACACAGAAGATTATCATTTCTGTACAGCAAGCAATTAAGAAGTCAAATGGTATGTTGGCCATTTTTCAAGGGGACTGGAGTACATGAATAAAGAAATCTTGCTACAATTGTACAGGGCTTTGGTGAGACCACATCTGGAATACTGTGTGTAGTTTTGGTCTCCATCTTTAAGGAAGGATACACTTGCATTGGAGGTGATACAGTGAAGTTTCCCTAAATTGGTCCCTGGGATGAGGGGGTTGTACTATGAGAGGCTGAATAAATTATTCTCTGGAGTTTAGAAGAATGTGAGGTGATCTAATTGAAACATGCAAGGTTCTGACGTGGCTTGTTAAGGTAAATGCTGAGAGATTATTTCCGCTGGGCATTCTAAAACGTGGGTGCACAGTCTCAGGATAAGGGACTGATCACTTAGAACTGAGATGAGGAGGAATTACTTCACTCCAAGGGTGGTGAATTTTTAAAATTCTCTACCCCAGAGGATTGTGGATGCTCCATCACTGAATACACTTAAGGCTGATATAGTGAGGCTTCTCAGGGAATCAAGGGTTATGGAAAATATTGGGGGGGGGGTGTGGAAATAGAGCTGGAGCCCAAGATCAGCTATGATCATATTGAATGGTAGAGCAGGCTTGATGGACCATATGGTCTACTCCTGCTCCTATTTCTTGTGTTCTTGTTTTCTACTGCCTCGAGTTGCCAACACTATGGGCTGGATTTTACGGTATTTTAAGGATGTATCTGGTATAATAAAGCCAGTGGCCTTCCCACTACCTTTCCATCCATCCCTAACCTGTCTCCCATATTACGTTTGGCAGAGAGGCCACGTAAGGGCCTCATACCGCCTCCACTGCTAGTTAAAGTGCAGCAAGATAAGACAGATGCAAGTCACACACCTCTGCAGTCTTCATTGCGTGGGCTCCTGTCAGTTAGGAAGGGGGTTGGTACCTCCTCTGAGGGGGCCTCCTGTTCCCATTGGAGGCAACCTGCCAAGATTGTACCCCTGCACCTCTTCCCTACCCTGCTTGCTAGCGTCTGTCAGCCAAGCCTGTCCGAAACTCTGGACTTACCTTGGGCCAGGATTTTCCCCTCGGCAATTTGGGGGTGGGGCCCAGTCGCCGAGGGGAAAATGATACGGGATGACATCGGGAGGAATCCCCGACATCATCTTGGTCCACTTAAATTTTTAGGAAGGCGGGGGAACAGTGAAATCAGCTGTCCGCCGCCGACCTGTCAATGGTCAATTGAGGCCATTGACAGGCTAACTGAAGTAATTACAGACCTGCCTGGCCAACCTTAAGGCAGGCGGGTGGGCCAGGAGCCCCAGCAGGCTCCAGATTGTTCATGAAACTTGATTCACTGGCGGGATGAAGTTTCATGTCCGTTTTGTAAAAATTAATAAAGCTTATGTGGTCTTTATTAACTTGTCCCATGTCGTGTGACATTGTCACATGAGGGGGACATGTTAATTTTTTAATGTTTCTATTTTTAAAGTTTTTACCACTGTCAGTATTCTCCCTGACACAGGACTTTGCCTCAGGGAGAAGTGTGCTCTTTTGCGCGCATGCTTCTGAAAGCTCACTTTGACAGATGGGGAATCCCCCGCCCCCCACACACAGACACACAGGAAGCACATAGCGCTCCCCATTGGGGATGCCGCCCACTGAAAATGGCGGTGGGCCCCGTTTCAGTGGCAGGGGTCGGCTGGCCACCCACCGCCAAGCCAGTGGAGCCCGCACGCCATCCGAGGGCAAGATTCTGCCCTTGAAGTCCAGACTACATCATTTCTTCTGCTTTAGGACTGCCAGTAATCCCAGCAGTGGCCACTGCTCAATCTTGGCACTGCTGGGATTAAAGGCAGCCCTACAGAAGAAGTGATGAAGCCTGGACTTCAAGGTAAATCTGGGGTTTTGAACCAGCATTCCAGCAGTCCCAGTAATGGTCACCGCTTGACCCTGTGCTGCTGGGACTACAGAGTTGACAGCCAGTCAGATTGGCTGGCAGCTCCCTATGGCAAGACTTCCTCCCAGATGTGAGTGAAACTCTGAAGCAACCAAGGCTGCTCCCGTTGCAATATCACTGCAAGGCAGCTGGGTTTTTGGTGGGTGGTCTGATGACCGACTTTTTGGTTAGGGAGGAGCAGGGGATACAGCGCCTGTAAAATACAGCCACTTGTTTTTAATCTTTTTTCTCTCGTTAGTATGCCATTTTCTTATTGTGATTTTCAGGTCTTCATTGCAAATGCTGAATATACTTCAATTGTGGTATCTTTTATGAGTTTTGAAAATGATTTTTTGGAACAATGCATTTATTCATGAAGAAAATGTTTACTGTAGTTATGTAAAAACAGTTTCAGTTGGAACCAAGAGCAAATTATATGTTGAAAGGTAAATACTGAAGATGTGTGATAATGTGCAAAGTGTGACATTAAAGAAAATGGCTCAATATTACAATAATTTATTTATTTAAATGCTGTCATTAGATTAACATGTTCTTTCCCTGCAGTATGTCAACAACACATTAAAGTAAATGTCTTATTGACATCAGGAGGCAATTGTGCTAAACATCTATCTTTACATCAATGATATTCAACAGTTTTGATTAATTATTGGTAGATCAGCCTTCAATTTTCCATCTGGCACTACATTTAATTCATTTAGTTAAAATGTGGCTATGAAGTTCTTGCTGCCGAAATTGTCACGTTGTGGGGCGGGGGAGGGGGGGGAGCTGGAAAACTACAGGTTCATCAACTCATTTGCTTTCCACTTAGTATTGCACTACATTGGTTAGCAGGGTTATTTGCCCTGCTTAGCTTTCTTCCACAGGTACGTGGCAACATCTTTATTCATTAAATCTGATGCAAAATAAGTATTAATGGAGAAGCCAGTACCTTGCGCCATGTAGACAATGCACTAATCTGCCCCCATTTCAAATGGGGTTAAACTCAGTTAGGTTCTCAGCTGCCAGGAATAACTGTCTGAGTTGTCATGTTCATTTATTCCTCCCATGCAAATGCAAAGTTTAGGTATTTTTCCATTGCTTTTCACAGGATTTAACAAAAAAACAGAGGTTCCAGGAAAATCAGTCAGCATAATATGGTCTGTACTTGTCACTATGCAGCCAACGTTATTTACAGTGCCAGGTACAGATGTCTGGCAATAACAGTGGAGATTTGCCTTTGCAGGGTCAGGAATAGCCGAGAGGCAATGTTACAGTTTAAGGCTTTTACTGTGGAAGGACGCTGCCAGCTGGCTTCCAGCAGGACAATGCTGGTTTGTTAGTTCCTTGCAAACTATTGGCAAAACGTGTCAATGATAATTTTAACTCAAACACAAAAACAAAATACTGTGGATGCCAGAAACTTGAAATAAAAACAGAAAATTCTGGTAACATTCAGGTCTAGCAGCATCTGAGGAGTGAGAAATAGGGTTAATATTTCAGGTCTGTGACCTTTCATCAATTTAAACTGCCAGGTCTCAATAATATGCTTTCGGTCCACTACTCTCACAAATGGGTGGGAAGTGGGCTGGAAGTGGCAGTTTCACCTGTTGGGAAAAATGCAAGTTAAAATCATTGCTGCAACCAGGTCACATCATGCGACCGCGTTTAGCATATTTGAATTAAAATCCTGCTGGCTTAGGGTGTGTAGCTGTGCAGAATTGTTAAAATCTAAAGTGGCAATACCTGGACTGCATGCATATTCCGAGGTATTTAAATTGCCCTCTCACTCAGTTTATGCCAGGTGGGAAGGATTAAAATCCTACCTTTTGTGTTTTTCTTAGGTTTCAAATACCGAAATTCTTAACTGTGAGAATCACATGAAAGTGGGATATCATCTGTAAAGGCTAGAACTGTAACCTGAGTTAGCTGTATTCCTAAGGTTGATGCCATCCACTTCTCCTCTAGAGTATGGAGAAGGGTGCCCAGAACAATTTTATAGAACAGAGATGATAGAGAGTTACCTTGTTTTATGCCCTTACAGATTGATATAGATGTAGCCCTACCGCCATCTGCCTTGGCCTCAGTGATTACATCAGAATACATATTTTCAATAAATTTGATAAATTTATTGCTCAACTCCAGGCACTGTTCTCTGAGTGAGACAGTTCTCTAAGGTGATAATATTTTCTATGCATTCACCTGTCCTAGAGGCAAGCCCTCAGACCCAATGACCAGACAATATTTAGAAGATTTATCACAGTGCAAGGATTAACAGAAAACCTTTGCTGCTGATTTCACCCACTGATTATATCATCTGTCCCCACAAGGTATGCTTTGGGAAATAGGAGAATATATGCTGCCCTAGATTATGGCATCTGTGAATGAAATAAGTTTTTAGCTCTACTATTAGCCACAGTGGGGGCTGGTTAGCTCAGTTGGCTGAGAGTGTAGTGCTTAATAATGTTGACGGCATGGTTTCGGTCCCCATACTGGCTGATGTGGTTCTTGGGGCTTGCTTCTTTGACTTTCCCTATTGTGATATCATGGTGTGGAGAGCTATGATTAGCAGCTCTTGGACACTGAGCATACTTCATGAAGTGAGAGAAATTTACCACCAGACAATGTACTGCCGGCAAGGTGCTCATGAGGATCAAGGCGACATTTATTTCTGACATAAAGGCAAAATACTGCAGATGTTGGAAATCTGAAACAAAAACAAAAAATACTGGAAACACTCAGCGGGTCTAACAGCATTTGGGGAGAGAAAGACAGAGTTAACGTTTCGAGTCCCTATGACTGAAGAGGAGTCATATGGACTCGAAACATTAACCCTGTCTTTTTCTCCACAGATGTTGTTAGGCCTGTTGATTTATTTGTCTGTTTTCTTTTTTGGGGGAGCTTCAAAAATATTAGGTGATCATATTATACCCTTATAGAGCAAAGTTTCACCACAAAGAAACTTTCCTCAGTAGTTGAATGTAACCATACAAAGAGATTATGTTGGGAATACATAGACATGTTATCCTACACCATATATTTGAAGCTTCTGCTGCATCCAGATAACACTTGATACAATCTCCGTAGAGATCAGTAACTTTAAAAAAAAATATTTCCCAGTGCTGACGGAAAGATCCTAAGGAGAAATGCCATATTTAAGACTTTCATGGTAACAGACAAATTAAAGTTAACATAGATCAAACATTACTTAACAGGCAACTAATATATCAAACTGAAGAAAAGGCACTTTTGCATTAACTAAACAATTGAGATATATCTCACAACCTGTTTCATTGTGCGCTGCACTTTTAGCAGGTATGTAGCATTAAAAGAACAGTTCCAAAGTAATGCCCACCTCTCCAGCAGGGTCAATTCTCTTTGCCATGCTGGGTCAAAACTTCAAGTGTCCTTCAAAAATTGTTCCACTTAGCTTGAGTTTCCTGGATCCAATTTTCACCAGCAAGGCACCTCCCAGTACCTTAAATCTCCAAAGGTCCCATTTATTCTGTTCTCTTCCTTTTGAACAGAAAATGAACCAGCATCCTGCTTGGTTGTTAACACAAAACAGTTCTTATCTGCCTCTATGCAGCAGTATATCCCTTGTCTCTCTGCTTATCAAAAAGAAGCTATCCTTTCCTATGAAACAATGGGCAGAATTTTCACCTCGGTGGGTGGGCATGTGCCTGACCCGCTTGAGCATGAAATGACATGCGACAGTTCGGTTAGCAGGCATGCATGGGAATCAGCAGCATGCCCGCTGACAATTAAAAGCCTGTTAAGGCCATTAAAGTATCAATTTACTTAAATTTTTAACTGCCCGTCCAACCTTGCGATTGGTGGCAAGCAAGAAGACCAAGTGGCCTTTGCATTTTTTTGGGCAGGATGAGGTTTACAACATCAAATAAAAATAAAATAAAATTTTAAAATTTCACTTATAACATGTCCCTACTCAGGGGGCAAGTTTTATAACATTTTTCAACTCTTTTTTTGAAAACTCTTCATCTCCCTGAGACAGCTCTGTGCCTCAGCAAGATCCTCAAGCTCGCACTCATGCGCATGCGCGAAGGTTGCGCTTGCCCTGCTCGCCTCCCCCACCCCCCCCCCCCCCCACCAAACACAGGCAGCGCTTAGTGCTGTAGCTTGCGTTTCATGCTGGGCAGCCTTAATTAGCCCACCAGCGTGAAATCACTTTAGGGCCTTGATCGACGGCAGTGGTCAGCTTCCTGACTGCCGCTGCCCACCCCCGCCGAGCCCGCCCACATTCCTTTCCAATTTTTGAATTAGCTGTTTGCCTTGGTAATGGCTTGTGACTCAGGTATATGACTGGTGTTCCTTTCCATAGTCACTTACTGGTTTAATATGGTACAATGCTGCTGTGAGTTGAAAACTCAGAAATAACCTGGAGCAGCTGGCAGAGGACCTGCACTCAGGGCCATCTTTCACCCTTACAAAGATATTTTCCACATCAACAGATCATTTAATTTATCTTTTTTGTTCATTCATGGGTTGTGGCGTCGTTGGCTAGGCCAGCATTTATTGCCCATCCCTAATTGCCCCTAAGAAGGTTGTGTTGAGCAGTCCCTTGAACTGCAGCAGTCTATGTGGTGTAGGTGCACCATTGTGCTGTTAGGAAGGGAGTTCCAGGATTTTGACCCAGTGACAATGAAGGAACGGCAATATATTTCCAAGTCAGGATGGTAAGTGATTTGGAGGGGAACTTGCAGCCGGTGGTGTTCCCATGTATCTACTGCCCTTGTCCTTTTAGATTGTAATGTTCATGGGTTTGGAAGATGCTGTCTAAGGAGGCTTGGTTAGTTTCTGCAGTGCATCTTGTAGGTGTTACACACTACTGTCACTGTGCGTTGGTGGTGGAGAGAGTGAATGTTTGTGGATGAGGTGCCAATCAAACTGGTTACTTTGGCCTGGTGTCAAGTTTCTTGAGTGTTGTTAGAGCTGCACTCATCCTTTCAAGTGGACAGTATTCCATCACACTCCTGTCTTGTGCCTTGTAGATGGTGGACAGGAGGTGATTTACTTTGCCGCAGGATTCCTAGCCTCTGATCTGCTCTTGTAGCCATACTATTTATATGGCTGGCCCAGTCCAGTTTCTGGTCAAAGGTAACCTTCAGGATATTGATAATCAGGGGTTCAATGATGGTAATGCCATTGAGTGTCAAAGGACGAGGGTTAGATCCTTGCTTATTGAAGATGGTCATTACCTGGCACTTGTGTGTTGCGAATGTTACTTGCCACTTGTCAGCCCAAGTGGATGGATCAGCCACTCAGCACTCCTGGCTGAAGATTGTTATAAGTGCTTCAGCCTTATCTTTTGCACTGATGTACTGGGCACCCTCATCATTGAGGATGGGGGTATTTGTGGAGCCTTCTCCTCCAGTGGGTCATTTAATTTTCCACCACCAGTCATGACTGGATGTGATAGGATTGCAGTACTTGGATCTGACCCATTGATAATGGAATTGCTTGGCTCTGTCTATCACCTGCTGTTTATGCTGTTTGGCACATAAGTAGTCCTGTGTTGTAGCTTCACCAGGTTGACACCTCAATTTTAGGTATGCTTGGTGTTGCTCCTGCCATGCCTTCCTACACTCTTCATTGAACTAGGGTTAATCCCCTGGCTTGGTAGTAATAGTAAAGTAAGCTGATGGCCCACAGCTCATCACAGTTGCCCTTGAATTCCTTGATCTGTTCGAAATCCATCTGATTTAGCACAGTGGTAGCATCACACAACATGATGGAAGGCATCCTCAATATGAAGATGAGACTTCGTCTTCATGAGGACTGTGTGGTGGTCACTCCTACCAATACTGTCATGCACAGATGCATCTGCGACAGGCAGGTTGGTGAGAATGAGGCGAGGTATGTTTTTCCTCTTGTTGGTTCCCTCACCACCTGTTGCAGACCCAGCTTAATAGCTATGGCCTTTAGGACTCGGCCAGCTCAGTCTTTAGTTGAGCCACTCTTGGTGGTGGGTATTGAAGTCACCGACCCAGAGTACATTCTGCGCAATTACCACCCTCAGTGCTTCCTCCAAGTGGTGTTCAACTTGGAAGAGCACTGATTCATCAGCAACAGCGGGGTGGTGGGGGTGGGTGGAGAGAGTGGGGGAGGGGGTGCGGGTGGGTGGAGAGAGTGAGGGAGGGGGTGGGGGTGTGGGATGCCATATATGGTAACGAGCAGATGATTTCCTTGCTCATGTTTGGCCTGATGCCGTGAGACTCCATGGAGTCTGGAGTCGATGTTGACGGCTCCCAGTGCAACTCCTCCTCGAATGTATACCACCGTGCCGGATGGTGATGGTGGTTTCTGGGATATTATCTGTAAGCTATGATCCCATGAGTATGACTACGTCAGGCTGTTGCTTGACTCGTCTGTGAGATAACTCTCCCAGTTTTGACACTAGCTCACAGGTGTTATTAAGGAAGACTTTGCAGGGTTGAAAGGGTTGATTTTGACGTTGTCGTTTCTGGTGCCTAGGTTGATGCCAGTTGATCTGTCCGGTTCCATTCCTTTTAGAGGCTGATACAACTGAGTGGCTTGCTAAGCCATTTAAGAGTCAACCACATTATTGTGGACCTGGAGTCACATGTAGGCCAGAAAAGGTAAGGACAGCAGATTTCCTTCCCTTTTACAGCAATGTTTTCATGGCCCTCATCAGACTTTTAATATCAGATTTTAAAAATTGAATTAAAATTTGAAGCCGGGTCCCGAGAGCATTACCCAGGGTTTCTGGATTACTAATCCACTGACAATACCACTATGCCACCACCTCCCTCCATTTGAAGTAAGATTGACTGCTACAGCCGTAAAGTTGTGGTTACCTTATGGTTGGAACAAACGGAGATCCAAATAGGTTAAGTTGGACATCACAATGCATTCCTCAAAATGAAGAAACAAGTACAGTTTCAACAGCTTAACTGGGTACGATGGACTCAATCCCAATTATACCAAAATAATTATGTAAATCATGGATTTTACTTGACCTCCTCCAGAGGTCCCCAGCAGCACAGGTGCCAGTCTTCAGCCAATTCGATTCACTCCACTTGACATCAAGAAATGGCTGAAGGCACTAGATACTGCAAAGGCTACGGACCCTGACAATATGCACCCCTAGCCAAGCTGTTCTAGAACAGCTACAACACTGGCATCTACTCAGCAATGTGGAATATTGCCCAGCTTGCTCCTATACACAAAAAGCAGGACAAATCCATCCCACCCAATTACCACTCCATCAGTCTACTCTCTATCATTAGTAACCAAATGGAAGGGGTCATCAGCAATGCTATCAAGTGGCATTTGTTTAGTGATAACCTGCTCACTGACACCCAGTTTGGGTTCAGCCAGTGCCACACGGCTCCTGACCTCATTACAGCCTTCGTTGAAACATGGACAAAAGAGCTGAACTCCAGAGGTGAGGTGAGAGTGACTGTCCTTGACGTCAAGGCAGCATTTGACTGAGTCTGGCATCAAGGCGCCCCAACAAAACTGGAGTCAATGGGAATCAGGGGAAAACTCTCCGCTCGTTGGAGTCATACCTAGCAGAAAGGAAGATGGTTGTGGTTGCTGGAGGTCAATCATCTCAGTCCCAGGACATCACTACTGGATTTCCACAACTATCTTCAGCTGCTTCATCAATGACCTTTCATCATAAGATCAGAAGTGGGGATGTTCGCTGATGATTGCACAATATTCAGCACCATTCATGGCATCTCATATACTGGAGCAGTCCATGTCCAAATTCAGCAACACCTGGACAATATCCAGGCTTGGGCTGACCGTGGCAAGTAACATTCATGCCATACAAGTGGCAGGCAATGAGCATCTCCAACAAGAGAGAATCTAACCATCACCCCACTTGTCTGGATTGAGTGCAGCTCCAACAACACTCAAGAAACTTAACAGCATCCAGGAAAAAGCAACCCCATTGACTGGCACCCCATTCACGAACATTTACTCTCTCCACCACCGACACACAGTGGCAGCATTGTATATCATCTACAAGATGCTCTACAGTAACTCACCAAGGCTCCTTAGACAGCACCTTCCAAATCCATGACCACTACCCTCTAGAAGGACAAGGGCAGCAGACACATCAGCTGGAAGTTCTTCTCCAAGCTGCCCCACCATCCTGACTTGGAGATATATTGCCATTCCTTCACTGGCTGGGTCAAAATCCTGGTATTCCCTCCCTAATAGCATTGTGGGTTTACCTACACCACCATAGACTGCAGCTGTTCAAGAAGGCAGCTCACCACCACCTTCTTAAGGGTAATAAATACTGGCCTAGCCAGTGATGCTCATATCCCATGAACAAATAAAACAAAACTGGAACTAGCATGATTGTGCCATTTTCTTGGGTTCTCACAGCACTTCTGCCAAAATTCTGGAAGATGAGTAGGAGTGCCCTCACAGAAATTCATCGCCTGTATATTTTATAATTTCAGATTTTACATTTTATAGGAAACCTATGTGAGTATATGCTCAATTAAGTGATGATACAAGTGTTTGTTTCAATGTTGGTGCTTTACAATTAATACGAAAGTAATTACAAATATTACTACCTTGACTCCTTCTCAAAATTCGGTGTCAAGCTGCATTTAGTGAAATTTTCCATTCAAAGTTATAGGCCAGATCACTATAACTTCATTTACTGGACTACCTGGCAATGCTCCATATTACACTAATTTACAAAAGTATCCTTGGTGTTTATTACTTACCTCTGCCTCCTGTTAGCCCACATATATTGTCTGTCGTATTACTGTTCCTTCATTTTGAACCTGCAGTATTCCTCCTCTCCCTTGTGTTCTTTCTACACAGATGTGTAGAATTGCCTTTGACACAGTGCTGGTGAGCTGCCTTCTTGCAGTCTATGTTTTTTTTTTGGAAAAATATACTTTATTCATGCCAAAACATTTCAAAATCACCATCACATAAGTACAATCAGATTCAACTTTTACACATAGATCACAAGGTGCATCAATGCATTAAATGAATATTACAATCATTTCAATATGGTCAATGCAGACAATCAGACAATGATATTGGAGTTATCAACATACATCATGTTGCACTCTGATGTGCTTCAATACATTTATAATACACTTAGTATTCACTGCATACATTCATTTTGAGCTGTACAGCCCGAGGGGCTTTCAACCGTTCCCAGTCCCTCGGTGCACTGTGGCAAAAAGGTCTTAGACAGCGACCTTTCCCCATTGCGCCTTTGCAGCGGCTGCCTCAAGCCAAGCTTTCTTGCAGTCCATGTGGTTTAGGTACACCCATGGTATTGTTAGGGAAGGAATTCCAGGATTTTGACCCAGCAACGGTGAAGGAACAGTGATACATTTCCAAGTCAGGATGGTGAGTGGCTTGGAGGAGAACTTCCAGGTGATGGTGTTCCCATGTGTCTGCTGCTCTTGTCCTCCTAGATGGTAGTGGTCGTTCCTTTTGAAGGTGCTGCCAAAGCAGCCTTACTGAGTTCCTGCTGTGCATCTAGTAAGGTGGTACACACTGCTGCCGTTGTGTGTCAGTGGTGAAGGGAGTGAATGTTTGTGGATGGGGTGCCAATCAAGTGGGTTGCTTTGTTCTGGATAGTGTCAAGCTTCTTGAGTGCCCACATTCTTTTCCTTTTTCCTCAATTGTCAAATGAGCAAATTCAAATTCTATTTCAACCTCTGAGTCCTTTTAGGCATTGGTATCTCTGCTGTTTGTTACTGCTCAACCTATCCTAAACTTTTACAGAAGTTTGAATAGCCTATTGTCCTGTGCTTGATATTCCATCCCAGCTCATTTTCCACCTGTTTTATGGTTCTCGGAATGACTATCTCCTGCGCACCCCCACGACACCCTCCCCCATATTTAGAAGATAGAAAAGTAACAGTTTTGTCTGCCATATGAACTACAAAGGTAACTGGACTAGATACAACGTTCCTCAATATTAACCTTCACGTTTAGTGCTGGCCTACTAATGTGTTTTCATGTTTATTCTCAATGTGGGTGATGCTGGCTAAGTCATCCTTGACTGTCCTAATAAGGTGGCTGTAAGCCTTTTCCTTGAAGTACTAAAATCCCTTGTTAAGTTATTAGGTAGGGAATTCTTGGATTTTGACTCATTGACAAAGAAGGAACTGCAATATGTGTCCAAGGCACATTTGGTCTGGATTTTTCAGTTAATGGAGAACAAAAGGTGATAATTGTTCAGCACACTTATACTTGCCAACAAACTTTCTGTGGCATTTGTGTTGGAGACAGCATTTAGTATAAATCCAAAACAGTGTGGTGTCCTCTGCAGGGGTATTTGCAAACTGTGTGAACAGAGCAAACAACTGTGTATCTCCTTAACCAATCAGGCTGAAGAATTCTCACTAAGACACACTGGGGAGTTTTCATCTGCCAGGGTGGATGAGTTGCATTGTGTGTGACAGTTTGAAAAAGCAAAAAAATGCCTGGGTGTAAGGAAGCTGACTTGGTATTTAACTTGAACGTGTTTGAAAGCACTTGAGACCGGTTGATCTTCAATTAACATATGTTAAAAGGCAACTGAATGCATTTTTACACTGCATTCTATCTCTAACTGTCAGTACACAAGATTTCTGTGATCTGCCAGGTTGAACAAGGTGAGAAGAGAATGGGGATTGATGGGGCTGAGTAATTGATAGACTGGACAGCCTTTAAATACTGAGATTGACAGTTGCTTCTTTGCCTTAGTGAAAGGTTTTTGCTCACAGGACTTGTTCTGAGAGTGTGTTTTCACTGCTTTGGAGGTGATTTCTAAGACTTCAGAGATTATTTCTGCTACCTTATCTTTGACCTGCACTTCTCAGCTGTCAGCCTTCTCAGTTGTGTTGCTTATGCGGCTCCACCTTGGGCCTCTGGAGAGTACAAAGTGGAGCAGCAGCAACAACATCAGCAGCAGCAAGAGCCACACCAACAGGAGAAGGGGCATCCTCCTCCTCCAAGTTGGCACTCCACAGGACAGAGAGGATGAACACAGAGCTCATGGGAAGAATTACCCCCAACTCAGGATAGGTAGTGGATTAGATTTCTGGACCTAACTGAGCACAGTACCTTAGGCAGTTCAGACTCTCACATCAGTTTCTTGCTGAAATTTTCAGCCTCCTGGAAGAAGACCTCCTGCCAAGTGGACCATAAAAATCATAGAATCAAAGAAAGGTTGCAGCACAGAAGGAGGCTGTTCAGCCCATTGTGTCCTTGCTGACTCTCCGTGACAGCCACTCAACAAGTCCCACTTGCCTTTTCCCCATAACCCTTCAATTTTTTTTCTTCAGATAATTATCGAATTTCCTTTCAAAGCTAGGATTGAATCTGGCTCCGTCACACTTTCAGACAGTGCATTCCAGATCCTAACTATTTACTGCATAACATAGATTTTCTCATACAAAAATAAAAATAGCTGGAAAAACTCAGCAGGTCTGATAGCATCTGCAGAGAGGAATGCAGTTAACGTTTCGAGTCCGTATGACTCTTCATCAGAACTGAGGAAATATAGAAATGAGGTGACATATAAACTGGTTCAAGGGGGTGGGACAGGTAGAGCTGGATAGAGGGCCAGTGATAGGTGGAAGCAAAGAAGAGATTACCAAAGATGTCATACTCAAAAGGACAAAGGGGTGTTGATGGTGGTGATATCAGCTAAAGGATTTGTTAATGGTGACATTAAGGGTAGAAATGTTAACTGTATTCCTCTCCATAGATGCTGTCAGACCGGCTGAGTTTTTCCAGCTATTTTTATTTTTGTTTCAGATTTCCAGCGTCTGCAGTATTTTCCTTTTATTATAGTTTTTCTCATGTTGCCTCTAATTCTTTTTCCAATCACTTTAACTCGTGTCCTCTGGTTCTTGATCCTTCCAGCAATGGGAATGGTTTTCCCCTCTTTTCCTTTGTTCAGACCCCTCATGATTTTGAACACGTCTATCAAATCTTCTCCAAATCTTCTCTTCTCTAAGGCAAGCTATGTGTCTGACCATTCCAGCAGCCTATCTGTCTCTGCTTGAAGTCTATCACTATCCTCCTCACAGTTTATAATATTAATCCCACACCTGGAAAATTTCCCCAATAACGTAATTGCATTGGGGAGCTGTCCCATTGTGGCTCCCATCCCAGTGTGGCTGTCTGGAATTTTACCAGCCTATCCACCTCCCAACCATCCTGACCATAGATTGTTCCAAGTTTGTGTCATCTGAAAATGTTGGATTTTGATGATTTCGCTGTGAATAGAGCTTGAGTAACTCAAAGTCATATGTTATCTGCTACTGCCCAGTTAAGTATCTTGAGACTTGGTTCAATCTGTTGGATAATCTCTTATGCAGAAATTTGCTTGGGAGACACTGCAAATTTTAAACCAAGGGCTCAGACCTGGCAGTAGCAGATAATGTGCTTCATTGAGACCAATCAAACAAGGTAAGAATCAAGCAGAGAACTGTTGGACCTGGCTTTCTATAAAAGGCAGGATTGGAAATGTATAATTGGATGGTCTTTTAGTAGCTGTAAGATGTTCTCATTCTAGAGCAGGGATGCAAAATTAGAGATAATTATATCAAAAATACCTCGCTAAGACTATCATATAGTCTTACAGAAAAGGGAGCCATTTGACCCATCATGCCTGTGCTGGCACTTTGAAAGAGCTGTCAAATTTAATCCCACACCACAGCTTTCTCCCAATGACCCTAAAAATTAGTTCCCTTCAAATACGTTTCCAAAAAACATTTTGAAATTAAGGATGGTGGGCAGAGTCTCCATGCTATTGGCTGAAACAGAGTGCCAGCAACTTTGAAGCCTCAACAGCCCCACCAGAAGAGGTGGTCATTGCCGAGACAGGCTGAAGACCTCAGGCCTACAGAAGTTAAATAAAACAAAAGGGGCCCAGTGTACAAGGGCAAACTCCTCTGCGAAAATCATTGGGGCCACCGGGATGTCTTCTCTGCCTGTGGCCCTCTCCTTGTTTGATGGAGCCCTGCCCCCTCAGGAAGCCTTAGGAAGGCTGCCTCCACACAGCAGGGGGGAGGCAGGGGGCACTCAGTTGCTGGTAAAATGCCAGCAGCCTAGGGAAATGGCAGGTCATTAATTATTCAAATTGGCTGCTCATCTCCATTTAGCAGGCAACTTTTCCAGCATTAATCTCACACCTGGAAAATTTCTCCAATAGCGTAATTACGTTGGGGAGCCGTCCCAATGCGGCTCCCATCCCCGTGTGGCTGTCTGGAATTTTGCCAGCCTACCCACCTCCCAACCATTCCGACCATAGACTTTTAACCATCTTACAGTAATAGAATAGATTGCCAGGTGTGCTGTGTTATTCATGCAGTTCTTTTACCACCTTAAATTAACAAAGGCCAAAGCTATATTTTCTTCTTGAGTTAAAAATGGATTGCATTTTCAATCATTGTTTTGTGACCCATTCTCAAAATTGGAGGAATGCATGGTTTTGTAATCTGTGCATTTTGTGAATATGCTTTGATTAGGGGGAACAAAAGAAAATCAGCCAAATGTAATTGATTTGTAATGATTCATAAGCAGCATAAAAGTAAGTCAATCAGAATAGAAAGGTAAGAAAATTCATTAATCCACTTGTGAAGTACACAATATTGTGTAAAATGTTGTAATTGAGAGGTTGTGCTTTACCTGGAAAGGATCATGTTTCCAAATGCAGAGTCATTTTATTGGAAAAAGAATCAGATGCTTCTCAATGAATACTGAACCTCTCTTAAAAATCTAATATTTTATAAATAAATCAGTGCACAAATGCCAAATGTTATGATTTCTATGAAGCATTTTTCTCCAGATCTGGTAAGTCTGCCTTAATATTTTATTCTGAAATTCTTGTCAGCATTTTTTTAATAGCTCTTGTGAAATTATATTTTTACATGGCTTATATCTTGGCCAAGCTGAAACATTTACTACAAAGGCAGTTTTTGGAATCTTATCAAATCTTAGGGTTTTCCAGGGCAAGGCTCACATTATACAAAAAAAATCCTTTCAAATACAAGTACACAACTTAGAGGATGTAAGAAGCAACATTATTATCAGGAATGTTTCTGAATGCGACCAAGAACTTCAGTTACTAAAATAATTGCTTTTTTGTTGGGGCAGAGGGAGACTATTGGTCTACCGAGCCTATCCTTCCTAACCATCTTCAGCTTTCTTACCATGATTGTGGAAATATTAGCCCTAATTTGCCTTCTGGAGAAGGCGTAAAGAAATTTACCAAAGATGATACCAGAACTAAGATGTTATAACTACCAAGAAAGACTGGACGAGCTGGGGCTCAGAGAAGGTTGAGGGGTGACCTAATAGAAGTCTTTAAATTTATGAAGGAGTTTGATCGGGTACAGGTAGAGGAAACATTTCTATTACGCGGGATCATAAACTAGAGATCATAAATGTAAGAATAGCCACTAATAAACTCCATACAAAATTCAGGAGAAACTTCTTTACCCAGAGAGGAGTTAGAATGTGGAACTTGCTGCCACATCAAATGGTTGAGGTGAACAGCACTTAATGAGTTGCTAGGCAAGTACATGAGGGAAAGGAATATGCTGAGAGGGTGAGATGAAGTAGGGTGAGAGGAGGTTCGTGTGAAGCATAAACACCGTCATAGGTCAGTTGGGCAAAATGGTTTGTTTCTGTACTGTTATTTCTATGTAGGTATATATTCATCACAAATACTCTCATAGCACACATTATTCATTTTTTAAGTTTAATCATGACTCCTGCATTAAGTGTAGAATGTAAGGGTTTATTTTTATGAGAAAGTTGCATTATATTTGGCTACATCAATGAAAGTAAAGTTGTAGAAGCACATATATTTTACTTTGCTACCACTTCAGCAATATTATATACTTTTTATTCATTCTTGGGACATGGGCATTCCTGGCATGATTAACATTTATTGCCAATTCCTACAATTGTCACTGCAACATTTATTACCTTCCAGTCTTGCTACAGCCTATGGAAGAGATTTAAAACTGATATCTCCCACTCCAAATTTATGCTGGAAAACACTCGGGTGACAGCCAACCCCTTTAAACTACTGCAGCTACAGAGCCCCACAGCAGAAGCAATATTATACACCAGCCTCTTTGTGGATGGCTGTTTGATGCAGATCAAAGCACTAATGGCTTTCCTGCCAAAATAATTTCTTTAAGGCTGATCCTGGGAAAATTGCCTAGGTTGGTGGTAGGACAGTTGGGTGACTGGAAGTTCCGTTCGGCCACACTCTGACAGCGTTGCTGCCAAAGTGTAAACTCTCACCAGTGTGAAAATATTAAATATTTTGAATTTTAAAATATCGAGTTAGGATATGTTGTTGATGTTTGATGCCTTGAGGATTATCAAGAACCATGAACATTATATACAAATTGTATATTTTTGCATGCAAAATTTCTTCCAGAAGTTTACTTTCATCATTGTTAGGAAACTTTATGTAAGATAATATAGGAATTTCACTTCTCACCTACACTACAGCAGCAGGTACACCATGTAAAGAATACATGTTGCATTTTAAATAATAGATCAATTATTGCTGAAAATATGACAATCTTAAACAAACACTTTTACATATTTACAATATATTTCAACTTTCACTGAAGTTTCATTTTTTTTCTTGCTTACATTATTTTTCTTGCTTGCTTCTGTCTGTTTGTATCTCCTCCTTACTGAGCACAACCTGAATATCAATATTGTTGATGAGCAATTTCTATAGGGGAAAATGTGCAATTGTGGCCGTGACATTGTGCGTATATATTGAGCGAACATAGTGCTCAATGACTGCCATTGCTCATTGCCTGAAGAAATTTGAGTTTGGATGCTGATGCTTGGGATATTCAATGGGTCCAAATAATGGAAGCATGGAGTTAAGAATGAAGCACCTCATGTTGCTATAATGTAGAGATGTAGAGTTTGGTTATTCACCTCTCTCAACTTGAACAGACAATGTGGGAAAGGCTGAAGTTCGAGTTTTCATTTAAGATGAGCTGCTGCAAATTTTCTTTCCACATTCCATGATTTCTACAGACTGTGGGTAGTAATTTGGAATTTCTAAGTGACCATAAATATGAGGGAGCAGAATTCCTGCCCACCTGTGTCCGAGGCTTGAGACAACATTTGAAATTCCAGAAATTGGGTCACTTACCCAAAACTAGATACAGGACCTCAGGAGGGAGAACCAGAGGCTAGCATTCTGACCCAAGCCAATCTACCCTTGAAAGGCAGAACAGGATCCTTTGATTTTATTCATCCACGTGACATGGGCATCATTGGCTTGGCCAGCATTTACTCCCCATACCTAATTGCCCTTGAGAAGGTGGTGTTGAGCTGCCTTCTTGAACTGCTGTAGTCGATGTGGTGTAAGTACACCCACAGTGCTGTTATGGAGGGAGTTCCAGGATTTTGACCTAGTGACAATGAAGGAATGGTGATTTATTTCCAAGTCAGGATGGTGAGTGGCTTGTATGGGAACTGCCAGGTGATGGTGTTCCCCTGTATATGCTGCCCTTGTCCTTCTAAATGGTAGCAGTCATGGGTTTGGAAAGTACTGTCTAAGGAGCCTTGGTGGGTTCCTTCAGTGCATCTTGTAAATGGTGCACACTGCTGCCACTGTGCGTCAATGGTGGAAGGCGTGAATGTTTGTGGATGAGGTGCCAATCAAGTGGGTTACTTTGTCCTTGATGGTATCAAGCATCTTGAGCGTTTTTGGAGATGCACTCATCCAGTCCTGACGTGGCCCTTGTAGATGGTGGACAGGCTTTGGGGAGACAGGAGGTGAGTTACATGCCACAGGATTCCAAGGCTTTGACCTGCATTTATGGCCACAGTATTTATATGGCTGGTCTAGTTCAGCTTCTGGCAATGGTAATTCCAGGATGTTGATAGTGGGGGTTCAGTGAAGGTTATGCCATTGAACGTCAATGGGTGATGGTCAGATTGTCATTGCCTGACACTTGTGTGGCACAAACATTAGTTGCCACGTGTCAGCCAAAGCCTAGACATTGTCCAGGTCTTGCTGCATTTGGACATAGACTGCTTCAGTATCTGAGGGGATGTGAATGGTGCTGAACATTGTGCAATCACCAATGAACATCCCCACTTCTGACCTAATGCTGGAAGGAAAGCCATTGATGAAGCAGCTGAAGATGGTTGGGCCTAGGACACTACCCAGAGGAACTTGGGCAGTGATGTCCTGGAACTGAGATGGTTGACCTCCAACAACCACAACCATCTTCCTTTTGCTAGGTATGACTCTAACCAATGGAGTTTTCCCCCAATTCCCATTGACTCCAGTTTTGCTAGGGCTTTTTGATGCCACACTCGGTCAAATACTGCCTTTGGTTCAAAGGCAGTCACTCTCACCTCACCTCTGGAGTTCAGCTCTTTTGTCCATGTTTGAACCAAGGCTGTAATGAGGAAATGACATGGTGACCCTGGCGGAACCCAAACTGAGCATTAGTGAGCAGGTTATTACTAAGCAAATGCTGCTTGATAGCACTGTTGATGGTCCCTTCCATCGCATTACTGATGCTCAAGAGTAGATTGATTGGGTGGTAATTAGCTGGGTTGGATTTGTCCTGCTTGGCTAGGGACTAGCACAAGTCTTCATTACTATTGCCAGAATATTGTCAGGGCAGATAGCCTTTGCAGTATCTAGTGCCTTCAACCATTTCTTGATATCATGTGGAGTGAATCAAATTGGCTGAAGACTGGCATCTGTGATGCAAGGGACCTCTGGAGGATGCTGAGATGGATCATTCACTTGACACTTTTGGCTGAAGGTTGCTGAAAATGCTTCAGCCTTACCTTTTGCACTGATGTGCTGAGCTCCTCCATCATTGAAGATGGGGATATTTGTGGAGCTTCCACCTTCAATAAATTGTTTATTCATCCACCACCATTCATGACTGGATGTGGCAGGACTGCAGAGCTTAGATCTGATCCATTGATTGTGGAATCGCTTAGCTCTGTCTATTGCTTGCTGCTTATGCTGTTTGGCACACAAGTCGTCCTGTGTTGTAACGTCACCAGGTTGATACCTTATTTTTAAGTGTGCATGGTGTTTCTTCTGGCATGTCCTTCTGCACTCTTCATTGAACCAGGGTTGATCCCCTGGCTTGATGGTAATGGTAGAGAGGGGGATATGCTGGGCCATGAGGGTACAGATTGTGGTTGAGTAAAACTCTGCTGCTGTTGATGGCCCACAGTGCCTCATGGTTGCCCAGTCTTCAGTTGCTAGAACTGTTCGAAATCAATCCCATTTAACACGGTGGTAGTACCACACAACACAATGCAAGGTATCCTCAATGTGAAGGCAGGACATCGTCTCCACAATGACTGTGCGGTGGTCACTCCTACTGGGACAGATGCATCTGTGGTAGGCAGGTTGGTGACAATGAGGTCAAGTACGTTTTCTCTCTTGTTGGTTCTCTCACCCAGCCGCTGACCCAGTCTAGCAGCTATGGCCTTTAGAACCCAACCAGCTCAGTCTGTAACAGTGCTATTAAGCCATTCTGATGGACATTGAAGTTCCCAAAATAGAAAACATTCTGTGCTCTTGCCACACTCAACGCTTCCTCCAAGTGGTGTTCAACATGGATGAGCACTGATTCATCAGCTGAGGGAGGACAGTATGTGGTAATTGGTAGGAGATTTTCTTGCCCATGTTTGACCTGATGCCATGAGACTTCATGGGATCCAAAGTTGATGTTGAAGACTCCCAGGCTAACTCCCTCTCAACTGTATACCACTGTGCTGGCATCTCTGCTGGTTCTGCCTCACCGGTAGGACAGACCCATGGATGGTGATGTTGGCATCTGGGGCATTATCTGTAAGGTGTGATTCCGTGAGTATGACTATGTCAGGCTGCTGCTTGATTAGTCTGTGAGACAGCTCTCCCAATTTTGGCTCAAGCCCCCAGATGTTAGTAAGGAGGACTTTGCAGGGTTGACAGGGATGATTTTTGCCAGTGTCGTTTCCGGTACCTGAGTCGATGCCGGGTGGTCCATCCAGTTTCATTCCTCGGTTTCATACAACCGTGTGGCTTACTAGGCCAACTCAGAGGGCATTTAAGAGTCAACCACATTGCTGTGGACCTGGAATCACATGGAGGCCAGACTAGGTAAGGATGGCAGATCTCCTTCCCTAAGGGGCACTGGTAAGCCAGATGAGTTTTTACGACAATCAACAATGACTTCAATGATCATTGTTAGACTTTTAATTCCATATTTTTATTGACTGAATTCAAATTCCACCATCCGCCGTGGTGGGATTCGAACCCGGTTCCCCTAAAGCATTACCCTGGGTCCCTGGAATACTAGTTCAGTGACAATACCACTATTCCACCACTTTCCCTGTGACAAAGTATAATGGACAAATATATATTTTTTATTGTTTAATTCTTTCATTTGCATTGTAACCACAGCCCAGCACAACTACTGCTTACATCTTCTCCAGTCCCAGGAATTTTGGCAGCTATCTGCCAAAGCAGTTTCAGGAAGCCAGATCTGCCTGTCACATCAGGTGGAATGGAAAGCATACTACTAAGTCCTGGCATGCTATTGCACATTGACTGTATTGTACCAGTCAGAACTAATTAGTGGAGATATGCTTATGGAGGTGAGATTTAGCAATGAGGCAGTGACAGGATGGTGTGCTCTCCTTCAGCCAACATCTGTTTCACATAGTCCGTGGCTGTTAACATCAGTCTTCAGTTCACTGGATTCTTTCTTGGCTACCACTGAGAAAATGTATAGTGCTAGCCTGTTTGCTGACCACAGTTGTCTCAAGGAGATCTCAGGGTGCATTATTCAGAAGGGCCAGTGACTTTTGTGCTTTTTCCATTTTTGAGTCACAAAAGCAAGGCACAATTCTGCTCTTCTAGAATCCAAGAGATTTCTTTATGCTATTAGGGTTATGGCATATATTCCTGCAGCCTATAATGGATCAAAAGGAACATTTTGGGCAGAATTTTCACCTCGGTGGATGGGTGCGTGCTTGACTCGCTCGAGAATGAAATAATCTCGGACGAGCATCCCGACGTCAACGCGCAGTTGCGCGGTAGTTGGTTGGTGGGCACGCACGGGAATCGGCAGCGTGCCCACCGGCAATTAAAAGGCCTATTAAGGCCATTAAAGTATCAATTAACTTCAATTTTTCGCTGCCCATCCAATCTTACGGTTATAACGTCCCTACTCATGTGACAGTCACACGAGGGGACATGTTTTATAACATTTTTAAAACCTTAATTCTAATTTTCAAAACTCTTCATCTCCCTGAGGCAGCTCTGTGCCTCAGGGAGATTTTCAACTGCTCACTCACGCGCATGCGTGAAGTTCCCCACTCACCCTGCTTGCACTCCCCTCCCCACCCGCACAGGCAGCCCTGACCACTACCGCTTGAGTTTCACGCAGGATGGGCCTTAATAAGCCCGCCAGCATGAACTCGCAGTCCGGCCCTGATCCCGGGCGGCGGTGGGCTTCCTGACTGCCGCCACCTGCCTCTGCCTACCCCGGCCGAGCCTGCCCGACAAGGGAAAAATTCTACCTTTTAATTTCAGTGCATAATTTGCAGCCTATTGTATCCAGTTGGAGTAACCTGGTGGCTAAGATACTAGGCTAGCAATTCAAATTCCATATGGTATTTTGTAAAGTTGAATTCAGCAAAGTGAAAACTAGTTTGGTAATGCTTCTTGGAGAAAGATATCTTCCATCTCTCTCTAGTGGTATGACTACAACCCCACAATATAGCGTTGACTCTTAATGCCCCCTGATGTGGCATAGCAAGCAATTTAGTTGTTGAAACAATTGCTAAAAAAAAGGACTGGGAAACTTAGGATGTGTAATAATTGCTGGTATCACTAATATCCTTCACCAAATACTTTAAAAGTACTTGATCACCAACACAATCAGATTGATAAGTTGGTGCTTCTCCAAGAACTCTTGCAACACTTTCATCTTAGGATAACCATTTATGGCAAACTTATTTGGAGAAGACTAAGGAGTGGACTCCAGTGAGACTAAGTTTCTCCTACAATACAAATTATTAAAATACATAGGGATATTGAAGCTGTACTTTACATGAATGGATTGATCAAAATAACCTTATGAATCAAGGTACCCCGACAGAATATCTGCCATCTGCTGCATATTCCATAACTTTGCCCTGAAAAGAGACCAATGCACACAGGCCTTTGACTAGGACAGCAAGACTCCAGTAGATTAAAACATTAAAAGTGCCATTAAGGGAATTTAGCTCCCTTACATTTTCTAACATTCCCAAAAACAATTGTCTGGATTTTACCAGCCCTCTAGGGACAGGCTGGAAAGTGGGGAAGGAGAGGTAGAGTGCCAATCACCTTCCCACTACCATGGCTTTTTTACGAATGGTGGGGAATACCGAGGACTGCCCATGCTGCCTAGAGGCAAATTGAGCACTTAAGTGACCAATTAAGAACCTCTTCCCACTCTCTCTCTCTCTCTCTCCACCACCCACCACCCCCCCCCCCTCCCCATCACTAGCCTTTCACTAGAAGAAGTTGGTTCATGGATGCACGGGGAGACCATCTGGTGAACCCTGGCGGCCAGTCTACAGGATTCATGTGGGGGCCTTCTTAATCAGGCATTCTGTGGCCCAGCATGGAGGTTTTCCCTGGTGACGATGGCCATTCCAACGGCAACACTCCCCATGACCTCACCAAACTCTACACCCTTGCCGGGGCCTTTCAGACTGGCCCCAGTTACCCTAGAGCCTACTGAACTTAGAACCATACAAAAGTTACAGTGCAGAAAGAGGCCATTCAGCCCATGTCTGCATCAACTATAAAAAGAGTAAAAAGAAGCTAGCTGCTCATTTGTAATCCAACTTTCCAGCACCTGGTCTGTAGCCTTACAGGTTACAGCAATTCAGGTGCATATCCATGTACCTTTTTAAATGGGTTGAGCATTTCATCCTCAATCCTCAGTTTAGGCAGTGAATTGCAGATGCCCATCGCCCTCTGAGTGATTTTTTTTGTTCTCTCATGTCCCCTCTAATCCTTCTACCAATCGCCTTAAATCTATGCCCCCTGGCAATTGACCACTCAGCTAGCGGAAACAGTCTTTCCTGTCTACCCTATCTGGGCCCCTCATAATTTTTTACACCTCAATTAGGTCACCCCTCAGCCTCCTCTGTTCTAAGGAAAACAACCCTAGCCTATCCAATGTTCCCTCATAGCTGCAATTATCAAGCCCTGGCAATATGCTTGTAAATCTCCTCTGCACTGTCTCCAGAGCAATTATGTCCTGTAATGTGGTGACCAGAACTGTACACAAAATTCCATCTGTGGCCTAACCAACATGTTATACAGTTCCAGCATTATATCCCTGCTTTTGTATTCAATACTTTGTCCAATAAAGGAAAGCATTCCATATGCTTTCTTTACCACCTTATCCATCTGTCCTGCCATCTTCAGGGACCTGTGAACATGGACTCCAAGGTCCCTCACTTCCTCAGCCCCTCTCAATATCCTCCCCTTCATTAAGTGTTCCCTTGCTTTGGTTGCCCTCCCCAATTGCATTACCTTACACTTCTCTGGATTGAGTTTCATTTGCCACTTTTTCGCCCACTCAGCCAAACCATTGATATCGTTCTAGAGACAACAGCTATCCTCTTCACTATCAACTACGCAATTAATTTTTGTGTCATCTGCAAGTTTCCCATTGTGCCTCTTACATTTAAGTACAAATCATTAATGTATACAACAAACAGCAAGGGTCCAAACACTGAGTCCTGTGGAAACTGCTTTCCACTTGCAGAAAATCCATCATCCATTATCCTTTGTTTCTTGTCTTGTTTGAAAGGTGGCATGCATCATAGGGGCCACTCAACTGGGTGCAGTCCCAACTGTGGCCAACACTCCCAGTGCTGAGCTGTTGGCCTTCCAATTGGCAGGCAGCTCTCAGAGGCAGGCTCTTGTCCTTTAAAGAGATAGGAGCCCTGGCAACAACTAATTAATTGCTGGCTGGACCTAAAATGTGGCTGAGGGCTCCACAAGCACCTGAGGCAGGGTTGGCCCCATCTTTTGAGGCAGTTGTCAGGGCTGCTATCACCTTGTCTAAATACAGCCCAATGCTAGCATAAAAAGTATGTGGGAGTAAATGTGTTGTAATGTTGGTGCTAATGGACAAATGATTATTGTTTAAAGCTGCTCTGAAGGTTCATCCAGTTTCAAAATAGCTTCACGAACATTAACAAAAAAGTCAGGGATAAAATCAATTTTTGGTTGTGAAAGCATGACTGAAAGCCAGATGTTAAAAACTGTTGCAGCCTTCTATCACTGCAAAACAAAATCAAATACTGAGTCTGCAAAATCTGGCTCTGTAGGGTTGCTGATGCTGGTGAGACAGAAGTCTGGAACTCCAAAAATATTGGGTGGACTGCTTCTGGCCTCTTCCGGCAAGGCCCATGTTGTACTCTATGGTTGTAAGGGCACTAGTGTAGGCATCTCATGCATAAGCTGGAAGCATGTGGAATTGGCAGATTATGATGCCAATCAACTAATGCTGATTTGACACACTAACTGCATTTTGGACTTTGCAGGCCTAATAATGCCTTCTCTCAGTCATTTGTAGTTTAACATGCATTCAGTTGCACATGGAACACACCCCCAACCCCAGTCCCTTCACCCACCCACCCCCTCCTCTCTGAATAATTCAATTTAAAGACATCACCATGGGATTTCCAGGTGAGGTGTTTTTGACTATCTTTTGCTGCTGAGTGGGAGTACTGAGATGAGTGTTATAGGAAGAGATTGGAAAAGTGTTTGGTCTCACAAGTGAGAGGTACTGGACTTTGACAAGGAGTCAGAGGAGTATGAAGGCCTATCAGGAGAAAGCCTGCTTCATGTAATGGGAGCAATAGCTGCAATCCCTTTTGATTTCACCTTGTCAGGAACATGGAGCACAGACAGCAGAGAGGGGAAGCTATGCGCAGAACAAAGAGGAGAACATCTCTCAACAGAAGGCTGTATTGACCAATGATCTTCGGGAAGCACTACTCCTGCTTCTACCACAGCCAGGAGCAATGTTTGAGGCAACTATAGTTCACCAAGGAGGCGGTCATTGAATTTTGCCATCTCCTACAACCAGACCTAATAGCTTTACACCAATGTGCCAGTTGCTTTGAAGATTACCATCACCCTCAATTTCTGCACCAGCAGATCCTCCCAGGCAGAAGCAAGCAATATTATTGACATTTCACAGCTCGCTATGAATCGCTGCATCAGGGAAGTGAATGTGGCCCTGTTTGTCAGGAGGGGTGACTTATCGGTCTTCTCTTTTATTAAAGAAGCAGGAGAGATGAGCACATGGCTTTGCCAGGGTAGTGGGACTTTCAATTATGGAGGGTATCATCGACTGCATGCACTTTGCTCTGTGGGGCCTAAATATAAATGGGAAGACGCAACCACAAGGGTTACATTCCACAAGCGTGCAACTGGCATGCGGCCATGCACAGGACATCCTGTTGGTGAATGCTTGATATCCTGGTGACAGCCATAGTGTGCTCGTCTTGCTTCAGACAGCTATTATGACCATTTTCAGGCCACCAGGACAAACTAGACACTGGCTGTCCTACACCAGCCTCATGAAGCCCTTCTGTCACCTGACTTCACGTGGACAGTGCGCCAACGATGAAAGCCATGTTGCCACCTCTGCCTCATCCTCAACAGCCTTGCTGTCATAATAACATTGTTCTTGCCGTCAAACCTTTAGTGGGCACCTCTGGAGGAGGAGGAAGAAGAGGAGAAGGAGGAAGAGCTGGAAGGGAGGAGACATTCAGGATCTCTTTTCTCCAGACAGGCTGCCCGTGGACAGCTCCTCAGACTCTGGCTCTCTTGAAATCTCATCCCCACATCAGCATTGCTCCACAATTTCACACTTTTCCATCCCTCTGCTTTGAACCATCATAGCATCCATTTAGTCAAATCCTGAAATAAAAATTATCATAAATAAAACATTTCACAACTTCATCCAACAATGTTTATCAGATCCAAGCTGGTGGGTGAAGCTGAAACTAGACACAAAGCTTTTCTCTATTGAGAGAGTTTATTGACTTGTTCAGACTTACAGCTCTCCTCCCACGTTACCCAGTGTCCCACTATCCCCTACTGTGCTCAAAGAAAATTAATACGCACCACCTGTTTCTCTTAACCTTAATGATGTAATTGACATGACATTTACAAACCTTAACAATGTAATTAACAAGATATTAACAAACAAAACTTCCAGCATTACGTAGAAAACTGAACTATTCACTATTTTATTCTTTAACGGGACATTAATGTCGCTGGCTAGGCCAGCATTTGTTGCCCATTTCTAATTGCCCTAGAGAAGGTGGTGGTGAGCCACCTTTTTGAACTGCTACAGTCCATGTGGAGTAGGTACGCCCCACTGTGCTTTTTGGGGTTCAGGATAGGGGGGAGTTCTAGGATTTTGACCCAACAACAGTGAAGGAACGGCAATATAGTTTCAAGTCAGGATGGTGTGAAGTTTGGAGTGGATCTTGCAGGTGGTGGTGTTCCCATGTTTCTGCTGCCTTGTTCTTCTGGGTGGTAGAGGTCATGGGTTTGGAACGTGCTGTCTAAGGAGCTTTGGTGTGTTGCTTCTTGTAAATGGTGCACACTGCTGCTACTGTACATCAGTGGTGAGAGATTGAATGTTTAAGATGATGGATGGGATGCCAATCAAGTGGGCTACTTTGTTCTGGATAGTGTTGAGCTTCTTGAATGTTGTCAGAGTTGCACTCATCCAGGCAAGTGGAGAGTATTCCATCACATTCCTGACTTATGCCTTGTAGATGGTGGACAGGCTTTGGGGAGTTAGCAGGTGAGTTACCACAGAATTCTGAGCCTCTGACCTGTCCTTGTAGCCACAGTATTTATATGGCAGGTCCAGTTCAGTTTCTGGTCAATAGTAACCCCCAGCATGTTGACGGTCAGGGAATCAGGGATGGTAATGCCATTAAATGTCAAGAGGAGATGGTTATGTTCTCTCTTGTTGGAGAAGGTCATAGCCTGGCATTTGTGTGGCTTGATGTTACTTGCCTTTTATCAACCCAAGCCTGAGTGTGGCCCAGGTCTTACTGCATGTCGACACGCATTGCTTCAGTGTTTGAAGAGTTGCGAAATGTGATGAACATTATACAATCATCGGTGAACATCCCCACTTCTGACTTTATGATGGAGGGAAGGTCATTGATGAAACAGCTGAAGATGGTTGGGTCGAGGACACTACCCTGATGAACTCCTGCAGTGATGTTGTGGAACTGAGATGATTGACCACTAATAATGACAACCATATTCCTTTGTGTTAGGAAGGGAAGGTTGAGCTGATAACACCAGGGTGAGGTGGAAAACAAGAGGTCCATTGTCACAACATCTACAGCTTGCGCTTCATGATGGATAGCAGGACGAGAGTGAAGTGGGATTTGAGAAGTTGCAGAAGGCAGAAACATAAAATCACCAAGAATGTTCTTGGCTACTCCAGCTTCATTGACCTTGCTCACAGGTGAGGCCATAAAATTTCTTCTGGCACTGCAGCCAGACCCTCAGGGCCTGACTCCAGGAATTCATCTCTCTGGCCACCTGCTCTTTTTGCCTTTGCGGTTTATACCTTGAGGGCCTCCTGATGCCTTGTGCCAACTATGGCATCTCTCCTCCTTTCTACCTCTGTACTACATCAGAGTGTCTGTGAGTCCTTTCTCTGGCCTGTTTCTCAGTGATCTGTCTTTTTCCTTGTAAGAGGGAAAGGGCTGCTTTTAAGAAGTGCAGGCTAGCTATATGTTGCATTAGCCATACGTGCAATGGACTGCCTGCTGAGCACGCAGCCATTTCGTGCTGCTCTGCACCCTGATAAGTAGGCAACACAAACTATGCATGCTAGGTACCTAAACGAGGCTGGACACAGTGCTATCACCCATTCCCATACTGCTTCCTAATTGAATATTTCTCCCAGAGTATTTTATTCAATTTTTCAGTTTCACTTTAATTCCAAGCTATTCCCAGCACATACCCAACTGAGGCAGCTAAGCAAAGGACAAACTGAATATTTTGCACAAGAGCAATATTTTCGGTGTGTGGGTGATCTGCAACTTAAAATGTTACCACCTAGAATTTGTCTAATCTTGTAAATCCTGGCTTTCAGACAAGGATTAATCCATGGTGTTGTGAGATGAATGGGGAAGGAATATGCATGAAGATGAAAAAGGTTACATTTTTTACACAGAGAAATTTATAAGACGAACCGAGGCTCAAAGTGCAGGAAAATACCAAAATAACGAACAGAATAGTGGTCCATATTGATACCAGTGATGTAGGTAGAAAGAGGGATGTGGTCCTACAGTTAAAATTTAGGGAGTTAGGTAGGAAATTAGCAAGAGGACCTCAATAGTATTAATCTCTTGATTATCCCCAGTGCTACATGAAAATGAGTGTTGAAATCGGAGGATAAATCAGATGAATATGTGGCTAGAAAGATGGTGCAGGAGGAAGGGCTTGCAATTCTTGGGAGATTGGGATCAGTTCTGCAGGAGATGGGAATTCTACAGGACAACAAGTTGCACCTAAATAGAGCTGACACCAGTTTCCTTGTGGGATGATTTGCTGTGCTATTGGGAAGTTCTGAACTAACTTGTCAAGAGTGTGGGAACAATAACTAATGCTAGAAAGGAATTCCAAGATGCGCAGAATATTGGGAGAGACAGTTAGCACTAGAGTAGGAAATAGTAAGGTATTAGGTGGGTCCAGCCTAAGAGGGAAGGAAAAATGTCTAAGTTAGGTTTATTGTGCATGTATGTGAATGGGCAGAGTGTGGTAAATATATTGGTGATTTGCAAGTGCAGATGGCCATGTGGAAATATGATACCATGCGATAATGGAAATCTGATTCAAAGAAAGGCAGGACCAGGTATTAAATATTCCTGGATAAAAGGTGTTCAGCAAAGATAAGGAAGGAAGAAAGGAGGAGAAGTGACAGTATTGATTAAGGAGAATATTTCAATGCTGGAGAGAGATGGTATCCCAATGGGCCCAAGGACAGAATTTATCTGGCTAGAGCTAAGAAATAAACAAGGTGAAATTCCATTGTTCAGTGTAGTCTATAGGTTACCAACTGGTGAGAAAGATGTAAAGGAACACATTTTCAAGGAAATTACAGAGAAGTGCAAGAATTATGGAGTAGTTATAATGAAGAACTTTAATTATCTGTATATAGACTGGCAAAGGAGCAGTGTAAAGGGCAGAGAGGGACAAGAGTTCCTACAGATAAAAGCAAAAAAACTGTGGATGCTGGAAATCCAAAACAAAAATAAAAATACCTGGAAAAACTCAGCAGGTCTGGCAGCATCTGCAGAGGGGAACACAGTTAACGTTTCGAGTCCATATGACTCTTCAACAGAACGAAGTAAAAATAGAAAAGAGGTGAAATATAAGCTGGTTTAAGAGTGGGGGGGCAGGGTAGAGCTGGATAAAGGGCCAGTGATAGGTGGAGATTGCCAAAAGATGTCATAGACAAAAGAACAAAGAGGTGTTGAAGGTGGTGATATTATCTAAGGAATATGCTAATTAAGGGTAGAAAGCAGGACAAGGACAAGCAAGGTACAGATAGCTCTAGTGAGGGTGGGGTGGAGTGAAGGGAAGGGATCGAAATAGGCTAAAAGGTAGAGATAAAAAAATGCATGGAAATACATATAAAAATAATGGAAATAAGTGGGAAAAGAAAAATCTATATAAATTATTGGAAAATAAAAGCGGGGGGGGGGGATTGGAAAGGGGGTGGGGATGGAGGAGAGAGTTCATGATCTGAAATTGTTGAACTCAATATTCAGTCCGAAAGATTGTAAAGTGCCTAGTTGGAAGATGAGGTGCTGTTCCTCCAGTTTGCGTTGAGCTTCACTGGAACAAAGCAGCAGGCCAAGGACAGACATGTGGGCATGAGAGCAGGATGGAGTGTTGAAATGGCAAGCGACAGGCGTGCCTGGGTCATGCTTGCCGACAGACCGAAGGTGTTCTGCAAAGCGGTCATCCAGTCTGCGTTTGGTTTCTTCAATGT
Organism: Carcharodon carcharias; assembly: GCF_017639515.1. Classification (NCBI taxonomy): domain Eukaryota; kingdom Metazoa; phylum Chordata; class Chondrichthyes; order Lamniformes; family Lamnidae; genus Carcharodon; species Carcharodon carcharias. Next base: position 177,601,160 of record NC_054468.1, on the reverse strand, counting down.
AGAGGAAACCGCATTGGAAACCTACAGTGTGTTCAGGAACATGTTTTATAGCAGTATGATTCCAGTGCAAGAGAAAGGAGATACTGCTGGATCTAGTTCTTGGGAATGGATCAAGTGTTAGTAGCGAAACATTTAGCGAACAATGATCATTGTATCATAATATTTGGGTTGGCTATGGAAAAGGATAAGGGACAATCCAGAGTAAGAATAATTAACTTGGGGAAAGTCAACTTCAATGGGGTAAGAATGGATCTGACCCAGATAAATTGGAATTAAAGATTGGCAGCAAAACTGTAACTGAACAATGAGCTGTCTTTAAAGAAGAGATTGTTCAAGTACAGACAAGGTATATACCCACAAAGGAGAAAAACAAATTCAGAATTCCCTGCACGATGAAAAAGATCAAGATTAAGATGAAGCAGAAAATGTATGATTGTGACCAATGTTAGTTTGCTAACACAATTTGAAACCAGGCTGAATATAGAAGGTTCAGAGTGGAATTGAAAAAGTAAATGAAATAAGCAATGGGAGAGTATCAGAAGAGACTAGCAACTAACATAAAAGGGAATACAGAAGTTTTTTTATATAGGCAAATAAACTATATGAGGAAAGCAAGAGAAGGAATGGGACTGATTAGAGAACAAAAAGGGAATTTATGCATGGAGGCAGGTGGCATGGCTGAGGTATTAAAGAATACTTTGCATCTGCCTTTACCAAGCAAAAAGATGCTTCCCAGTCATGGTGAAAGAAGAGGTAATTCAGATGCTCGAAGGGTTTAAAATTTCTATGGAGGTGGTATTGGATAGGTTGTCTGTACTTAAAGTTGATAAAACATCAGGATTGGATGAACTGCATCCAACGTTACTGAGGGAAGTGAGAGTGGAAATTGTGCAGGCACTGGCTATAGTTTTCCAATCTTTCTTAGACTCAGAGGTTATGCCAGAGGACTGGAGAATTGCAAATGTTACACCCTGTTCAAAAAAAAGTGTTAAGTTAAACCCAGCAACTACAAGCAAGTCAGTTTAACCTCGGTGATAGGGAAACTTTTAGAAATTAGAATTTGGGACAAAATTAATAGTCAGTTGGACAAATGTAAGTTGATTAAAGAAAGGCAGCAAGGATTTGTTATGGGCAAGTCATGTTTAACTAACTTGCTTGAGCTTATGATGAGAAGGATTTTGACAGAGGGTTGACAAGGGCAATGATGTTGATGTGGTGTACATGGACTTTTAAAGTCATTTGATAAATTGCCACACAATGACCTAGACCTTGGTGCACAGGGCACAAATTCAAAATTTGTGGACAACATGAAATTTGGAAGTAATGTGAACTGTGAGGAGGACAGTGTAGAACTTCAAAAGGACACAGACAAGTTGGTGGAATGAGTGGACAAGTGGCAGGTGAAACTTAACGCAGAGAAGTATGAAGTGATTCATTATGGCAGGAAGACCCCAGAGAGACAATATAAAATAAAGGGTACAATTCTGAATGGTGTGCAGGAGCAGAGTGCCCTGGGTGTATATTTGCACAAATCATTGAAGATGGCAGGATAGGTTGAGAGATCAGTTAGTAAAACATACGGCATCCTGGACTTTATTAATAGGGGTAGAGTACAAAAGAAAGGAGGCTATGTTAAACCTGTATAAACACTGATTTGGCCTCAAATGGAGCATTGCATCCAGTTCTAGGCACCATAATTTAGGAAAGATGTGAAGGCATTAGAGAGGAAAGATTCATGAGAATGGTTCCCGGGATGAGGAACTTCAGTTATGTAGATGGATTGGAGAAGTTGGGGCTGTTCCCCTTGGTGGAGAGAAGGTTGAGAGATGATTTAATGGAGTTATTCACAATCATGAGGGGTCTGGACAGAGTAGATAGGAAAAACTGTTCCCATTGGTGGAAGGATCAAGAAATAGAGGGCACAGTTTTAAGGTATTTGTCAGAAGAAGCAATGGCAACATGAGGAAAAACGTTTTTATGCAGCAAGTGGTTAGGATCTGGAATGCACTGCCTGAGTGTGTGATGGAGTCAGGTTCAAATGAGGCATTCAAAAAAGAATAATATCATTTTCTGAAAAGGAAAAATGTGCAGGGATGTGGGGAAAAGGCAGGAGAGTGGTATTAGGTAAATTGCTCCTTCAGATGGTCAACAGAGACAGGGTTGTCTGGATTACCACCTCCTGCACTGTAACTATTCTGTGATTCTATGAGAAGAAGAGATATGATAGATTGATCAAGATAAATCAAGAAGCAGTGGTTGAGTACTGCATTCTTCTGGTTACTGGTTCCAATCTTGACTGGAAAGTTGGATGGCAATCTTGGAAAGTTGAGTGGCAATCTGGCATTAAAGATCTTCACTCATTTTCTGCTGTGTTAATCTCACTTGATGATCTTTAATTGAGCAATTTGACTCACTGAGACAGATTTGGGATCACCATGGAGTTCCACAAAAAGACATTCCTGCTGTATGCACTTCAGTATATAGAACACAAAAATGAACTTATGATTTCTCTTACAACAGGCTAAAACTCTCATGAATGATTTGCCACAAGTGGCTAAAGTATGAGACTGTAAGGTGGCTGAAAAATTAAGGGATTTCATCTCTATTTCTTACTAGGAAATAACATTAGCCCCTTGTGACCTCACAGATCTGCCATTTAAAGTGAAGGCTGGTATGGAAAAATGACAGAACACAATTTACAACAAAATTGTGAGTCTCAAATAACCTTCCAGCTTCAAATATTTAGAAAATCCATTCCATAATGTTAGCGGAATGATTGAATACTGATGCCCTGAATTTAAACTTTCCAATCCTAGAAAATCAGTCTTGACGTGTTCAACTGTAGCTGAGTCAGGTCATGCATTTAGATACTAACAATATTACTGACAAGGAGCTCATCAACAATACAAAACAATGGAATATTTTGCTCCACACTTGGATTGAAAAACAGGTAACTCTTCCACTAGCCATAGAATGGTACATTAGGCTTCTTCCTGGCAAACAACCATTAAAATCCATGATTGTAAGATTCTATTATAGTAAATTTCAAGGTTTGGACAACAATTTGACCCCAAAGCTCAGTGCACTCAACAAGTACATAAAGGGTTAAGATTCACAAATGAGTTTAAGTAAATTAAGAAACAATGTACAATACTCTACAGCATTTTTCCAAAACAGCATGTTCAAAACGACTTTTTCTTATCAGTTTAAAATGGGAAAAACTTGATGCTTAGATACCCAAAATTAACAAATTAAGTAATATTGCACTTACAGAAAACAAATCAATGATGTGATATTACTGTATGATTTAATATTACAGGATGATTAAAATAAATTATGAAGAACAAGCCTAATTTCCCTTATCTTATGCTCTGAATTCCAGGCACCAATGGAACATTGAGTCTTGAATTTTCGCTCCTATGTCGGGACTGCAGAGTCGGGACAATTCTCAGCTTCGCAATCCCAACTTGGAAAAAGTACCCCTGAAGTTCTGGTTTTTATTCTGGATGGGTGGGTGGAAATGGGAGTCATGGTGGGTGGCCCTGAGCCCCTGAAAGAGTTTGAAGGCTGCCAGGTGCGAGGACGGTCCGGACAAAAGGCCAGCCTCGGTGCTCCAGCACTTCTTTGAAGATATAAAAAAATTAATAAAACAGCCCTCAGCCCTCATCCCTCTCACACACTCCCCATGCCCCATCCATGCCAACCCATGCTTACCTGTGCCCCCACCCACCACCCATGGCTCTTTATAGTCCCTATCCCAACCAATAGGGGTGTAACTGGGAGCCAGATTAATTAGGGGTTTTAGGAGTTACTGTAGCAATAATCTGAAGACCAAAGTATGTGCTTGAAACATTTTCATTTGTTAAGAAAGGTTTAATTTAGTTTTCTAAAAAATCTCTAAGTCTTGGTGAGCTTCTACTTCTGAATTCAGGGCATGCATCTCGAAATAAGGTAGAAATTGCAAAATCGTTGTGACAGCATGACCAAGTTTCCCTTGTGGATTTGATGTGCCTGGCACACATCATCTGCAACATCATAACAGGACCACGACCTCTGGCTGATCACCCTCCCCCAGAAGAATGACTTACAGCCACTCAGTGACATCCTCAACCCTGGCACCAGGGAGGCAATATACCATCCTGGAGTCACATCTGCACCACATAAACACCTGTCTGTTCCCCTAACCAATGAATCCCCTGTCATTATAGATTTAAAAAGATCCAGGCAAGTCAACACAATAGCCTGGACAATAGAATTCAAAGTAGGTTTTCTCAGCTTCGGTTTCTAAAGACAGCAGCATAATGCACAAATACTGCAGGCTGTTCACAATTCTGAAAGATTTTACAATGCCTTCTCTAACACATAACCTCGATCTCCTTTATACATGTTTCTCCCTTTTATTGCAAATTCCATTGTTCCCATATATCTTTGGAACTTTGCTTTTCTCATAATATAAATCATTGCATGATGCTAATATTGTCAGCAGCTTTGGTAAAACACACTGTTTGGCCAAGCTTCTCTGGTTAGGTGTAACGTCCTACCATTTCTTTGAAATTCAAAGTACCCTGATGTATCTAAAAATGCAAATTCTCCTCATCTCACATTCTAAAACTTCAGACACACACACACACACACACACACAAAAAGACTATCCAAACCCCACTATTAATCTATTTTTTACAATAAATCACGGTAACATTATGAGAATTATTATACTTTTGTGACAATCCACATTGGTACCAATGACTTAGGTAGGAAGAGGGATGTGGTCCTGCGATCAGAATTTAGGGAGCTAGGTCAACAATTAGCAAGCAGCACCTCAAGTGTAGTAATCTCTAGGTTACCCCCAGTGCCACGTGCAAGTGAGTACAGAAGTAGGAAGATAAGGCAGATGAATGCTTGGCTGGAAAGATGGTGCAGGAGGGCAGGCTTCAGATTCCTGGGACACTGTGGCTGGCTCTGGGGAAATTGGCACCTGGACAAGATGGATGGGTTGCACCTGAACAGAGCCAGGAATGAATTCCTTGCAGGGCATTTTGCTAGTGCTCTTGGGAGGGCTTAAAACTAACACAGCAGAGGCGTGGGAACCAGAAGAGAACATCAGAGAGGAATACCAGAGTGCACAAAATACTGAGAGAGACAGATAGCGCTCTTATAGAGAATAGTAAGTTAATATGTGGAGTCAGAGTAAGGGAGAAAGTCATGAAATATAAATCAGGGTTACTGTGCATGTATGTGAATGCAAGGAGTATAGTAAATAAGATTGGGGAGTTACAACTGCAGATTGCTATGTGGAAATATGATTCTGTGGCAATAACAGAGACCTGACTCAAGGAAGGGTAGGACTGGGTGTTAAATATTCCTGGGTATAAGGCGTTCAGAAAAGATAGGAAAAAAGGAAAAGGAGGAGGAGTGGCGGTATTGATTAAGGAGAACATTGCAGTGCTGGAGAAAGAGGATGTCCCAGAGGGTTCAAGGACAGAATCGATTTGGCTAGAGGTAAGGAACAAAAAGAGTGCAATTACATTGCTCAATGTAGTCTATAGAACACCAACTATTAGGAAAGATGTAGAGAAACAAATCTGCAGGGAAATTACAGAGAGATGCAGACATTATAGAGTAGTTATAATGGGGGACTTTAATTACCCGAATGTTGACTGGGACAGTGGTAGAGTAAAGGGCGGAGAGGGGCAAGAGCTCCTAGATTGTGTTCAGGAGAATTTTCTCCAGCAGCCTATGTCCAGTCCAACTAGAAAGGATGTACTGTTGGACCTGATTCTTGGAAATGACGTGATCCAAGTAGATCAAGTATCAGTGGGGGAATATTTAGGAGACACTGATCATTGTATTACAAGGTTTAGGATGACGGTAGAAAAGGACAACATGCAATCCAGGGTAAGATTAATTAACTGAGGGAGTGAGACCAATTGGCAAAGAACTGACCTGGGCTGGATAGACTGGAACCAAATGATGGCAGGAAAGGCTGAACAATGTAACTACTTTCAAAGAAGAAATGGTTTGGGCACAGTCAAGGTATATTCCCTCAAAAGGGAAAGGTGGGTCAAGCAAATCCAGAGCTCCTTGGATGATAAAGAAGATAGAAGTTAAGATAAAGAAGAAACAGTGTGCTTATGAAAAGTATCATGTAGAAAATAAAATTGAGAACCAAGCGGAATACAGAATGTTCAGAGGGGAGCTGATAAAGCAAATAAGGGAAGCAAAGAGAGATTATGAGAAAAGACCGGCAGCCAACATAAAGGGGAATCCCAAAGCCTTCTATCAACAGACAAATAGTAAGAGGGTGGTAAAAGGAGGAATAGGATCGATTAGGGACCAAAAGGGGATTTACACATGGAGGCAGAGGGCATAGCTGAGGTGTTAAATGAATACTTTGTATACCAAAGAAGCAGATGCTACTGAGGCCACAGCGACAGAGGAGGAAACTCTGTCACTAGAAGGGTTCAAATTTGATAAAGAGGAAGTGTTGGATAAACTATCAGTACTTAAAGTTGACAAGGCACTGGGACCGGGTGAGATGCATCTAAGAATATTGAAGGAAGTAAGAGAGGAAATTGCAGGGGCATTAGCCATAATCGTTCAGTCTTCTCTAGATTCAGGGTAGGTGCCAGAGGACTGGGGAATTGCAAACATTATGCCCTTGTTCAAAAAAGGTTGTATGAATAAGCCCAGAAATTACAGAGAGGTCAGTTTAACTTCAGTGGTGGTGAAGCTTCTTGAAACAATTATTCAAGATAGAATTAAGAGTCACATGGGAAAATATGGATTGATAAGGGAGAGCCAGCATGGATTTCTAAAGGGGAAATTGTGCTTAACCAACTTGCTGGAGTTTTTTGAAGAGGTAACAGAAAAAATTTGATGAGGGTAATACTGTTGATGTGGTGTACGTGGACTTTCAAAAGGAATTTGATACAATACCACACAACAGATTTGTGAGAAATGTTATAGCTCAAGGAATAAAAGGGACAGTGGCAATGTGGATACAAAATTAGCTGAATAATAGGAAACAGAGGGTAATGGTCAATGGATATTTTCAGGCTGGAGGAAGTTTTGTGGTCAAGTTCCCAAGGAGTCGGTACTGGGGCCCTTGCTTTTCCTGATATATATTAATGATCTAGATCTTGGTATGTAGGGGACAATTTCAAAGTTTGCAGATGATACACTTGTCATGTGCTGATACATATGCTATGGGCCAAGTGCTGGTAAATGGGATTAGGTAGGTAGGTCAGACGTTTCGCACACGTTGGTGCAGACTCGATGGGCCGAAGGGCCTCTTCTGCACTGTGATTCTGTGATATAGAACTTGAAAGTATTGTAAACTGTGAGGAGGACAGTATACATTTTCAAAAGGACATAGACAAGTTGGTGGAGTGGGCAGATAGATGGCAGGTGAAGTTCAATACGGAGAAGTGTGAGGTAATGCATTTTGGTAGGAAGAATGTGCAGAGACAATATAAAATAAGGGGTACAATTCTTAAGGGGGCGTAGGTGCAAAGGGACCTGGGTGTTTATGTGCATGGGTCATTGAAGATGGAAGGACAGGTAGAGAGAGCAGTTAGTAAAGCATACAGCATCCTTGACTTTATTAATAGGGGCATAGAGTACAAGAGCAGGAAGATTATGCTGAGTTTATATAAGACACTAGTTAGACCTCAGCTCAAGTATTGTGCACAGTTCTGGGTGCCACAGTATAGGAAGAATGTGAATACAATTGGGAGAGTGCAGAAGAGGTTTAGAAGAATGGTCCTAGGGATGAGAAACTTCAGATATGAAGATAGATTGGAGAGGCTGGGGCTGTTCTCTTTGCAGAGGCGAAGGCTAAGAGGAGGTTTGATAGAGCTGTTCAAAATCAAGAGGGAGCTGGACAGAGTAGAAAGGGAGAAGCTGTTCCTGCTCGTAAAAGGATCGAGCATGAAAGGGCATAGATCTAAAGTGATTTGCAAAAGGAGCACATGTGATTTGAGAAAAAACTTTTTCACATAGTAAGTGGTTTGAGTCTGGAATGCATTGCCTGGAAAGGTGATGGAGGCAGGCTCAATTGAGGTATTCAAGAGGGCGTTATATGATTATTTGATTAGAAGCAATGTGCAACGATATAGAGAAAAGGCAGGAGAATGGCACTATGTCATAATGCTCATTTGGAGTGCTGGTGCAGACACAATGGGCCGAATGGACTCCTTCTGTGCAATAACATTCTGTGATACTGTCAAGCAAAATGTAAACTGAGAGGCGCTCCACTGTGATAATGATAGCTTGTGAAATCAGTATGCAGCACTAATCCTATTATGGTATCTCTCAGGCTTATGTCAACAGACAGAGTGAAATAGCAAGGACTGATCTTTTTTTAACAATGCAGATAGTTTTCTTCCCAAATATTTGAAGGGAAGGATATTTAAATCCTTTGACAGCTTGACAGTTTTCTTGATGGTTCTCTTGACAGTTCTCTCGACATTTCTCTTGACAGCTCTCTTGACAGTTGCAATGAGTTTATCTACTTTTTATACACATTCATGTCTAATTTTAACATTCCCAAAGAACATCCTACCTCTCCCAGAGGTCTACCAGTACAATATCCAAAGGGGTGCCCTCCTTCTCCAAAAGGGTAACATACCTCTCCAGATGACTCTGCTAACCTCAGACTTTCTCCTATCAGGTCTAAAGTGCACAAGTCATGTTTTGGACATCTCACTAACCAAAATCAGATCAGACTGGAGGCAACTGCACTTTAACATGTTGTCTCCTTGAACCATGGATGTGTAAGGTGGGACCTGCCCACCTCCCCTGCAAAAATGGAGGGGCCCATGTTTGAGGGCAGGACTTCAGATCCGTGCCTCTGCAGTTATTTTCGCAGAGATGGAGAGCCTTTTCATCTGTGCAAAAATTCAGGCCTGAGATTCAGAAATTGGCAAAATTAATTTTGAGATTATTTGAACAGGTGGCATGCCCTGCACCTGAGAGAGCATGCATCAATGTTTTCCGATAATGCACTTGGAACTTTGGTTTGATATGTAATGAGAAAGAACCTCATCCTGTGTACATAGACTGCAGGATATCCTCCAGACGTGCACTCAGAATGCAGAGAGAAAAAGAAGCACTTGCGGTTAATGAAAAGAATATAATCCCAAGGACAGAGATGTAATGTAATAAGAAGTTTCATATGTCATGACAGTGGTTTTATTTCTGTATTATGAATTTTGAAAGAAACTGTATTTTAAAGTTACCTTTAAAAACCTTTAACTAATTTAAAAAGAACTAAAGCAAAATGGATTCTGATGGTCATATGACTTCTGCGGATTTAACCCTTATCACCAAGATCTGGACCAGGGTATATTTACCTCAAGAGGATTCACAAAAGATATTTGGAATTCAATGGGTCCTCAAACAGACAATAGCTATGATAGGTCCCAGGACTGGGCTAACTAGTTTCCTTATTTGGAATATGATTCAGCATTGTTGAGACAGTGGCCTACAAAAGGTAGGTGCACAGTTAACTATAGAGAAACATATTCAGAAAAGAGACAAGAACTTCACCCAGGGAGAAAGGGCAAAGCATCCAAAAACAACTAATGGTCTGCTGTAAATCACTGCGCAGTTTGAATATGCCGCACCTGGAGAAACAGAGAAGCAAGGAACCTTGTCTCCTCCCTGCAAACCTGATTCCATCAACTAAGTTACTTGTAAAAGCAACCTCTGGAAAGTCAATTGTGGAAGCCCTTACAGCTGCAGAGACAATCCCACAACCTCAAAACATTCACTTTAGACAACAGAACATTTCAATGTCAAAAACTACCAGGCCAGAGTGTTGTTTCAGGGCCATAGAGTGAAATAAACTGGCTTTTTCTTTTTTTCAGTGAAAGGGCTTTGCTGCTAGATTATGTTGAATTGAATTTCTCAATCCACAAGCAAAAAAATACACATACGCACACACACACACACACACACACAGACACACACAGAAATGCATTGTTCCTCGGTGACTTTGGGGAAACACCTTTGAAAGCATCTGTGACAAATGACTTAATTAACATGAGTTATCAAAATGTGTGAGTTCAACCCATAACTGCTAAGTCCTACGAACTGCACCATGCAGCACATGGACTGATTAATTTACAACATCCCTTAACCTACAGACAATCTCTATCAATCAGTACTCAAACTTAACATTCAAATGCTTTACCTCACCTTCACATGCACATTTCACAGCTTGCATACAAGGGCAGCTATTCATCCATGATGGCCACAAACATATTGCTGGATACTGATTAACATCCTTCCCTCTTTTCTGCAGGAGAAGGTGGCACATAACAGGAGGCTGCAGGAAAGGGGACTGGAGGCGGATGAGTGTTCCTATATGTTTTAACACCCATTGAGGGAAGGGTGCCAGCCATCATGAGAAGGGGCATCACTTTGACTGTGGCCATCTGTGGTTCAAAAGTGAGGCTATCTGCATAATGGATCCTCCTTCTCTCATCTCACTTCACTCTTATCCAGCAATCTCTCCTGACTGTTTTAAAATTTATTCTTTCAAAGGGTGTGAGCATTTCTGCCTAGACCAGCATTTGGTGCTCATTCCTAATTGCCCTTGGAATGGTAGTGGTGAGCCACCTTCTTGAACCGTTGCAGTCCATACAGTGTAGGTACACCCACAGTGCTGTTAGGGAGGGAGTTCCAAGATTTAGATCCAGCCACAGTAAAGCGATACCAATACAGTTTCAAGTCAGGATGGTATGTGGCTTGGAGAGGAACTTGCAGGTGGTGCTGTTCACATACATCTGGCAGCCCTTGTCCTTCTAGATTGTAGAGGTTGCAAGTTTAGAAGTTGCTGCTGAATGGGTTTTGGTGAGTTGCTGCAGTGCATCTTGTGGATGACACACACTGCTGCCACTGTGTGCTGGCGGTGGAGGAAGTGAATATTTAAGATGGTGGATGGGGTGCGAATCAAGCGGACTGCTTTGCCCTGGACGGTATGGAGATTCTGCACTCATCAAGATAAATGCAGAGTATTTTATCACACTTCTGACTTGTAGAAGACAGGCAGGCTTTGGGGCCTCAGGAGATGGGTTACTGTCTGCAGAATTCCCAGCCTTTGACCTGCCCTTGTAACTATAGTATTCTTATTGCTATATTAATGCCACTTGATAACAAAGTTGACGGCATCTTCAATCACTTTGCTGATGATTGAGAGTAGACTGATGGGGTGGTAATTGGCTGCATTGGATTTGCCCTGCTTTTGTGTACAGGACACACAGGAGCAATTTTCCACATTGCCGGATAGATTCCAGTGTTGTAGCTGTACTGGAACAGCTTGGCTAGGGGCACAGCTAGTTCTGGAGCACAAGTCTTCAGTACTGCCAGAATGTTGTCAGGGCCCATAGCCTTTGCAGTATCCAATACATTCAGCCATTTCTTGGTATCACATTGAGTGAATAGAGTGACTGAAGACTGGCATCTATGATGCTGGAGCCCTCAGGAGGGCTGCGATGGATCATCAACTCGGCACTTCTGGCTGAAGATGGTTGCAAATGTTTCAAACCTATCTTTTACACTCATGTGCGGGGCTTCCCCATCATTGAGGATGGCAATATTTGTGGAATCTCTTTCTCTGATTAGTTGTTTAATTGTCTACCACTATACACAACTGATGTGACAGGACTGCAAAACCTAGAACTGATATGCCAGTTGTGAGATTTCTTAGCTCCGTCTATCACATGCTACACCGGCTGTTTAGTCCTGTATTGTAGCTTCACCAGGTTGATACCTCGTTTAAGTATGCCTGGTGCTACTCCTGCATTGCCCTCCAGCATTTTTCATTGAGAAAGGATTAATCCCCTGGCTTGATGGTAATGGTTAGAACGGGGGATAGGCTGGGCCATGAGGTTACAGATCGTGGGTGGATATAATGCTGCTGCTACTGATGGCCCACAGCACCTCATGAATGTCCAGTTTTGAGTTGCTAGATCTATTCAAAATCTATCCCATTTAGCACAGTGGTAGTGCCACATAACTCAATGGTAGATATCTTGAATGTGAAGGACTGTGTGGTTGTCACTCCTACCAATATTTTCATGGACAGATGCATCTACGACAGGTAGATTGGTGAGGGCAGGGTCAAGTAGATTTTTCCTTCTTCTTGTTTCCCTCTCCACCTGGTGCAGACCCAGACTAGCAGCTATGTCCGTCAGGACTTGGCCAGTTCAGTCAGTAGTGATGCTACTGTGCAACTGATGCTGATGGATATTAATGTCCGCCATCCATAGTACATTCTCTGCCCTTTCCACTCTCAAGTGCTTCTTCCAACTGGTATTCAACATGGAAGAGCACTGATTCATCAGCTGAGGAGGGATTGGAGGTGGATGGGGCGGTAGTAGGTAGTAACCAGGAGGGTGTTTCCTTGCCCATATTTGATCTGATGCCACAAGACTTCATGGGGTCCAGAGTCAATGTTGAGGACTCACATGTCAACTCCCTCCCAACTGTATGCTTCTGTGTCACCATCTTTGCTGGGTCCATTCCGCCAGTGGGGCAGATGATAGTGCTGTCTGAGACATTGGGTGGAATTTTCCATGTCCGCTGATGTCGGGCGGGTTCGGTAGTGTGAGCAGACAATATGGCGAGAAGGCCAAAAATAGGCATCACAATGTTGTTAAACCAGCTTGCAATTGTCCACTCAGTTCATCGATGGTGGACTGCTTTTCCTGCCATCGGACATCAGGAACCTTATTATAATACAACAGGCTAGCCCGCTGGACTCAGCCCCCCACCACTGGATTATTTCGCAACAGCATATAAAAGGCATGCACTTGGTGGACTGCACTTTTGGGGGAACTTGGAGGTGACTGCACAGTAATGTTGCAGAGTGCTTGCGAGGGATGCTTGTTGGACTTCAAATTTGAGGTGTGTTGCATGGGTCAAAGGCTGCCCTGTGGTTAAGGCAACTTTGGGGGATGGGGGGGGCAAAGCCTGCCCTGTGGTTGAGGCAACTTTGGTGGGAGGGGCAGGGCAAAGGCTGCCCTGCAGTTGAAGGTAGTGCACAAACACATGTCGGGTGGGGGGTGTTGGGCAAGGGAAGAAGCCACGTATTAGGTACACCTTGTATAAAGTGACCATTCCTCTGCAGCTGAGACAGTTCAGGTGCAGCCACATTGATATGATTGGAGTCTGGCCTCTAGCTTAAGTACCCACTCAAGCAACACAGAGGAATCGAAGTGTCACCAAGTGCTCCAGGACTTTTCAACCCTTGGGCACAGACTGCAAACTAATGGGCATTTTAAAGGACTGCAAAACTGTTGGAAGACTGGGCATGTTGAACAATCTCCTTGCTAAAGCTAGCTGAGGAGCAGTCACTGCTAAAGGTGCAGACAGCCCATTGTAATGTCATCAATCTGGTTTGGACCTGTCTCCCCCATGGTTCAAGCTAACAGTGCAGTTTTAGGGTTGGGAGAATGCCTGCACCTGAGCTGAGAGCATAGCATGAAGTCCAATGGACAAAGCTGCCACGAATCAGCCAGGTGGAGTGAGGCGGAGGAAGGTGGGGTTTCGGGCAGCCATGCAGCGCACTAAACTTTGGCCATCCAAGTGATGGCCAGCACCCTTCGGGATATGTTAGGGGGCATTCAGACTCAAGCAAGACAGGTTCTTAGTATACCCATGCTAATGCACGTATCTCTCTCTTTCATCTTTCAGGAGGAGTACATCAGGATCAGGAAACCTGGTGAACTAGCTGCATGCTTCGTGGTGGACAGAGAACGAACATGGCTGAGGAGAGAGCGACTGAGGAGCCTGGCTGTGCAGAGTGGAGAGCAGCACCCTATGGAAGAAGGGGCGGCTGGGGCTCCCAAACATGCTGCTGAAGAGCCACAGCTAGCCGTCGCTCTTCATTGCCTAGTGACACACAGGGTCTATAGACACCAACTTTTGTTCCTTCAGATGACTGAGAACCAGTGTCGCTGAAGACTGCACATGCCTTTAGAACTGGTCAGTCACATCTGCTAGCTACTGCAGAATTTGGTGCCATGTGGCCATGGAGGGCATCCACTGCCAGTGGTTGTGAAAGTGACAGTGGTGCTCAACTTCTATGCCAGTGGCTCCTTTCAGGGCTCCACGGGTGACCTCTGTGGGATATCACAAGTCTCCATCCACAAATGCATCCATGAGGTTGTGGGTGCCATCTTCGTGAGGGCACACAGCTTTGTGCATTTCACCTAGGACCAGGAGAGCCAGGATGCAAGAGCAATTGGCTTTTCCCAGATCTCAGGTTTCTCAAGGTGCAGGGTGTCATCAACTGCACTCATGTGGCACTCAGATCTCCATTGCAACCGGTGGTCAACTATGTCAATTGAAAGGGATTCCATTCGCTGAATGTGCAGCTGGTATGCAACCACCACAAACGCATCCTGCAGGTCTGTGCATGGTTTCTCGGGAGGTACATGACTTCTACCTTACCAGTCGGTCACAGATCCCTGACATCTTCCAGGGTCTACACAGGCTGCAGGGATGGCTCTTCTGGGACAAGGGCTACTGGCAGAGGGTATGGCTGATGACTCCCCTGTGGTGGCCTCAGACTGCAGCGGAGTGAAGGTATACCGAGGCTCATGCTGCAACTTGCAACTTGGTGGAGCAAATCATCGGGATGCTGAAAATGAGTTTCCGGCACCTGGTCCTGCAATATAGTCCACAGAGGGTGTCATGCATCGTCGTCGCCTGCTGCGCCCTTTACAATCTAGTGCTACAGAGGGGAAAGGAGCTGGCTGTGGAGGAGATGCAGGAGCTGAAGGTCTCCTCCGATGAGGATATCAATGGTGATGACGTTGAGGAGGTTATTGAAGACAACGATAATGGCGATGAGGCACTCGCACTGGCCAGACAAGGCAGGCGTGCTTGGGAGACCCTCATAACTGCTGGATTCATGGAGGATGATGACACCGTGCAGTGAGGAGACACCATAAGATCCTTACATTGCATCTATGAATGTTTGATGCAATTTGGCTTATGGTAGCACACATACCCTCTATGATGATATCATGGAGATACAGTGGAGGCCCTAATAGTTGCTCGATTGCAGGAGGATAATGATGACATGCAGTGAGGACACTTCATAGATCTTCACATAATCTCTGAGAATGAATGACTCCTGTCTGGCCGAGTGCAGCTCACTTGCACTCTGTGATCTGGGCCATATCATAGAGATGCAGACATGAAACTTTAGAAGCATCTGATCCTTGGTCCACCTTCAGCACCTGACCCCTTAAGAAGCACAGTGTCACTGGTCACAGATGCTGATGAGATGGGAACCAGCCCCACCTTAAAGGTGCTGAGAGCACACTGAAAGAATAACAGAACTCTGTGGCGCCTGCCCACGACATTCTAGCAGCAATGACCAGCACGGCCGAGGTGCAGGCAGCAGTAACGTTTCCAGGGAGTGAGAGGCTGGACCAATACTTTGTTGTGAAGGCTGCACAAAGCTCAGGGAAGAGGCCCTGGACTGAGACATATGCCTTTATCTTGTGCATAAAGGTTTCACATCTGAGTGACATAAACACTGCTCAACAGAACAAGGAGCCATAGGTAGGGAGACATTTCAGCAGTTTATTTGCAATAGTGAACAGTATATACAAGTGATTAACACCCATGCCCAGGCTGTGCAACTAGATCTTCTTCTGCTGCACACCTTTCATTTTCTCGCCCTTGTCCGCCACCCGGACACACCCTGGCATGTCTTGTTGCCTTCCGGTGGCGGAGGCCCCCAATGGGAGGCCCTCTACGGATGTGTCCTCCCCTTTTCTATCGGGGACCTGGGTTGGAGGGTGTTGCATGCAGCAGTCCCTTTTAATCGGAGAATGCACAGCTTCACGGACTCCCAGGACACATGGCCTTTTTGCGGTCTTGTGGAGTCCGTGGATCATGCTTATATAGGGTGTGGTAGGCTGCACTCCCTTTTTAGTTATTTGAAAAACCTTTTATTAATGTTTTGTTTGCACTTCAGCCCCACGCTCCTGATCTACGGACACCCGGTGCGGAAGGGGATCGGGAAGGAGGAGGACCTCCTCGTGAACCTGGTCCTGGGCCTGGCCAAGTTGGCCATTAACAGGTCCAGGCAGCGGTCGATCGACGGGGGCGTCCCGCCCGATTGTTTGTCCCTCTTCCGCGGCTATGTTCGCGGCCGGGTGTCTTTGGAGAGGGAGCACGCGGTGTCTGCCGGCACTCTCGAGGCCTTCCGTGCTCGGTGGGCACTGTGGGGACTGGGGTGTTTTATTGACCCCTTTAATCACATTTTGGTTTTAAGTTGTAAGTTTCCTTTAAACTTTGTTCTTGGTTTTATAGGTGACCTGAATTAGGGGCTGTGACTGATTTGTCCTTCATTTTGTTAATTTGGTTTAATTGTTTAACTCAAGAAAGAGTTACATCATCTTCTGCTGCACACCTTTCATTTTCTCGCCCTTGTCCGCCGCCCGGACACGCCCTGGCGTGCCTTGTTGCCGTCCGGCGGCGGAGGCCCCCGATGAGAGGCCCTCTACGGAGGTGTCCTCCCCCTTTCTATCGGGGACCTGGGTTGGAGGGTGTTGCATGCAGCAGTCCCTTTGAATCGGAGAATGCACAGTTTCACGGACTCCCAGGACGCCTGCCCTTTTTGTGGTCTTGTGGAGTCCATGGACCACGCTTATATAGTGTATGGTAGGTTGCACTCCCTTTTTAGTTATTTAAAAAACCTTTTATTAATGTTTTGTTTGCACTTCAGCCCCACGCTCCTGATCTATGGACACCCAGTGCGGAAGGGGGTCGGGAAGGAGGAGGACCTCCTTGCGAACCTGCTCCTGGGCCTGGCCAAGTTGGCCATTAACAGGTCCAGGCAGCGGGCGATCGACGGGGGCGTCCCGCTCGATTGTTTGTTCCTCTTCTGCGGCTACGTTCGCGGCCTGGTGTCCCTGGAGAGGGAGCACGCGGTGTCTGCCGGCACACTCGAGGCCTTCTGTGCTCGGTGGGCACTGTGGGGACTGGGGTGTTTTATTGACCCCCTTAACCACATTTTAATTTAAAGTTTATAAGTTTCCTTTAAACTTTGTCCTTAGTTTTTCAGTTGACCTGAACTAGGGGCTGTGCTTGATTTGTCCTTCATTTTGTTAATTTAGTTTACTTGTTTTAACTCTAAAAGAGTTACATCTCCTTAATCTTCCTAGTCCTGTTGCTACATCTTTGTGCTTTAACTGTAGTTTCGGCAGAGGAATTGCCCAATAGAAGTTGAAACTTCCCTAGCAGCCCTTTCCTGGAGAATTCTGAGGGGACCTGAGAGTGTCTTTTGAGGTACCAACTTCCAGGGAACAGAAGATCTGGGCCCTCCTTTTAATTCCAAATTTATTAACTAATTTAATTTAAATTCCACCATGTGCTGTGGTGGTATTTGAATCCATATCTCCGAAGCATTAGTCTGGGTCTCTTAATTTCTGTTTCAGTGACATTACCAGTATGCCACCTCTTCCCCTAAGCTGCAGATTGTGTTAGCTTGCACCTCTTACTTCCCTCCCTCACCACTATCCAAGGCTTGTCATTGTTCCTTTTTCATTTCAAAACATGAACTAAGATATTCCCAGTTAGGAGAGGAAGAGGAAAAAGAGATGAAGATAAAGAAAAGGGAAAAAAAAGAGTAAAATGTGGAAATGGACGGTACCAGTAAAATTTGTCTGAACTGGCCTTGTATATCTTGAAACGGAACTCCAGTATTCCTGGTGAGTGTGCCAGCATGACTGATTTTAACTGGGATTTGAAAATTTTGAACTGTATTTTCCTTCTGGGAAACACCACCATCCTGCATTTATGTGCTGGCTCAGTTAAGTTTCTGGTCCATTGTGACCCCCAGGAAATTGTTGGTGGGGGATTCAAAAGTTGGCAATGCCATTGCATGCCAAGGGGAGGTGGTTACATCCTCTTGTTGAAGATGGTCATTGCTTGACATTTGTGTGCTGCAAATCTTACTTGTCACTTATCAGCCCAAAACTGAATGTTGTCCAAGCATTGCTGCATGGAGACATGGACTGTTACTTTACTACCAGTCGCCAGTTCGGATATTTAATCAATTTATACTCTCTCCGGAAGAATGTTCCACAGGCTCATGACCCTTGAGAAAAAAAATTCTCCTCAACTCTGTTTTAAATGGTGAGAAGTGGGGATCTTCACTGATTACTGTACAACGTTCAGTTCCAGTCATAATTCTTCAGATGGTGAGGCAGGTCGTATTTACATGCAGGAAGGCCTGGAAAAAATTGAGACTTGGGTTGATAAGTCATAGTCATAGATTCATAGAGGTCTATAGCACAGAGAAAGGCCCTTCAGCCCATTGTGTCTGTGCCAGTCGAACAAGTACCTAACTATCCTAATCCCATTTTCCAGCACAAGGTTTATAGCCTTGTATGCCATGGCATCACAGGTGCACATCCAAATACTTCTTAAATGTTATGAGGGTTTCTGCTTCTACCACCTTTTCAGGCAGTGAGTTCCAGATTCCCACCACCTTCTGGGTGAAAAGATTCTTCCTCACAGCCCCTCTAAACCTCCTGCCCCTTACCTTAAATCTATGCCCCCTGGTTACTGACCTCTCCACCAAGGGGAAAAGTTCCTTCCTGTCTACCCTATCTATGCCCCTCAATCATGTCCCCCCTCAATCTCCTCTGCTCCAAGGAAAATAACCCCAATCTATCTAATCTCTCCTCATAACTAAAACTCTCCAGCCCAGGCAACATCCTGGTAAATCTGCTTTGCACTCCCTCTAGTGCAATCACATCCTTCCTAAAATGCAGATTCCAGAACTGCACTCAAGTGGCAAGTAAGATTTGCAGCATACAAGTGCCAACCATGTTCTTCCTCAACAAGAGAGTGGAATCACCTCCCCTTTGCATTCAATTGCATGACCATCTCCAAATCTCTCACTGTCAACTTCCTGCTGGTCACCATTGACAAGGAACCTAACTGGATTAGCAAAGAACTCAGCAAGGCTTCTTAGATAGCACCTTCCAAACCCACAACCACTATCATCTAGAAGGACAAAGGCACCAGACACATAGGAACGCCAACACCTGGAAGTTCCCCTCCAAGCCATTCACCACCCTGACATGGAAATATATCACTCTTCTTTCACTGTTGCTGGGTTAAAATCCTGGAACTCCCCCCCTAACAGCACTGTACCTCCACCACATGGACTGCAGCGGTTCAGGACGGCAGCTCACCACCGCCTTCTCAAGGACAATTAAGGATGGGCAATAAATGCTGGCCTAGCCAGCAACACCCACACCCCATGATGAATAAAAAATAAATAAATTCAGGTAAAATTTGGTGTAATTATAAAAAGGAGAAAGCTGAACCAAGAGTAAACATTTTAAATTGGGGAAAGGCCAATTTTGCTAAGCTGCGACTTGATTTAGCAAAAGTGGACTGGAAATGGCTATTTGAAAGTAAATCAGTGTCAAAGCAATGGGAGGCATATAAGAGGATGTTTTGATGAGGTTTCACTTGCTCTATGAGTGAGTTGGAAATAGTATATATTTTTTCTTGAAACTATTTATTTACAATATTTACAAAGATCTCATGGTACATACATTGTTCTCTGGACACACACAGTTCTGTGTCTTGTTCTCTTGTAGCCTCTTGGTCATCTGCCCCTGATATCATGCTAACAACATCATAAACATCATTGTCTAATTAACATAACCATTAACCCTTTACTTTACATCTCCCCCCGCCAAATATGCTCTCAAAACTATTACTTTATTTTGTTAAACTATTTACTTTACATTCCTGTAGTATAAGAGTCTGGCATATATAGGATTAACATGGGACTGAGTATAGTAACAGCCACACAGTTGTGTAAGAAGACAAATAGCCCAGACCTAGGGTCAGTATGGTGTTGAACAGAGATGTGTAAAGACCTAGGCATAGAGAGCCCCTTGCTTGTACCTTTTACTATGCATATGTATATAGTTACAAATAGTTAATAAAGTTTTGCTGTTAACCTGCTGAAGACTTTGAAAACTTCTTTAAGAGACACTGTTCTGAAACCAAACCCTCCCAACACGATGGCAGCTCAGGACCAAAAACCCTAAATCTCACCAAAATACTGAAAGACCAAGAGAAAAAAAAAACTTCAGTGGAAATGCTGACCTGAGAGAAGCTTCCAACAGAAGCTGAAGACGTAGAGAAATGTGCCAGAAGACACTTCAAAGAAAAGAGCCTGGAAGTTGAAGGCAAAGATTTTTACTGCAGCAGAAGACTGCGTTGAATCTCCTTTAGAAGTCCACCATCAAAATGCAGGGTCCATGGAGCTTGCAAGGGTGAGCTAAATATTTTAAAATTCCAGGCTGCTGCTAGTTCTAAGAACCCTCTCACCAATCCAGTGTCAGAAGCGCCATTTGAATGAAACCGGTTGCTATGACCCAATCCCCGACTCGGAGCCACAATACATGGCCCCTGGGCTCGTAAAAGGAAAAAAAAATGACTGTGCAATTTGGAAAACAGCAAGCTTACATTTAAATTTGAATGCCTCGTTATTCAGAAAAGTAAATTGCTGAGCAAACAGCCTACTAGTTAAAAGTTTTCCTTCATGAAGCACGCCACCACCATTTTCTGGAGTCCGCCAAAACTGGCAATTGCGGGAAATCTTTTGTATCGCAGGCAGCGGCAACATCATCTTGAAAGCCTGTAAGCTCTTAAAGCTGCAGCCACACTCTAAAAATCTTTAACATGGATCATAATTCAACACTTACAACTCAATTTGGACTAGCTTAAGACCCAGGCCCTCACAAAATTACCTTCTTTGGAGGGAGAAGGTTTTTAAGATACAGCCTTGCCTCTGGCTTAAATAAATAGTCAGAATAAGAGAAAGTGAATAGGCTTCTTTTACTCTTCTTTACTCTTTTGTCTTGCAGATATCATCATTGTAAGACAAGGTATTAATGAGTCATCCACCAAATTTGATGAGATTTTAAAATCCTTTGACATTTATGTCAGCTTGCAAACCAACAAAATATTGGAGAGAGCTTAATTCAATAACTGCCTGGGAAACCTGTCAATTTCTTCATAAATGCTCTCCACAGGAAGGCAGAAGGGTGTGAATCTCGGACCTCCTACGAGCTAAAGATGATCTAATCTTAGACAAGGAAATACAGATAGTTAGACTGTCTGGACTATGTGAGCAACAAAGGACAATCTTCAGGGTAGAGAATAAAACATTAGAAAGAAGCCAACCCTTAGTCCAGCTTATCAAGTCACAAAGACACAGGGACATTCCAAGTTAGGGAAAGCAGTTCCTGAATTGCCCAGCAGAGCGATCTTGACAGTACTGTGGTACAAAGTATCCTCTCAGGAAAGATCAGTGTCCTATAAATACAGCTAAATGTCTCCGCTGTAACAGGAGGGGACACTTTGGCAAACTGTACAAGTCAAAACCCAGAAACGCGCAGATAGCCCAAAAGTCATCCACGAGGTCGAGACCAATAACTCAGAAGAGATACAGCCATGCTACTTGGGTGACTTCAAGAATTGTGGTTCTTCATTTTGGAATGATAACATCCTTGTAAATAGTCATCTAACAGGCGTTAAATTAGATTCAGGTGCCAGCATAACAGTTTTGCCAGACAAGGAACCATTGCTCAAAGACCTCTGGCTTCGAAGAATGGCTAATCCACTTTACGGGGCAGGAAGAATCCAATTTTCAGTCATTGGCATGATCCTGGAAGCACTGACATATGGTGGCAAACAGATCTTAGAGCCGATGTACATCATCCTTAACCACCCTTTCTCTCTCCTGATGCCTTAGATCTCCTCCAGATGGCATAGGATGTCAAGATTATCACTGTCATTAGCCAACCGTAGCTGCATGGTCCAGAGTACCCAAACACTAAAGTGTATTCAGATTCAGATTTCAGCTTTAAACTCTCTTCTGTCTTTGCAGAATGGTTGGTCCATTCTCAGTTCAGGTCCCAGAAAAGCCCCAGTGTCAGACCAGCCTACCATCTACGAGATAACCATGACACCTCCAGTGGAAGTGGCACAACTGAGTGATCAACAGTCTGAGAAGTCTCTACCCATAACTGTGACGATGGTACAGCTGGTCAATAGAACAACAACCATTTATGTACTGCAGCTCCCAGGGTCAGTGTGGTGTTGAGCAGAGACATGTAGAGACCTAAATATGGAGATAGCTCCTTATCTGTATCCTTTACTGTACCTATGTATATAGTCACAAGTAATGAATGAAAACTTGCTGTTAACCTACTGAAGACTACGAAGACTTCTTTAAGAGACATCGTTCTGCAACCAACACCCTCCCAACAATTCCCACAGTTTGTTAAACTCATGTACTGTTTATAGCTGCCACTTAACTCCTACCTCCCCTCACTAAATAATGTTGCCAAAGGTGTCAATCCCCAACAGTGCTCTTGGTTCCCTTGGAGGATGCGTAGAACATGTATTGTTCCAGTCCTACTCCGGCCCCCTTCCACAACTCTTTCTCTGGTACATCGATGATTACTTTGGTGCTGCTTCATGCTCTCGTCGGGACTTGGAAAAATTTATTAATTTTGCTTCCGATCTCCACCCCTCCATCATTTTCACGTGGTCCATCTCTGACACTTCCCTTCCCTTCCCTGACCTCTCTGTCTCAAACTCTGGTGATAGACTGTCCACCAATATCCATTACAAGCCTACCGACTCCCACAGCTACCTCGACTACAGCTCCTCACACCCCGCTTCCTGTAAGGACTCCATCCCATTCTCTCAGTTCCTTTGCCTCCTTCGCATCTGTTCTGATGATACTACCTTCAAAAACAGTTCCTCTGACATGCCCTCCTTCTTCCTTAACTGAGGTTTTCCACCCATGGTCGTTGACAGGGCCCTCAAACGTGTCCGGCCCATCTCCCGTGCATCCGCCCTCATGCCTTCTCCTCCCTCCCAGAAAGATGATAGGGTCCCCCTTGTCCTCACTTATCACCCCACCAGCCTCCGCATTCATAGGATCATCCTCCGCCATTTCCGTCAACTCCAGCATGATGCCACCACCAAACACATCTTCCCTTCACCCCCCCGGTGGCATTCCGTAGGGATCGTTCCCTCCGGGACACCCTGGTCCACTCCTCCATCACCCCCTACTCCTCAACCCCCACCTATGGCACCTCCCCATGCCCACGCAAAAGATGCAACACCTGCCCCTTCACTTCCTCTCTCCTCACCTTCCAGGGGCCCAAACACTCCTTTCAAGTGAAGCAGCATTTCACTTGCATTTCCCCCAACTTAATCTTCTGCATTTGTTGCTCCCAATGTGGTCTCCTCTACATTTGAGAGACCAAACGTAAACTGGGCGACCGCTTTGCAGAACACCTGCTGTCTGTCCACAAGAATGACCCAAACCTCCCTGTCGCTTGTCATTTTAACACTCCACCCTGCTCTCTTGCCCACATGTCTGTCCTTGGCTTGCTGCATTGCTCCAGTGAAGCCCAACGCAAACTGGAGGAACAGCACCTCATCTTCCGACTAGGCACTTTACAGCCTTCTGGACTGAATATTGAATTATACAACTTTAGATCTTGAACTCCCTCCTCCATCCCCATCCCTTTTCTGTTTCTTCCCCCTTCCTTTTGTTTTTTCCAATAATTTATATAGATTTTTCTTTTCTCACCTATTTCCATTATTTTTAAATCTTTTATGCCCTGCTAGTCTTTCCACCCCATCCCCACTAGAGCTGTACCTTGAGTGCCCTACCATCCATTCTTAATTAGCACATTCGTTTAGATAATACCACTATCTTCAACACCTCTGTGTTGTTTTGTTCTTTTGTCTGTGACATCTTTTGTTTATCTGCTCCTATCACTGCTTGCTTGTCCCTACAACCACACCACCCCCCTCCACTTCTGCCCTCCCCCCCCCCAACCTTAAACCAGCTTATATTTCACCCCTCTGCTTGGATTAACCCAGTTCTGCTGAAGGGTCACGAGGACTCGAAACATCAACTCTTTTCTTTTCCGCTGATGCTGCCAGACCTGCTGAGTTTTTCCAGGTAATTCTGTTTTTGTTTTGGATTTCCAGCATCCACAGTTTTTTGTTTTTAATCAATTGAGTGAGCCTAATCAAAGTGGCTGGAGCTCACCAGTATTTTTGGCTCATAAGCCACTAGATTTTGTATAGACTACAGGAAAGTGAATGTAGCAATGAGACAGATTTTTACCCGATTCTTCGATTAGAAGATTGCATCAATAGGGTTGGCAGTGCCTCACTTCTTTCTAAAACTGATCTGTTGATGGGGTCCTGGCAAGTGCCATTAACATCATGGGCTAAAGAAATATTTGCCTTTCTTATACCAAGTGGTGTATCAATGTCTAGTCATGTCGTTTGGGTTTTAAAACACACCAGCTGCATTTCAGAGACTTATGAATCAAGTTGTAACTGAAGTACATAACTGTGTGTTTATTTAAATGATGTCGTAATATATATTAACGCATGGGAAGAACATGGAAAGCAATTAGAGGACCTGTTAAAACAATTGCAGTTGGCTGGCTTAGTCATAAATTTAGTCAAAAATGGATTTACAAAAGCAAGGGTAACTTACCTGGGTCACATTGTAGGACATGGGCAGTGTTGCCATGAACAGCAAAAGTGAACACTCTAATAGAATTTCCCGTTCCTAGAACTAAATGAGAACTCCTGAGATTTTTGGAAATATGTGGGTTTTATAAGAAGTTTGTGCCTAACTTCAGCACAATAGCTGTACCTTACACCAATTTGTAAAGAAAACAGGCGAAAGTTGTATGCTCAGCAGAATGCCAAGCAGCCTTTGAAAAGCTGAAGGAAATCTTAATAAATGAACTAGTGTTGGCCACCCCTGACTTTACCAAACCTTTTAAAATGGCAATTTATGCTAGCAACTTGGGGGTAGGTGCAGTCCTATTACAAGATGAGAAATTAGGGATAGAGAAGCCGGTGGTGTACTTTTCCAAGAAACTAAATAGGGATCAGAGGAAGTACTCTACAGTAGAAAAAGAAACTCTAGCATTGTTGTTGCCTCGTCAACACTTTGAACTTTATGTCCGACACAATAGCAAAGGATCACTAATCTGCACTGGCCATAATCTACTGGGGGTCATTTTAAAGTTTAAAACTCAAAATGTGAAACTGTTTAGATGGAGTCTATTGTTTCAACCATTCAATGTAAAGATTGTTCATATTGCCGGCAAAGATAATACGATCACGGATGCATTGTCCCAGGCGTAAAATACTAAAATAAGTTAAAGTGGTAAGAAATTCTGAAGATTGTATTAAATTGTATAAGGCGGAGGAAGGATGAATGAAAGTAAGTCTCGTGTTTTGTTGTCCATGTGTCACATACCTTGTGATGAAATGCATTTTTGAAATGGTGTTTCATCTCTTTTAAAGGGTGGAGGCATGTAAGGAACATATCTTTTTATTTTTGTTGGACTATTGTAAAGAACATATCTTTTTATTTTCTGTTGTATTGTGGATTAAAATTACAATTGCTGCAGATTAAAAGATATGTCCATAGGAACAGGATGGTGCCAAAAAGGAGTCCTGGACCAAGGGAACTGTCTGACAACAGCATTTTAATTGGCTCCTGACCAGGTGACCAGGGCCTTATGTGAGAGCAGTGCAACTGGCAGAAAGCTCCTGGCCTGCAAAGAGAAAACATCTAGAATCTATTTTTTTCATATCTCTATAACCTGCTCTCTCATTCTCTCTGGGGAAACCCCTGTAAAATGGAAAAGGGTAAAACCACTGTTGGAGACATTGAAAAGCAAATTCCCAACCAGTGAACTAAATACTAAATACCTCATGCCATCAACAAGAACTGAAAGGAATTTGGAAGACATCGATCAAAATCAACTCATCAAATCCTATATTCCAGATTGGTGCTATTGAACTGTTTTATCCCACCCTTAAAATCCATGTTTTATGAGTGTTAAGTGTCTTGTGTATGTATGTGTATAGGGATTTAAGAAGGGGGTAGAGCTTAAGTTATAGTGTCAGAAGTTTGCTGTTCATATTTCTTTCTTTTGCCACTGGTTAATGACAGTTTGTTTAATAAACAGTTATTTGCTTATTAAGTTTACAATCTGGTGCTTGTATTCTGTTAACCTAAATTAAACAGTTAGGTAGAATTGGGGCAATCTGTTGGTTTGGTCAAACTTTTCACATTTGTTGCGGCTTGGGGAACAGTGGGGCTTGATATTATAATGGACTATTCCCAGTGAGTTGTGACACCTTCTTCATCAAAAGGATGATTCCCCTCAAAAGAGACAACAAAGACTTCACAAGCATTGGCAGTGGAGTCAAAGAGTGTAGTAAGATCTAGAACCTTTTCTAACAGATCATCAGTTTCTGCAGCGGATTTATTCATTTGAACTCTGCCTGGAAAGCGTCAAACAAGGTCTATAAGATTCTCTAGTGAATGCTCACAATCTTTGTTGGTGCATCCTGTCTGCCTCTTCTAGATTGAATCGAAAGAGACGGTGTTTCTGCAATAAAGACCAACTCACTGAGTAATGAGTGGAATTCCATTTCTGCTTCAGTGTTGGGCTTTTCTAGTCCACAGAACAACTTTGGAAATTCATTCCTGAAAATTCCTCCGTTGTCCTCATAGCTGTTTTGCAGGAAACCAAGCCCTAAACAGCTGCCCTGCTCAGCAGAGAGATTTCCTGGTTCTGAAAGATATAAAGAGTTTTATTAATTTCTTTATCTTCATGCCTAAGGGTTGTAGTGAACTGACCCTTCACTTTGAGGTTTATGCCTCCTGACCCGTGTAGCTTTATTTTAGATGTCTGGATTTCTACTTCCCTAAGCCATTCCTGATGGCAGTCCAATTTGTCTGATAAGACTGTGACCCCTGCGCTGGTGTTCAATTTAAATTCTGCTCTGTATTCTTGGACGTCCAACTCTACAGACCAGAACTGCTCATCAGGATTTTTAATTTCTCCTCTGAAATTGTCAGGTTGAAATGTTATATTTCCAATTTCTTGGTATTCAAAATGTTGGTAGCTTGTTCCAACTTTTTTCCTTTAAATTGAAATTTAGATATGCAGAATGGTTTAAAACGTCCAGTCTTGCCACAGAGAAAAAAATTAGCTCCCCTTGCTGGGCATTCACCACTTCGATGCTGTTTTTTGTCACCGCATCTGGAACATTTTAAAATAGGTGGAAGGGTTCTGCACAGCTGTCGGCGGTTCTGGCAGACTTTTTCATGGGCTTTTCAGGGGTCGGGGCACTCAACTTTGTGCCTGCATACTGGATTGACCCCTCCCAAGCCTCAGCATTTCCCCAAAGTACATTCTGATTTTGCTTTTGCAGCCCCGCCTTCCTTGCACACTGTTTGGTCTTTTCTCAGATTAAATCCTCTTTGATTTGCAAAATATTGATCGCATGTCACTGAGCATGCTGGCTATGATGCGATCACGGACTAATTCATGCTTTAAAGCTCCATGGCCACACCTACTAGCCAGTTTATACAAGTCATTAAACCTGTTCAATGAGCAGATTCTTCTTAGGGCTTAAGTAATTCTCAAAGTCCCTCAAAACCTTCTCATAGGATGTTGAGGTCCACTTGGCCTCCTTGTCTCACCAGGACATCATCAGCTATGATCCCTATCACATGTAGAGGGGTACTGACTTGTGTTTTTGTGTATTTTCTTGTAAGCTCCAAGTTATTTGATATCTTTCAAACTGTCAGCTTCAGAGCTCCCATCATTCTCCTTGATGTAGCCCCTAGATATGTGGGAAGTGCTGTGGAAGGCGTAGCGGCAGTTCAATGGCTGCTGACATTTTGAGTGGTTCTCTGCCGCCTACCAAGGTACATTTTATTTTTGTTCTTGCTCATTGCAAAGTTAAGCTGTTCAAAAGTTTTCACGCATGGGTTACCAGTCTATGGTCTTGGTTTCTTAAACTGAGGCCTCCACCACTGCCACCAGGCTTTGATGAAGTTTCGCTTACTTTATGAGTGACTTGGAGATAGTCAGAATATAATTTTCCTTGAAACTATTTATTTACACTACTTACAAAAACCTCATGGTAAGTACATTGTTCTCTGAACACAGGCAGTTCTGTGCCTTGCTCTCTTGGAGCCTCTTGGTTACCTGCCCCTGATGTCATGTTTACATCTTCATTAACATAATTGTCTAATTATTATAACCATTAATCCTTTATTCTAGAGAGGAGATAGAGAAAGTTCAGCACAAATATCCCACATAGAAAAAGGATAGCACTTACAAATCTAGACACCCCTAGATGTCAGTGAGTATACAGGACAAGATAAGACACAAAAGGTGAAGCATCTGTCAGATACCAAGAACTTATTCATGCAGAAAGCCTAGAGGAGTATAAAAAGCTCAGGAAGGACATTAAAAATAAAATTAAGAAAGCATTAAGAGGGCATAAAATTATTGACAAGATCAAGGAAAACCCAAAAAATGTTTTGTGAATGATTAAAGAACAAGCGAACAAACAAGGAAATATTGGGCAGGAGTCCTCTCCCAATTCAACGGATCCTTTTACCCATCTCCAATGTTCTCCCTCCACCTGGACCCCTCCCTCTGGATTCTTACCTTCTCTCGATCTTTTCATTGAGAACTGTCGGCGCGACATTAGTCGTCTCAATTTCTCTGCTCCTCTCACCCATTCTAACCTGTCTCTCTCTGAACTCACTGCACTCCATTCTCTCAGGTCCAACCCTGACATTGTCATCAACCCCACTGACAAGGGTGGTGCTGTTGTTGTCTGGCGCACTGACCTCTACCTCGCGGAGGCTGAGCGTCAACTCGCAGACACTTCCTCCTACCTCTCCCTGGACCATGACCCCACCACTGAACATCAAGCCATTGTTTCCAGGACTGTCACTGACCTCATCTCCTCTGGGGATCTCCCTCCCACAGCTTCCAACCTGATAGTCGCCCAACCTCGGACGGCCCGCTTCTATCTCCTACCCAAAATCCACAAACAGAACTGCCCCGGTAGACCGATCGTCTCAGCTTGCTCCTGCCCCACAGAACTCATTTCTCGTTATCTTGACTCCCTTCTCTCTCCCCTTGTCCAGTCCCTTCCCACCTACATCCATGATTCCTCTGACACCTTACGTCACATCAACAATTTCCAGTTCCCTGGCCCCAACCGCTTCCTCTTCACCATGGACGTCCAATCCCTCTACACCTCCATCCCCCACCAAGATGGTCTGAGGGCCCTTAGCTTCTTCCTCGAACAGAGGCCCGAACAATCCCCATCCACCACTACTCTCCTCCGTCTGGCTGAACTTGTTCTCATGCTGAACAATTTCTCCTTCAACTCCTCTCACTTCCTCCAAATCAGAGGTGTGGCTATGGGTACCCGCATGGGCCCCAGCTCTGCCTGTCCCTTTATGGGGTATGTGGAACATTCCTTGTTGCAGTCCTACTCCGGCCCCCTTCCACAACTCTTTCTCTGGTACATCGATGATTACTTCGGTGCCGCTTCATGCTCTCGTCGGGACTTGGAAAAATTTATTAATTTTGCTGCCAATCTCCACCCCTCCATCATTTTCACGTGGTCCATCTCTGACAGTTCCCTTCCCTTCCTTGACCTCTCTGTCTCAATCTCTGGTGATAGACTGTCCACCAATATCCATTACAAACCCACCAACTCCCACAGCTACCTCGACTACAGCTCCTCACACCCCGCTTCCTGTAAGGACTCCATCCCATTCTCTCAGTTCCTTCGCCTCCGTCGCATCTGTTCCGATGATGCTACATTCAAAAACAGTTCCTCTGACATGTCCTCCTTCTTCCTTAACCGAGGTTTTCCACCCACGGTCGTTGACAGGGCCCTCAACCGTGTCCGGCCCATCTCCCGCGCATCCGCCCTCACGCCTTCTCCTCCCTCCCAGAAACATGATAGGGTCCCCCTTGTCCTCACTTATCACCCCACCAGCCTCCGCATTCAAAGGATCATCCTCCGCCATTTCCGCCAACTCCAGCATGATGCCACCACCAAACACATCTTCACCCCCCTTATTGGCATTCCATAGGGATCGTTCCCTCTGGGACACCCTGGTCCACTCCTCCATCACCCCCTACTCCTCAACCCCCTCCTATGGCACCACCCCATGCCCACGCAAAAGATGCAACACCTGCCCCTTCACTTCCTCTCTCCTCACCGTCCAAGGACCCAAGCACTCCTTTCAAGTGAAGCAGCATTTCACTTGCATTTCCCCCAACTTAGTCTATTGCATTCGTTGCTCCCAATGTGGTCTCCTCTACATTGGAGAGACCAAACGTAAACTGGGCGACCGCTTTGCAGAACACCTGCTGTCTGTCCACAAGAATGACCCAAACCTCCCTGTCGCTTGCCATTTTAACACTCCACCCTGCTCTCTTGCCCACATGTCTGTCCTTGGCTTGCTGCATTGTTCCAGTGAAGCCCAACGTAAACTGGAGGAACAACACCTCATCTTCCGACTAGGGACTTTACAGCCTTCCGGACTGAATATTGAATTCAACAACTTTAGGTCATGAGCTCCTTCCCCCATCCCCACCCCCTTTCTGTTTCCCCCTTCCTTTTTTTTCCAATAAATTATAAAGATTTTCCTTTTCCCACCTATTTCCATTATATAAAAAAAAAACTCCAGCAGAGCTATACCTTGAGTGTCCTACCATCCATTCTTAATTAGCACATTCGTTTAGATAATATCACCAACTTTAACCTTAACACCTATGTGTTCTATTGTACTACTGTCGTTGACATCTTTTGATGATCTGCTTCTATCACTGCTTGTTTGTCCCTACAACCACACCCCACCCCCCGCCACCTCTCTCTCTCTCTATCTCTCCGCCCCCCACACACACACCTTAAACCAGCTTATATTTCAACTCTTTCTTGGACTCGAATTCAAGTTCTGTCGAAGGGTCATGAGGACTCGAAACGTCAACTCTTTTCTTCTCCGCCGATGCTGCCAGACCTGCTGAGTTTTTCCAGGTAATTCTGTTTTTGTTAAGGAAATATTAGGGCCTTTTGGAGCCCAAAAAGGGAATGTGTCTGTGGAGGCAAAGGAAATGAACATGATTCTTAAGGAATGCTTTGTGTCTGTCTTCACAAAAGAGTGGCTGGGTACAGAGATTGTAGTTAAGGAGCAAGTGTGTGAAATATTAGCATGAATACACACAGTGAAACAGGAAATATTCAGGGATCTAGCATCTTTGAAAGCAAATTAATGGGCAGACCCTGATGAGATGTAGCCCAGGTCACGAAGAGAAAGGAGGAAATAATGGGGGCTCTGATTATCATTTTCCAACCCTCTCTGCAGAGATGCTGTTGAAGGACTGGAGGACTGCTAACATTGTACCATTGTTTACAAAGGGAGGAAGAGATAGAACAGATAATTAGAGACTGGTCGGCCTGACCTTGGTGACCAGTAAGGTATTGGAAAATGTATTGTGGAACAATATAAATTATTATTTAGAAAGCCACAGATTAATCAAGGACAGACAGTAGGCATTTGCTAAGGTAGCTCATGTCTGACCAACTTGATTGAATTTTTTGAGGAGGTAACAAGGAGGGTCAATGAAGGTAACATATTTGATGTCTACATGGATTTTAGCAAGCCATTCGACAAGGGCCCACATGGCAGAATGGCCATAAAGATAAAATCTCATGGAATGCAAGGGAAAGTGGCAAGTTGAATCCAAAATTGGTTCAATAACATGAGGCAAAGGGTAATGGTTGATGGATTTTTTGTCACTGGAAGACTGTTTCCAGTGAGATTCCACAGTGCTCAGTACTAGTCCCTTGTTTGTTGCGGTAAATATCAATGATATTTAAATGTAAGGGGCATAAGGAAGAAGTTCGCAGATGATGCAAAAATTGGCTGTTTGTTTGACAGAAGGGATGAAAGCTGCAGACTTTAGGGAGATATCAATTAATTGGTCAAGGGGGCAAAAAAGTGGCAAATCAAATTTAATCAGGAGAATTGTGAGGCAATACATTCAGGGAGGGAAAGCAAGGCAAGGGAATACAGAATAAATGGTAGGATATTGAGAAGTGTAGAGCAACGCAGGGAGCTTTGCAGTGCATCACCACAAATTACTAAACATAGCAGGACAGCAAGGTGATTAAGAAGACATTTGGGATACTTTTATTTATTAGCCAAGTCAGAGAATATAAGAGCATGGAGGTTATGCTAGAACTCTGTAAAATACAATTAGGTCACATAAGTACTGTGTACAGTTCTGGTCACTGCATTACAGGAAGGATGTGATTGTATTAGAAAGGGTACAGAGATTTACAAGGGTGTTGCCAGGAATTGAAAAATTTAACTGTGAAGAAAGCTTATTTAGGCTGGGGTTGTTTTGTTTCAAACAGGGTAGGTTGAAGGGGGGTTTAATTGAGGTGGACAAAATTATGAGCGGCCGAGATAGAGTGGATAACAGAGAGATCAGAGAGGCAGCAGAGATTTAAAGTAATTGGCAGAAGGATTAGAGGGGTTTTAAAGAGTAATCTATTTCACCTAGAGGGCACTAGGGGTCTGTAATTTACAGTCTGAATGGGTGGTAAAGGCAGGAACCATATGCATGAAAAAAAATTTGTGGATATGCACAAGAGTGCTGTAACCTACAGGATTACAGACCAAAAGCTGAAGGTGGAATTAGGCTGGTCAGCTCTTTTTGGCAGGTACAGACATGATAGGCTGAATGGGCTCTTGCTGCATTGTAAATTTTTTTCTTTTTCTCTGTTTCATTAAACATTGTGTCTGCAGGAGACAGTCATCGGCTGGAGATTCTGCAATGGGGAACTCAGCTCCTGACTTCCCTAAAGCCTGCTGTCTGTCTACAAGGCGTGATAGAGTGTAAAAGAATACACCTCATTTGCAGGATGACAGCTGCTTCACCATTGCTCTAGAAATGCAATACCATCCGGGACAATGCATCTGACTTGATTTCCATCCATCCGCCACCTTAAATGTTCAATCCCTCCACCATAGGTCCAGTATCATTGCTGAGTGTACCATCAAAGGCAAACGAGTGCAGCTGAGGAACAGAGTGTATACCTGAGAGAGGGTGAGTTGTGGGGGGGGAGCATCACGAGATAGGTAAGACGGGGAAGGAGGTGCTCATTTCCCTTTGCTTCCCTTTTACCTTCCTGACCCTGTAGAAATTGGTTCTTACTTACTGCAGAGTAAGGAGCTAGCTGTTTGGAGGGTATCTGCGAAGTGGTTGAGGTCTGTTCCAGTCCTAAGGTTTAAAATAATGTACCAACTGGTGGTAAAGTTAATAAAATATATAAACAAGCAACATAAATAAGTGAATAATATAATTAAATAATTAATTAAAACACATGAAGGATGGCAGGACAGGTGACGTGTCAAGGCTGCAACATGTGGGAATTTCTGGATGCCCATGTGATCCAGGGCAAACATGTCTGCAATAAGTGTTTGCAACTGGAGGCGCTTTAGCTCACAATCATAGAGCTGGAGGCTGGGCATCAGACACTGTGACACATCAGGGAGGGTACAGTTACCTGGATGCTTTGTACCTGGAGGCAGTCAAACCACTTAGGATAGGGTCTTCTGATTTGACCAGTGGTCAGGGTCAGGAGGGTGTGTGAGTGAGGCAGGTAAGGGGGCCCAAGTGGCATGAGTGCAAGAGTGTCAACCTCTGCAATTGTCCAATAGGTTTGAAGTTCTCTCAGCTTGTTTGGATGAGAGTGGGGGCTGCAGGATGGATAAGCAAACTGACCATGGCACTGTGGTACAGGAAGCCATTCAAGTGGTGGGAGTGAAAAGGAATGTAGTGGTAGTAAGGGACAGTATAGTGAGGGGGATTAACATTGTTCTCTGTAGCAAAGAGTGAGAGCCCAGAGAGCTGTATTGCCTGCCTAGTGCCAGGGTTTGGGACATCTGCTCAAGGCTGGAAAGGAACTGGCACTGGGAGGGGGAGGATTCTGTTGTTGTGGTCCATGTAGGTACCAATGACGTAGGTAGAACTAGGAAAGAGTTTCTGCAAAGAGAGCATGAGG
This sequence comes from Carcharodon carcharias, assembly GCF_017639515.1. Taxonomy (NCBI): domain Eukaryota; kingdom Metazoa; phylum Chordata; class Chondrichthyes; order Lamniformes; family Lamnidae; genus Carcharodon; species Carcharodon carcharias. The sequence continues at coordinate 177,567,125 of NC_054468.1, read as the reverse complement.
AGCCAGGCACTAAATTAAAAAGCAAAACCTCAAAGTTAAAAAACTCTGAATTATTACCTAAGCTATGTATGAATTGGCATAGGGTACATAAAATTGGAGAGCTGAATGCATGGCTCAAAGACTGGCATGGAAGAAGTGGGTTCCAGTTTGTGGGGCATTGGCACCAGTAGAGGGAAAGTGGAAGTTATGCTGTTGGGACAGTCTACACCTGAACCATGCTGGGACCAGGTTTTTGTGAGCTGCATAACTAAGGAACTAGAGAGGATTTTAAACTAAGTAGTGGGGGCAAGGGATCAAATGTGGATGGATGTCATATATCAAAGAGTAGAGACAAAGGAAGAGAGGAAAGTATAAATATGGGAAATGATAAACAGACTGTGATAGGAAGAGACAGAGAGTACATGTCTAAGAGTAAATCAACAGTAAAACTAGAGATTACAAAAATAATAAAAGGACAAAACTTAAGGCAGACAAAACTTAGCATTTGGAACAAAACAGTGAATTGATTGTGCAAATAGGGATTAATAAGTATGATCTAATAGCTATGACAGAGACATGGCTGCAGGATGGCATAAATTGGGACTTGAATATTGAGGATTTGTGACTTGTAGGAAGGATAAGACGTTAGGAAAAGATGGAGGGGTGGTTCTGTTAATTAAAGATGACATTAGCATAATAGAGAGAGATGACTTAAATTTAGGGAACCAGGATATTGAAGTGGTTTGGGTAGAGATGAGGAGCGATAAAAGCAAGAAGTCACTTGTGGGAGTGGTGTACAGGCCCCCTAACAGTAATCACATGGTAGGACAAGGTATTAAAGAAGAAATAGTGGGAGCTTGTCAGAAAGCTACAGCGATTATCATGGGGAATTTTAATCTACATATAGACTGGAACAATTACATGGGCAAAGGTAGCATAGATTGCAGGGCTCTGAAATGCAGTGGGATCTGGGTGTCCTGGTGCATAAATCACAAAAGGTTAGTATGCAGGTGCAGCAAGTCATTTGCAAGGTTAATAGAATGTTATCATTTATTGCAAAGGGAATTGAATAGAAGGGCAGAATTTTCCCACCCCCGCTGCCGCACGACCACACGTAAAATGACATGTGGTGACATCTGGCGAGCGTCCCAACGTCATCACGTGCTATTGCAATATTTGGCTGGGTGGGCTTGTGATGGTCTCTGACACGCCCCTACCATTAATTAACGGACCCCTTAAGGCCCTTAAGTGTTCAATCGATGCTGAATTTTCAGCGCCCGTGCAATCTTCGGGTCGGTGCATGGGCGCAAAGGGCAGGCGGGTAGGACACATTTTTATTAACCTCGTCCACGGGCGGGATAAGAGGGCTCACTGGGGTCGTGAATGTGAATAGTCAAGTATTTATTTGTGAAAGTTTTAAAAACTTGCCTGTGTGAACTGCAATACTTCAGAACGCATACCAGCTGCTTTTTCTGGACTCTTAACCTTCAGGTCAGCATCCTGCAGTGAGGAATCTTTTCTGGGCCTGCAGGTTTCAGGAAGCCTTCCCTTAGCCTAGGAATCAGAGCTGAACTGTCCACTGGAGGCAGTTCCTCTGAGAAGGGAGAGAGGGCTAGAAGGGGGAGGAGATCAGGAGTACACATTCAGCCTCCAGGAGTGCCACCTTTGGGAGGACAGGTGCAGGCACAAGGGGCACAGGGCCAACAGGAAGTCCAATGCGGAAGGGGCTGCCTCTATCCTGCTGCCGGGGTTTACAGGCAGCAAAGCAGCTACCTCAATATGTCTCAATGTGTCTGAGGTGCAGTGTCGAAGGAGGCTCCATCTCTCAAGGGAGATGATTGGGCCTGAGATCACCGCGAACTTTATGGGTGGACACACCATGCCAGTGGCTCTAAAGGTCACAAATGCCCTCAAATTCTATGCAAGCAGGCAAGCCAGACACAGCGAGCCAGACGTTTCACGGCCATTGTTGTCTTCCTGTGTCCAGGGTGCAATAGACTGCACACATGTGGCCATCAAGGTGCCAGCAGGTGAGCCTGGTGCTTTCGTCAACAGGAAGGGTTTCCACTCCATGAACGTGCAGATAGTGTGTGATCACAGGATGCTGATTCTACAAGTCTGTGCAAGGTACCCAGGCAGCTCACACAATGCCTAAATCCTCAGACACTCCCAGGTGCTGGGGCTCTTCAGTGTTCCAGCCCAGCTTGATGGATGATGGATGGGTGACAAGGGCTATCCCCTCGGAAGGTGGCTTATGACACCTCTCCGCCATCCAAGAACAGAAGCTGAGCAGTGGTACAATAGGAGCCACATCTCCACAAGGGCTATGGTGCAGAGAACCATTGGTCTTCCGATGTCTGGACTGCTCAGGGGGTGTGCTTCAATACCCGCTGGATCGTTTCTCAGTGGTAGTGGTTGCATACTGTGCTCTCCACAATCTCGCACTGGAAAGGGGGACGCAGTGGACAACAAAGATGTAGACGCAGTGGCTACTCACAGTAGTAACTCCGAGGATGAGCGTGGACAGGGAAATGTTGAGGAGGTAGACACCGACCCGGTCATACTCCAGGGAGGTAGGGACACCCAGGAGGCTTTAATCCAACAAACCTTCAGCTAGCACACCATAGGTGGTCCACCAGGACAAGCCTGGGCTGTCAGATCGACACTCGACACCTAAGTGCAAAATTTGCCAGGCTAGCAACAGTTACTAAGGGCATTGTTCATAAGGCTGAATATCTAAAAAAGGAATCATTGCAGTTTTGGAAACCATACACATGCAGAATAAAAGAGGCACCCTCAACTGTGTTGACATATCTGAATTTAATGTGTCAAACAAAGCAGCTTATGACATAAAAAAAGGCAAGAGTGTTACAAATCAAATAAAATCATAAGGGTCTCATCTCGAGCCAACGAAAAACCACCAGTGATAAACCCGTGGTGTGCCTAAGGTGCCTTACGCTTTCACTTCCGGGTGTTACGTCTTGGTGCTGCCCCATCGCTCGGAGTGGCATCTGAGACAGCATGCTGACTCTGCTGTCCTGTTGGCCTTGATGACGTTGGCGGTCGTCCTCTGGTCTGTGGAGCCTGTGCTGGTCCTGCCTGGGAGGGAGCTGCCAGTTCCACAGCTGTCATCTCCCAGTCGCTGCAGCCTCACTGGCAGAGGGGCGGTGGAGCTGCTGCCCTCATCTGGAATGCCCTGAGAGGAGCTCACAGAGCCGCCAGGTAGCTGCTGCACCGACGTGAGGTTGCTTCTGACCTCCTTGCTCGCTGTGGATGGATGGGCACTGATCTGGGAAACTTGATGCCCACACCATCTCCCACCAGCTGAGGTCAAAGCCGATGTGAGGGCTTGCAGGTCAGAGTGCACCCCCAGAAAGCCCTGGCGGGTCTCCTGGAGCAGGCTCTCCACGAGAGTCGCCACTCTCTCCATGGTGGACGCGTGGCGCTTGGACATGTGGCTCATTGCTTTGGCAATAGTTTGCATTGACTCCTCCACCACAGAGACCAAGCCAAGCATAGCCTCATGTATCTCCCCCAGGTGCTCCTGCACACCCGGTCGCATTTCCTGCACCTGCTGCATCGCAGATGACTCCAGAGGCACATCATTAGGCACCGACTGAGCATGTGCCTGGTCCCCTGCAGTCCTCCAACTGCTAGTGCCATGGGTACACTCTGTCTCTGTCCCCTCCTCCAGCAACTGTGAAGTGCCATCACTACTGTGCCCTGGGACACTAGCCATTGTTCGAATTCCCACCAAGGTGCTAGTATCTGCGCTGGTGCCAGCCTCAGAGAAATGGTCTGACGCAGGTGAGGCTTCAGGCCCCTCAGGTGTGAGAGGGAGCCTCCGCTGCTCCTCCTCCCAGCCCTGATCCGATGATACAAAGGAAGAACAAGGACAGTGGATCAGTTAACGTGGAGACAATGTCAAAGTGCATCCCTGTCCCCTGGATCATTAAGTACTCATCCTTCCATAAACACTGGTCAAGCCATATTGCACAATTAAATCATTTAGCATTCAGCAGTGCCACGGCTGTTGGGGGAACAATGCTGACCTCACTGTTGGGCATAAATGCCTGGCACCCCAGCCTCACTGACACCAGTAGACCTGGGTGTATGGCACCTCTCCAGATCCAGGGCCTTCTGCTCGAAACGACTTAGAATGGCAATCTGCCCTGGGTGGGGCGGGGGGGGTGCTGTTGCAGGCAGCAGGCTGATCTGCTGTGTTAAATGCCCAATGCCAACATGGCACTCACCCTGCCAGAGGGCAACAAGTCATTGAAGCGCTTGTGACACTGGATTCAGGTGCATTGCACCACATCACGGGAGATTACCACTTCTGCTACCCCCTCCCAGGCACGTTTCATCATGTGGGGGGTGTCTCCTCCTCCCATCCTGGTGGAGCAGCACCTCCCGCCGTGCTGCCACCTCCTCAAGGAGGGCAGCAAGGCAATCATCCAAGAAAAGAGGGGCATGCTGGGCCCCCGCCCTATCCTCCAGCCTGGCATGTCTACCTGCCCTACCCTCTGGCCTAGCATGTCCTGCTGGCCTACCCTCTGGGCTGGCCTGCTCACTCAGCTTTGGCCTTGCATTTGTCATTGTGAGCAGCCTAGAGAAGGCTGCCAGGCCTTCATTTAAACAGGCAGCTTGGTCACCATTGGACCCGGTGGTCTGTTCATGCCTGCTGCCGCCCACCCACTCCCGTTATCCTCAGGAGTGGGGGAATATGCTGGGCAGGCCTTAATTGGCCCACCCGTGTTAAATTGGCGGCATGGACCCGATCGCGGGCGGCGATCGGGTCCACGACCACCCGCTTCCATTCTCTCTACGCCCTCCAGCCAAATGGAAAATTCAGGCCCAAGAGTAGGGAGGTTATGCTTCAGTTGTACAGGGCATTGGTGAGACCACATCTGGAGTACAGTTTTGGTCTTCTTATAATTTCTTAGATCAGTACGCTCTGGAGCTAAGCAGGGAGCAGGCTATGCCAGATCTAGCCCTGATATTGTGCAATGAGATGGGATTAATTAATGACTTCATCGTGAAGGTGTCCCTTGGTAGCAGTGATCATAATGTGTGAATTTTACATTCTGCTTGAAGGAGAGAAGTTTAGGTCTAAGACTAGTATTTTAAAATTAAATAAGGGCAATTATGAAAGCATGAAAGCAGAGATATCGAAAGAGAACTGACAATTTAGGTTAAAGGATCAGCCAATAGAGATGCAGTGACAAACATTTAAGTGAGTTCAGAATGCACAGAATAGACACATCCTGATGTGAAAGAAAAATTCCAAAGGGAGGACCCACCATCCGTGGTCAACTAAAAAAGTTAAAGTTAGCATCAAACTTAAAGAAAAAGCATGTAATTGTGCAAAGGTGTGTGGAATTTCAGAAGATCGAGCAGAATACGAAAAAGGCAAAAGATTAATAAGGGGGGAAATTAAAGTACAAGAGAAAGCAACTAACAATATAAAGATAGATAGTAAGAGTTTCTGTGAGCTGAAATCTCCGGTCGGCAAGTGGGGGTGCGACCCACTCGCTGATGTGTAAAATGAAGTCCGGCGACGTCGTTATCGTGTGTCATTTAGATTTTCAGTTCGGCGGGCATACAGCCAAGTTGGCTGCACGCTCACCAAACTGTCAAAGGCCTATTAAGGCCTGTTAAAAATGAATTTAAACAATTAAATGAGCTGCCCATCCAACCTTAAGGTTAGAAGGCAGGCAAAGAGCCCAGGTGGCCTTCACATTTTTCATGGAACCTCATCCATGGGCGGGATGAGGGTTCATGGAGTGTTTAAAAATTCAAAAATGTTTTAGAAAAAAAAAATCATTGAAATATCCTAGCTTATGTGACAAATGAAATGGCGGCGGGCACCTGATCAGGGGCGCCGATTGGGTTCTCACTCGCTCCCGCCCACCCCCACACAACATCCCCCCCCACCCCCCCCCACCCCCCACCCCGATGGCGATCAAAATTCAGCCCTTTAGATATTTAAAAAAGAGAAATAAGTCAACAAAGTGAGCATTGGTCCTATAGAAAGTGAGACTGGGGAATTAATAATGGAAAATAAGGAGATGGCAGATGAATTGAGCAAGTATTTTGCATCAGTCTTCATTATAGAGGATACATGTACCCAGAAATGGCTGTAAATCAGGAATTGGAAGGGTGGGCGGAACTCAAGAAAATTACATTTAACAGGGAAGTGGTACTTCGCAAATTGTTGGAGCTGTGGGCTGACAAGTCCCTGGGTCCTGATGGATTTCATCCGAGGGCCTTAAAAGAAGTGGCTAGAAGAGACAGTTGATGCATTGAGTTTAATTTTCCAAAATTCACTAGATTCGAGGAAGGTTCCATTAAATTGGAAAATAGCTAATGTAACTTGTTTATTCAAAAAGTGAGAGAGACAGAAAGCAGGAAACTATAGGCCAGTTAGCTTAATATCTATAACAGGGAAAACGTTAGAAGTTATCATTAAAGATGTTATAACTGGGCACTTAGATAAATTCAAGGTAATTAGGCAGAGTCTAAATGGTTTTGTGAAAGGGAAATCATGTTTAACCAATTTATTGGAGTTCTTTGAAGAAGTAACAGCTGCTGTGGATAAAGAGGAACCAGTGAATGTACTGTACTTAGAACTTCAGAAGGCATTTGATATGGAAAATAGAAGCTTTTGGTTTGGGGGGTAACATATTGGCATGAATAGAAATTTGGCTAGCTAATGGGAAACAGAGAGTAGGTACAAATGGGTCATTTTACGGTTGGCAGGATATGATGAGTGGCGCGCCACAGGGTTCAGTGCTGGGGCCTCAACTCTTTACAATTTATATAAATGATTTGGATGAAGGGACCAATGATATGATTGCTAAATTTACTGATGATACAAAGATAGGTAGGAAAGTTAGTTGTAAAAAGGACATAATGAAGCTACAAAAGCACATAAATAGATTAGGTGAGCGGGCAAAGATCTGGCAGATGGAGTTTAGTGTGGGAAAATGGCAGGAAAATAAAAAGGAAGCATATTATCTAAATGGTGAGAGATTGCAGATCTCTGAGATTCAGAAGGATCTGGGTGTCCTAGTGCATGAATCACAAAAGGTTAGTATGCAGGTACAGCGAGTAATTAGCAAAGCTGATAGAATGTTATCAGTTATTGCAAGAGGAATTGAATACAAGAGTAAGGAGGTTATGTTTCAGTTGTTCAGGGCATTGGTGAGACCACATCTGTTGTTCTATATACAGTATTGTTCTCCTTATTTAAGGAAAGATGTAAATGCATTGGAAGCAGTTCAGAGAAGGTTTATTAAATTACTATCTGGAATCGGTGGGTTGTCTTATGAAAAAAGGCTGGACAGGCTAGGCTGGAGTTTAGAAGAGTAAGAGGTGACTTGATTGAAACATATAAGACCCTGAGGGGACTTGACAGGTTGGATATGGAAAGGATGATTCTTTGTCTGGGGGAATTTAAAACTAGAGACCACTGTTTAATAATAAGGGGTTGTTCATTTAAGACAGAGATTAGGATATTTTTTTCTCTCAGAGTGTTGTGAGACTTTGGAATTTTCAAAAGATGATTAAAGCAGAGTCTTTGAATATCTTTAATGCAGAAGTAGATAGGTGCTTGATTTAGCAAGGGGGTGAAAGATTATTGGGGGTAGGTAGGAATTTAAAATTGATGTTAAAATTAGATCAGCAATGATCTTATTGAATGACAGGGCAGGCTTGTGGGCTGATTAACCTATTCTTGGTTCTAATTCATATGCTTGCATGTTCTTATCTACAAAATTCAATGCATCAGTTCACCAAGGTATCTTCAACAGTAACTCTCAAACCTGTGACCTCTGCCAACTAGAAATACAAGGGCAGCAGGAACAGGGAAACAATACTACCTGTAAGTTTCCCTCCTGGCCACACATCATCTTTACTTGGAAATATATCACTGTTCCTTCGTCATAGTTGTGTCAAAATACTGGAGGTCGCTCTTTAAAGCACTGTGGATATTCCTTCACTGCGTGGTCTATTGTGGTTTGAGAAGGTAGCTCACCAATAGATCATCTTGTTAATGATGTCCACCTCCTGTGAATGAATAAAAAAAAACCCTTGCCCTCCCTTCTAACAATTTGTCCTGCTCTGCATGGCCTCTTTTCATTCTCCCAGTCATGTTCAATTCCCAGATGAAACTTGATCAGACAGCTCATGTCTGAAAGCAACTTGTTTCAGCACAAGATTTTAAATGATAACACCAGTACTTCAGCAGCAGCCGAACCGCTCTTTGTAGAATATTCAAACTTAAGTCCAATAAGGAACCTTCCATACATGCATAAAATTGCCACAGTGAGCAGAAGAAATAATGGAGCAGCTAATCTCTCAATAGTTAAGGATCCCTTTAAATAACACTGGTGATTGGGGGAATGGGGGAGTCCTTCAATCCATTTAACCGTGTGCTCAGCTGTGCATTTTTAAGGCAGGGCATCGGCTGGAGTCAAGAGTTGAAAAATGACAGTGGTGGCTTCAAATCAGTGATGCACACTCATTTACATCATCATATTGCTGCTCTGCAAACTGTCGGCAGTCATTAGGTCAATGCATGCAAACCCTTTAAAAGAATGTGTTCTAGGCTCTGAGCGAGTACAGATCAGAACCTATTTTTGAGTCTTAGTTGCCTGATTTTTAGGTGCTAAATGGTTCAAGTTAGCTCCCATTATGTGAGAGGATCGCTTTTCCATTGCTTCTCATGCGACCTACAATTGACTACAATGGACCAAAAATTTTGACTTTGGAATCTGCCCCACGGTCAGAACTTGGATATACAGAAACTGAGAACTGGTGCATCTAACGATCTCAGCTAGTCCACAGTGATAGTCCCTTCCTGTTGCAATTTTTTGATTAGGTGCTATAGGTGTATAATTTATTCTTGCAAATTCTATGCAAAAGCTTCATTTACATTGACATTTACCAATCAGGCAGAAATATCATCCAGCAGCATGTATGTCCATTACCCCAATGGTTTAAGTATAAGATGGGCGCAAAGGTAAAGTTACTAAATGAGGACAATTTTTTTTCAGTTTTGTGTTTGTTGGAATTTTACTTGGTTTTTGAATCAGAATTTGTAAGAGAAGTTTCTTTACCTGGACAGATACCTGAATTATTGATCAGCAAGTCAGCAACCAGCAGGTTTATGGCTGCTTCCCTAAGTGGTGATAGTTGTTTTTTTTTTAGGGCAATTGTCCGTTTATGGGTCCCTTAATGCAGAAGACAGACTGGAAGGCAGATGTTTATAGGAGGTCAAAAGTGCCCTCTGCTAATGCCATCATTGCAGGACCTATGGTTGGAAAGAGAATACAAACACAATAAGGCCCATGAATTGACTGGGGGCATCATTAAACCAATGCTTGAGATCTATGCTATGTACCGATCTAGGGCACTTTACAATGTAAGTGTGCCAAACTTTCAAAAGTCATCAGTACTTGTAGTAGGCTGCACCATGGAGGAGTTGAAAGAGGAGTCCCGCTTACAAGCAACAGCAGGTTGACACTGATTGCTCAGTATTTCATTATAACTTCCAAGAGATACTGAGATTTCCAATTTCTGCCTTGTACTGAAAGACCTCTGATGCAACAGTTGTGAAACAATTTGATTACATTAAATTGTAATCCTATTCATATGAAATCCCTGTGATCATTACTTTAATAAGTATATTAAGCAAGAAGTTAATACTCCCATTAAAGTAGCAAACAAAGACAAAAATGATAGTTGTCTTGCTAAAATTTCTTACCAAAATTGCACAGCAAGATTTCCACTTTGAAGTATCCGCCTCTGAACTGCTGTTCCATTGTTGTTGTGGTGGGCGTCCTCCATTGAGAAGACCACTGGCTTCTTCATGCTCTGTGAAGAATCCTGATTGCTCCTTCAGAGAGACAGCACAGACATGATGGCTGAATGGTCTCCTTCTGTGCTGTAACCATTCTGTGATTATCTGTGACGTATAGGTGCAAATCATAAAGTGTATGATTCATGTGGTATATACCAGGTGTCATGTGTTATTTCAACCTCCTGAGGAGGTTGTTTAGCGATGTTGTTGCAAGAATGTGCCACCTGTTCTACTTTTTGCTCCCCTGTTGTTTGTTAGCTTGACATTTAAACATAAGCATACAGATAATTCAGGCAGGGTGATTCAATCCAGCAGTAGATTCATTTTGCAACAATTGATTTGTGCACCATAATTTGTATCAGCCTGACATTATTTAACCTGCATCAAATGCTTTCTTTATTTTTTATTTTGTTTTTTTTTATTCATTCATGGGATGTGGGCTTTGCTGTCTGCGCCAGCATTTATTGCCCATCCCTAGTTGTCCTTGAGAAGGCGATTCTCCAAGCCTTCTTGAACTGCTGCAGTCTATGTGGTGTAGGTACACCCACAGTGCTGTTAGGAAGGCAGTTCCAGGATTTTGACCCAGCAACAGTGAAGGAATGGTGATATATTTCCAAGTCAGGATGGTGAGTGACTTGGAGGGGAACATCCAGGTGTTCCCATCTATCTGCTGCTCTTGTCCTTCTAGGTGGTAGTGGTCATGGGTTTGGAAGGTGCTCTCTAAGGAGCCTTGGTGAATTCCTGCAGTTCATCTTGTAGATGGTACACACTGCTGCTACTGTGCATCGGTGGTGGAGGGAGTGAATGTTTATGGATTTGGTGCCAAATGCTTACCATTATTTCATTGTTTGAGTGCAGTTTTTGAAACAACTTCCATTTTAAAATTTACTTGCTACACATGTCCTGCATCTTTTATTGAGACAAGGTGGATATTCTTGTCTGATAAGCTAATTTTCTTTAATTCCCATTTAAGCTACATTTTGCACAATTGTGTTCATCAATTTCTTTGATTTACTGATAAAATAAGGGAAATTAGCATCTTATCAGCAAGAAGAGGAAAATGGGCTCCCACAGGTCCTACCCTCCAATGTGAGCTCTGATAAAAGTAATGGGTTCAAATTTACTTGGCCATTCTGTGGAAACTACGCTGGAGCCTGGATGATGTGAATCTTGGCCGCCGTTAAATTCCAACTTGGTCTTGTAGGTGGCAGACCTCCACTTGCTCTTTTACAAGACCAGTAATAACAAGAGTGCAAAGTCTTTGGTGTGGCTGAGGGGTCAGGGAAACCCTATGCTGACAGCTCTTGCTTCCCAACCTCAATAGGGCCTGAAGCGAAGTTCAGGTGAGTATGCCCAATGAGGGTACAGCTCACTAATGGTAACCTTACTCGGTCAGTAATCCAGAGATTGTGAGTTTGAATCCAACTATGACAGTTTCAGAATTTGACCTTTGTTAAATAATCAGGGAGAAAAGGCTGGTGTCACTGAAAAACCATGTAGCTTTTGAATTATTTTAAAGACTAAACTGGATCGCTAATGTACTTTGTGGAAGAGAGCCTGTCACCTGTCTGCAATCTAGCTGATGTGACTTCAGTCCAACATCACTATAGGCTGAATTGTATGGCTCCTCCCACTGGTGAAATTTTCTGGTCTGCCAAAGCTAATGGACTTTTGAATGGCTCGCTGCATTTTCTGGCTCCTCCCCTGGTGTGAAGGGGCCGTAAAATTCCGCCCAATGTTTTTGAAGTGGACTTTTTCAGTATCAAACCACTCTCAAAAAAGATAAGGAATGCCAGCCTCTATATGGAGGAAATAAGACCTACCCCAGAGGAAATCTAGGCTAGGCAAGTGTCTTGGGTTCCCAAAGGTGAGATTGTTAAAAATATATATATTTTTAGTGTCATCATGGGTAACTACTAGATGGCAGCCAGGCGCTGGAGTTTCTAGCATTGTGGAGCTGACAAGGACCAAGGATATGCCCACACATACAGGTAGCTACCAGTCCCACACAAATCAAATACACATACGTCTATCCACCATTCTCTAGCAGAGTCAGTGTTGGTATGTACTGAGAGGCATGATCCCAAAATAACTATCAAAATCATATCCTAAGAATGCTTGCTGCCAAGATGGTTAGTTTACATAAATAGGTAAAAATCTCTTTTAAACTTAGTGACAAGATACTTCGTAATATAAGTTGAATACAGGGAATTCCTTCAGAGTTTACAGGACTTAAGCTACCCAGTGACCAGAACTTTACCATTATTGCAAAAGCTCTGATGACAGGCCAAAAGCTGGGGCGACTCCACTTCAGCTGTTTGTGAGATCAAGGCTGCATTTTACGGCAGTTGGCAACCAATTAGTTACTGTTGTCTCTTTCAATGCCATCCCTTTAAAGGACAACTGCCCACCCCAGGAGCTACCAGTTAATGAGAGGGCCGGTAGCTCAGCAATCTCAGCAGCACCACCTAGAGTGGTGGCCACTGCTGGGCCCGCACCTGGCAGAAGAGTGTACCATGGAAGTACGCCGCTCTCCCAAATAGGTAAGTGAGGTCTGAGGATGCTGGGGCCAGTCAGGTAGATCCTGGTAAAGGGAAGGGATTTGGTGAGGGCAGGCGGTGACGTTGTCGCTGAGGCGAACATTACCACAGGGCCACTTAAAATAGCTCAATTGACCTCTGGGTAGAAGGGCCATCTTCCACCTTCCCTGCCACCAGTAAAATGGCATGAACAATGGGAAGATGACAGGCACTCCACCCACTTCTTCCCTTGCCATTTTATGGGCCCCTCTGCCTCTCAGCCCATTCACAGAGGAGTGGTAAAATCCAGCCCAGTGAGTCAGGATAATGCTTTCCTGCATTATTCATGCTTAATTAGGCCAAACATCATTCATTACCTTTTTTTTTCCATAAATCACCTCTCCATCATCCATTCTTCAGACAATGTATCGCTGTGAATACATTGTCATTCTGTTCATTGCATAGCTCAGCTCTAATTGTATCTTTGGATACAGTGAAAGATTGCATTCAATTGTGGTTATTATTTGTGTGTGACTAAGCAAAGGTTCTGCTGTCAGAGACTTCAATGAGCTATGTTATAATGTCTGTTTTTTATGTTTAATTTTGCTCTCTCATTACTCCCATGGCAGTTTCTGTTAGTAGATCATTCCCCCTATGATCTAGAAGCTTTCGTTTTTCAATAATCTTTGTTTCCAGAGTTGTGGGATTGACAGGATTATTAATTACAGTCTCAGGCTATGGCATCACACTGGTTGGAAACAGCAGGCCACAAATCATTTATGGGTTAATGCAAGTGCTTCAATTCAACAGGAACTGGAACTTCTGTGATATGGGCAGTAGTAGTAGGAGAAATAAATGCCAGCCTCAAATTTCTTTAGTCTTGAATATCCTTTCACTTTTTGCTACTGCATCACTGTGACTTTGCCGAAAGTGTGGTACAAAACCCGTTCATATGCCTAAATTCAAAGCGTGTGTTATGTCCAGCACACTGGGGTTATAATCAAAATAAATGCAAAATGGGGTTATAATCAAGGTGGGTGGGACATGCAACAGTGCAGTTATGACAGGATCCAATTGTGCTGGGTACTTACCCTGTTTAGACTTCAAGCAATTTCTGCTAAAAGTGGCCTGCTGTACCTGCCTGTTTTCGATCAAACAAATAGCATGGAAAGTGTTCTCCATTAGGATTCTACTCATTCCCAGTGAAAATTGAATGAGGGTAAAATATACCTGTATAAAGCACGTATATTTGGGGGGATGTATGTTGTGGGGGCATAATCACTGCCGTTTCCACTCAGATCTGCTTGTAAAAATTACTATGGCTCTCAATGCTGTTTTCAGGACCAAATATGCGTTTGTTAAAAAGCACCCCAATGCTTTCTGCCACACAGGAAGTGTTAAAATAATGCTCAAGAAAAGAGATAGGTAAATAATTCAGTTTATAACAGGTAAATTATAAAAGATACATGTGTCACTCGAATGTAAGAAGAGTTTCTGAGAATAGAAGCAAGCTTAGTGTTTCCAAGAGAGAGCAGGCATTGGAACAAAGCCAATAATTGCAACTGGTGATGAGTCATCATGCTGAAATTCAGGAGTTGGACCCTAGCATCTCAGAGGAAAGTGAGGCAAACAACCCTATTACATCACCTCTGGAGGACAGGGTGTGTACCATTCAGAAATCTTTGCCAAACTGGCAAGGTTATCAGGAATTCTTAATATATCCAATAAACATTTTATTCCTAGCAGTTAACCTCTTGACTATCCTTTAGTCTAAAATAACCCTGCTGACTTTTTGGGGTGAGAAATTGGCAAGGTCTTTTAATTTTTTTAATATTTGTTCATTCACAGGATATGGGCATTGCTGGCAATGCCAGCATTTATTGCCCATCCCTAATTGCCCTTAAGAAGGTGATGGTGAGCTGCCTTCTTGAACTGCTGCAGCTAATGTGATGTAGGTACACCCACAGTGCTGTTAGGGATGGAGTTCCAGGATGTTGACCCAGCACAGTGAAGGAATGGTGATATATTTTCAATTCAGGATAGTGAGTGGCTTGGAGGGGAACTTCCAGGTGGTATTGTTCCCATGTGTCTGTTTCCCTTGTCCTTCTAGGTGGTCATGGTCATGGGTTTGGAAGGTGCTGCCTAAGGAGGCTTGGTGAGTTCCTGCAGTGTATCTTGTAGATGGGACACACTGCTGCCACTGTGCATTAATAGTGAAGGGAGTGAATGTTTGTAGAAGAGATGCCAATCAAGCAGTCTGCTTTGTCCTGGATGGTGTCAAACTTCTTGAGTGTTGTTAGAGCTGCACTCATAAAAACAAGTGGAGAGTATTCGATCACACTCCTGACTTGTGCCTTGTAGACGGTGGACCAGGAAGTTGGTTACTTGCCACAGGGCTCCTAGCCCTGCTTGTGTAGCCATAGTATTTATATGGCTAGTCCAGTTCCGTTTCTGGTCAATGGTAACCCCCAGGATGTTGATAGTGGGGGATTCAACGATGATAATGCCATTGGATGTCAAGGGGTGATGGTTAGATTCTCTCTTGTTGGAGATTGCCTGGCACTTGTGTGCCACTTGTAGCCCAAACATGGATATTGTCCAGGTCTTGCTGCATTTGGACATGGACTGATACAGTATCCAAGGAGTCACGAATGGTGCTGAACATTGTGCAATCATCAGCGAACATCCCCACTTCTGACCTAATGATGGAAGGATGGTCATTGATGAAGCAACTGAAGGTGGTTGGGCCAAAGACACTACTGTGAGGAACTCATGCAGTGATGTGCTGGAACTGAGATGATTGACCTCCAACCACCACAACCATCTTCCTTTGTGCTAGGTATGATTCCAACCAGTGGAGAGTTTTTGCCCGATTCTCATTGGTTCTAGTTTTGCTGGAGCTCCTTGATGCCACACTCTGTCAAAGGCAGTCACTCTCACCTCACCACTGGAATTCAGCTCTTTGGTCCGTATTTGAACCAAAACTGTAATGAGGTCAGGAGTTGAGTGGCCCTGGCAGAATCCAAACTGAGCATCAGTGAGCAGGTTATTGCTAAGCAAGTGCAGCTTGATAGTACTGTTGATGCCCTCTTCCATTACTTTACTGATGATGGAGAGTAGACTGATGGGGCACCAGGTTTGATTTGTCCTGCTTTATGTGGACAGGAAATACCTGGGCAATTTTACACATTGCCTATTAGATGCCAGTATTGTAGCTGTAGTGGAACACTTTGGCTAGGGACCTAGCACGTTCTGGAGCACAAGCCTTCAGTACTATTGTTGGAATATTGTCAGGGCCCATAGCCTTTGCAGTATCCAATGCCTTCAACCGTTTCTTGATATCACATGGAATGAATCAAATTGGCTGAAAACTGGCATCTGTGATGCTGGGAACCTCCGGAAGAGGCCAAGATGGATCATCCACTTGGCACTTCTGGCTGAAGATTGCTGCAAATGCTTCAGCATTATCTTTTACACAGATTAAGGATGTAGCCTCCTCCTGTTGTAAGTTGCTGAATTGTCCACCACCATTCATGACTGGATGTGGGAGGACTGCAGAGCTTACATCTGATCATTTGGTTGTGGAATCGCTTAGCTCTGTCTACCCCTTGTTGCTTATGTTGTTTTGCATGCAATTATTCCTGACTTGTATCTTCACCAAGTTGACACCTTATTTTTAGGTATGCCTGGTGCTGCTCCTGGCATACTCTCCTGCATTCTTCATTGAACCAGGGCTGGTCCCCTGGCTTGGTGGTGATGTTAGAGTGGGGGATACGCCAGGCCATGAGGTTACAGATTGTGGTTGAGTACAGTTCTGCTGTTGTTGATGGCCCACAGTGCCTCATGGTTGCCCAGTCTTGAGTTGCTAGATCTGTTCGCCATTTAGCACAATGATTGTGCCACACAACACAATGGTGGGTATCCTCAATAGGAAAATGGGATCCAGCAATGATGAAGAAGCAGTGTTAAATTTCCAAGTTATAATGATGTGTGACTTGGAGTGTAACTTGGAGGTGGTGGTGTACCCAAATACAGGGGTCTAGTGCTGCCAGAGTGTACTGGAGCATCACTCTGGCACCTCTAACCAGAGACCAGGAGAAGTGGGTGCAGAAAGTTCTGAACACCGGAGGCTGGCAGCTCAGAGTGCCCGGGCTCATTGGTTTAAAAGGAGTCCCTTTCATCCATGCTGAGCAGCCAGAGTTTAGCACCTGACAGACCGGCTTAAAAAAATTCGGAATTTTCAGGCTGGGAGTTCCGATTTTTTGAAGACTGTCTGCCAAGTCAATTTCCCTCATTGCTGCGCTGCTGCTGGGTAGCTGGGGGTATTGGAAAGTTTGGGGAGTGGGGAGGGGGGTGCTGGAGGGTGTTGAGAGGGGGGTTGTGGGGTATGGAGGGGAGGGTGGTTGGGGTGTTAGGGGAGGGAAGTGGGATTGTTGGGGAGGTTGGGGGAGGGGGTGGGGTCCTGGACTGGGTGGTTGTTTGGGACAGTGGGGTGTTGAGGGTGGGGAATGTTGTTGGAGGGAGGGGTGAAAAAGAAGTTGATGGCATTAATACTTATCACTTAAAATTCACAGTTTTACTTACCTTTGGGGACACACATGGTTAATACATAAGAAAACAATATAATAGCAGATTTAGAAATGATATGGTCAACACGTTTATCAGAGCTCCGACACTTCTAAACTTGGCACTATGCCCCTGCCCAAATGCCTGCCGTCCTTGTACTTCTAAGTGGTAGAGGTCACAGTTCTGAAAGGAGTTGTTGAAGGATGCTTGACGGATTGTTGCAGTACATCTTGTATATGGAACATATTGGTGCTTTAGTGGTGGAGGGAATGAATATTTAAAGTGGTGGAAGGAGTGTCAATCAAAATGGTTGCTTTGTCTGGGATAGTCTTGCACTTCTTGAGTACTGTTGGAGCTGCACACACCCAGGCAAGTGGAGAGTCCTTTTCCCACTCCTGACTTGTGCTTTATAGGTGGTGGAAAGGTTTGGAAAGTCAGGAGGCGAATGACTCGCTGCAGAATTCCCAGTCTCTGACTTGCTATTTGTAGCCACAGAATTTATGTAGCTAGTCCAGTTAGGGTTCTGACCAATGGTGATCCCAAGATAGTGATGGTGGAGTTTTTGATGATGGCTATGCTGTTGACTGTCTAGAGCAGATGGTTAGACTTGGTCTTGTTGGAGATTGGCACTTTCATGGCCTGAATGGTTCTTGCCACTTATCAGCATAAATCTGTCCAGATCATGCTGCAGGCAGACTGCTTTATTATCTGAAGCATTGCAAATTGAACTGAAGACTGTACGGTCATCAGTGAACATCCTCACTTATGGCCTTATGATGCTTGAAAGGTCATTGATGAAGCAGCTGAAACTGGCTGGTTCTTGGATATTACCCTGACGAACTTCTCCAGCAATGTCCTGGGACTGAGATGATTGGCCTCCAACAACCAGAACAATCTTCCCTTGTGACAGGTATGTCTCTAGCCAGTGGTGAATTTTCCCCCCAATTCCCATTGACTTCAATTTTGCTCAGGCTCCTTGGTGCCACATTCAGTCAAAGGCTGCCTTGATGTCATGGGCAGTCACTCTCACCTCACCTCTGGAATTTAGCTCTTTTTCTTTATTTGGGCCAAAGCTGTGACCTGAAACCTATTGATCCTGGCAGAACACAGAGTATATATCAATGAACAGGTTATTGGCAAATAATGAACAGGTTATTGGCAAATAAGTGCCACTTGATAAGACTGTTAAAGACCCCTTCCATCAATCTGATGTTGATTGAGAGTTGACTGATGGGGCAGTATTTGGCTGGATTAGATTTATCCTACTTTTTGCAAACAAGGAACACCTGGGCAATTGCCCACATTGTTGGGTAGATGCCAGTGTTGTAGCTGTACTGGAACAGCTTGGCTAGAGACATGTCTAATCCTTGGGAGATGCCTTTTGCACTATTGCCAGAATGTTGTTGGGGCCCATAGCCTTTGCTGTAATCAGTGCACTCAGCCACTCCTTGGCATCACATGAATTGACTAGGCTGAAGACTGGCAGTTGTAATGGTGGTGAACTCAGGAGTAGGTTGAGATGAATTATCCACTGGACAATTCTAGCTGAAGATGATTGCAGTTGCTTCACCTGTGCTGGGCTCCATTATTTTTGATAATGGGATAATGATGGAATCTCCTTCCCTGATGAGTTGTTTAATTGTCCACCATTATTTATGACTGTATGTGGCAGGATTGCAGAGCTCTGTTCTGTTGATCATGGGATTGTCTGGCGTGTGCTGCTTCCACTGCTTAGCATGATGTAGCACCAGGTTGACACTTTTATGCTCCTGGCATGCTCTTCTACACTCCTCAATGAACCAGATTTGATCTCCTGGCTTGAGGGATATGTTGGGCACTGAGATTGCAGATTGTGGTGGAATACAGTTTTGCTGCTGATGATGACACACAGTGCTGCAAGGATGCTCAGATTTGAGGTGCATGGATGCTCAGATTTGAGCTGCTAGATCTGTTCTGAACCTACTTCACATTAAGGTAGGACTTTGTCTCCACAAGGACTGTGCAGTGGGCCCTCATACCATGGCGAGATGCATTTGTAACAGATAGATTGGTGAGGATGAAGTCAAGTTGACTTCTACCTCGTGTTGGTTCTCCCATCACCTGTCACATGCCAGGGATGGTGATGAAGGAGTCTGGGGTATTAGCTGAAAGGCATGGTTCTGTGAGTATGTTTATGTCTAGCTGTTCTTTCTATGAGACAGCTCTCTCAAATTTGGCACAAGTCCCCATTAGTGGGGAGGACTTTGCAGAGACGACTGGGCTTTGTGTGCCTTTGTTAAATCCACATCTGAATAGTAGGTCAAAGCCAAGTGATCTGCCTGGTTTTATTTCTATTAGATTTTGTCGTAGCAGTTTGAATAACTGAATGATATGTTGTAGAATTAGCCACATATAGGCCAGATCGAGCAAGAACAGCAGGTTTCCTTCCCTAAGGGAACCAGTTTGATGAATGCTTACAACACTCCAGCAGTTTCATGGTCACCATTACTAATACAAGCAATTTATTTCAGATTTATTAAATTAACTGAATTTGACTTCCTCAACTGTTCTGGTGGAATTTGAACTCATGTTTCCAGATTGTCAGTTCAGTAACATAACTATTTTGCTGCTGTACCTTGAGATCCTATAGTAAAATGTATCATCTTTGTGGCCATTTTATGCCTGAAAAGCATTTGCAGTGCATACCAATTTTTATCCCATACCTATCTTGAACTTTGAATGTGTACCAAGTAGAGTCCACCTGCATTATTGTGATAGACTTAACCTCAGATTATAATTACATCAATTAATATTATCTAGCTATGTACATTGAGTAAATTTAAGTCATGAAATTCGGAGGCATAGTGCCCATTTCTTTGGCATCACGAGTGCTTATTTGCCTTTAAAGTGGCATCTAGGCCACACTTGATTGGTGTCAGGATCTGCCATCCTCATTTGCTCTGACACTGCAGTTGTGTGGCCTCTGCTTGTTCCCTCTGTCATGCTGTAGGCCAAGACGGATGCAGACAATGCACCCATATCTGGGATCAAGTGGTTTGGGCAGAATCATTGAAGTCAGGACAAAGTCCTACATCCCCATGCCACACTACCCCCTGTCGACATTAGCAGCTGGTAAGTTTCATTCTCACTGCTTAAAGCATGTTCATCATTTAGTAGTGGGAAGGAAACACCTCCAGCACTCTTTAACGGTACACTGTAACTCCTCCCACCAACTAGAGAGGTATCAGGAACTGTTACACTTATACAATTGGCCTTCAATGCAGCTGCTTATGCATGTGCAGATCAGGAATTGTGCCTTGCAACTTTGAGAAGCTATAAAGATAATGCATAATAGGTTTTACACCCCTGCTTTTGGAGGCAAAACATCGAGTTCAGTTAGTTTGGGTTCACTTACTGAAGAGTCACTGAACATTGATTATGTTACAGGAATTATTGATATTACCTTCCTATATCAACATTATTCTTGTGGTTAAATATTAATAAAATACAATTTTTAAATGCTCTCAACATACTGCGATACATGTTATTAATATCGCAGCAGTTAAGATGGTATTTTAACAGATTTAAGGCCAATATTTCTTGGAAAGTCCATGAGCAAGTTGGAAAGGCTTTCTGCAAGGAGTTCCTATACAATCTGACTAGCTGAGTTGGTAGATAATGGGAATCTTATTCTCAGGGTCATGGTTTTGAGTCCCACATCGGGTGATGACTATTTTATTCAAAATACTTCTTTCTATTGATTTTTACCAAGAAGTGTACATAAACTAATTGTTAAAGTCAAATTTCCACATTGGAAGTTGGGAATTTCGTAATTACATATTTTCATTTACTGCATTGTCATAAGCATGTTTTACAGAGGGAACAGTAGTTAATTGATAGGTTGACTAAATACAAGAACTTGCAATTGGTTAAGGACTGCACAGACCTAAAAATATATAACTTGAATTTTATTGTTAGTCTGTGTCAAACTAACTTGCTGTTTTTTATGCAGGCAGCAGGCACTCTGACACTGACTTAATCTGTGCATGTCCAGGATGTGCTTCCCCCTAGTGTTGTGGCACAAATGCACTCAGCCTTGAAGGTAGCATCAACTATTTTCAGTTTAGTCGCTGATTGATTTCAATTGGCTCTTGCCGGAACTGTAGAACTGTTTGGTGGCTTCCAGAATAGCTAAAGATTACTAAAGTCTACAGGGAGCGGACTGGCCACATAGAGGAGATCAAGCTAATGGAAGAGGGAGGAGGAGAAGGACTCCTTCTGCTCAGGGTGTTCAGGGAGCAATTCTCCTACCTGAAGCTTAGTGAGGAATAGTGCGTTAGATGCATCTACTTCACAAAGGACATCCTTCCTGCAATATGTCTTTTGCTACTGCTTCAACTGCAGTGTCAGAGCAGGATGCAGTTTGGAACCAAGCCTCCCGAAAATGTTTACCCCCATAAGGCTTTTGCCTTCAGCTATGTAGAATATGAATATTTCTAGAGTGTTGTTTTTGTACATACTGCAACCATGATCATTCCCAAAGTAAGAAGAATTGAGCCACAGTAAACCCGGAGTGAGAGAAAGTTGCAAAAAATATTGATGGTAGAGTTTGTCACTCAAAACGGATACTTTTGCACCAATATTAATGAAAATCGACACTGAGATGCCTGGGATTTGGACTGAGCATTCCTTAAAATGACCTGGTGCTTTACCATTTCTGATAGTATGCACCTATGAGAGGCTTCCACATGTCGAACTGATGGAGTCCTCTTCTTCTTCAACTTGTATACCTTTGCAAAGTGGTTCCACTTTAAGCATGAGTTCCACTTTTTCCCTCAAACTGGGCATGGCATTGTGAATTGATAAGTACTTCCACAATTTGGGTACGTGTTTGAAGGCATCTGAGTATGACGGGACATGTGTTAATGAGCCTGCTGAGATATCTTTGTCTGTAACCCTTGCATGTGAGCTGATTGGGCAAGCTATGTCTGCAAACCTGAGACCGAGGGTGCTTTTCTGCGTAACCTCTTTGGATCTTAATATGGCAGATTCAATTTGGACTGCCAGGGTTGTGGCTTTTTCCAAGATTAAATCATCAGCCTCCATAAGGAGACGTTACCTAATTCATGGAGTTGAAGTCTTTTCAGTTAATTGGTCATAAATTAGTTCATTAGTTATTGTGCCAATCCACATGTGGAAGTCAAAATATCCACAATGTTGCCCTATGTTGGTTTATGGGCTGACAATTTCTCTGGCATCTCTGGTAAATGTACATTATTCGATCAAGACATTTATCTTTGGCCTGAAGTATTTTTCAAGAGCCCTTACCGTCATATCAAATAAATTCATGTCTTCTTTGAGTTGTTCCAATATTAGCTGGCCTTCTGCCCCAAGACAATGTATGAGTATTGTTTTCTAGCGGATTGCTGCTGCTACATCTGGAATGTCCACCAGCCCTGTAGCAAGCAAGTAGATCTTGAACCATGAAATCCATTGATTCCATGGCATAGGTGGATCTCCTGGCAAAGAAAGGAAAGGTGCAGGAGTCAGTAAATTTAAACTTTCCACCATCATGCTTGTTATCAATTTGCTGTATATTTTATATCTTGGAGCTATGCAGCGATGACACTAGTTTCTGCAATAGGTTTTATTCACAGTGTTTTAAAATGTCCATGTGTGGAAGAGAATAAAGAGGAAGAAAATATGAAAGAGGAGGAAGAGAAAGAAGAGGGAAGGAGGAGGAAGGGAGGAAACAACCAACAAAGTCAGTTTCTTATACTGGGTTGTCTGTGATTATCTCATCTGACTACAATAACAGTAAAGCAGCCCCAATTTCCCATTCATCAATAGTCCCACACCTTTCCTTCCCTCTGTTCTCTATCATCACATTGTCCATTTAACCATAATGCAAAAAATAAAAACCATCACAAAATAAACATTCCAAACTAAATTTATCAATCATCGTGACATACTGCATTGAAGTGTCAACTAATCACTCTTATGTATTCCCTTAATATCTATATTCCATGTGCCTTTGCTGTCTTACTGCTCCTATGCAAATGCAGTGCTACCACAGTGGGTGCAGCATGGTCAGTGGAAGGCTGCTGTCTTTCAGTGGAGGAGACTACAGATATCCCAGCAGGGCAAACTCAAGCAGCTCTGAGCTAGAAGGTCCAGCTTTGGATTGCAGTATCTTGGCATGGGTAGCAGCAGCCTGGGCAGGGAGGCAGCAGCCAGGTCATTGGTGGAGTCTCAGTTATGAGAGGACCAATGCTACCATTTGTGAGAGAGGATAGGAGGTTCATACTTCATGGAGCTACTGCTATACCTTCAGGATGATGCCTTAGCAACCCTAGCAGCATTTTGGAGGAAAGACAGCTGCACCTACTGTGATGCCCTGTAAGACCCTTTGAACGTTAGAATCTGCAGCTATGATGGCAGCAGTCTGAGTCTGCATGGTAGTAAATTGAACTTGTATGATAGCAATCTGAATTCGATTTAGTGAACTTCAACGAACACCAGAACAAGTTTATAGGCAAACTGATAGTTGAGGGAATATTGCCTTCATGCCCCATTGCTGAAGCTTACCAATGTGCTTCTCCTGTGTGACTTGTGTATGACCTATTCTAGCACTCCTTCCAGGTGCTGCCTGAGGGCCAATGCTTTGAGAAGTGATTAGATGTGAATATGGATCAAGCAGTGTTTGGGACTGAGGTGAATCTAATAAGAGCAGAGACCTGGAAGGGGCCTTCTGTTGGCTGCATTTCTGTTCTTGCTGCCTGAGAAGCCTGGGTCGGTATCTATTCTGTTGCAAGTGTAGGCATCTGAATCACTAGTTGGAAGGTTCCCTTCTGCTGGTTTTTCTGAGAAAAACAGCTTCATGGGTATAAAAAAATCAAAATTCTGCAGATTCTGGAAATTTAAAGTAAGAACAGAATGTGCTGGAAATACTCAGCAGATCAGGCAGCAGCAGGAGACTATCAGATTGTCAATAACATTTCCTCAGAACTGAAAATGGTTAGGAAGAGGGAGGAGGGGAGGAAGGAAGAAATGGTGTGATAATGTCAAAGGCAGGAGTGATTAAGTCACAAATGGGATGGTGTTGCAAGGTAAAGGAGGATGGTAAGAAAGAAACAAAAAGTAGTGAAATATTATGGTGCATATACAGTTAAAATGGGACTGAGTACAACACTTCCCACACAGTAATATAAAAGAACACATGACCTGCACCTAGGGGTCAGTCTAGTGTTGGATAGAACAATGCACATAGTTCTTGTACTTAATAAATACACACAGTTAACCTACTTAAGTCTACATAGACTACATTAAGACCTACTGAACAGGATCCAACACACAACATGGTGGCAGTGAGGGGAAAAAAGCAAAAACCTCTCAAAAAATGCAGAGATAAATTAAAATGCTGCAAGACTAAAGAAAATTTTGAATAAGCATTCTGACCTGAAGAAATCCTTGAGAAGCAGATGTGGAGAGGAAAATTGCTAGGGAAAAGTTCCAAAGAAAAGCTTGGAAGCTGAAAGAAGAAATTTGAAATTTCTCACTGCAGCAGAAGACCAAATAGAATCTCTTGAAGTCCAGTTTCAATTCCCAAAGTGCAGAGTCAGCAGACCTAGTAGATATAAGCTAAAACTTTTAAATTCCAGGATACAGCAAGTTCTGAGAAACTTTTAAGTAGTTCAGTGGTCACAAATTACCATTTAAAAACTCAGTTAGACAAACGAGACTCCTGAGTCAGCACCTGAACATGTGGCACCCAAGCTTGCTTCAAAAAGTAAAAAAATAATTAATTCAGGAGAATCGCGACTAAAAAATCGGCTTTTGAGACCAGGAAATGCCAGGTGTTGATGCTTTCACAATCCTAAAGCCAGCGCTGAAACAGAGAAGTCTGCAGCTATTTGATCTAAGCAGCCATTATTTAAAATTTTTTCAAGGCTGCGTGCAAGCACCATTACAGCGGGAGTGCAGCAAAACGAACAAATGTCGGTAAACCCTTTGTTTTCAAGCAAATGGTGGCACCATCTTGAATTTCAGCAACATCTTAAAATTGAACTTACTTTTTAGAATTTTTTAAATGGGATCAGAAGTTCACTCTTCCAGATCAATTTGGGTTTATCACATAATTCTGGACTTTGGAGAAAATGATTCCTTAGATATGTGATTGCTTCAGGTCAGGAGGAAAAAACTGAAGCTCAACAAATTAACACACTGCTTTATTCAGCAGGCCCAATAGCAGATGATATTACTGTTAGACAAGGAACCAACAAACAATCTGCTAAATTTGAAAGAGTACTAAAATCATTCAATTTTTATTTTAACCTAAAAAGTAAAAAAATCCTTGAAAGGGCTAAATTTAATAAATGGGTCCAGTAGCCAGGAAAGCCTGTGAACATATTCATTAATGATCTGTTCAGGATGGCTGTATGCTGTGAATATGGAGACCTATAATCTGAACTTATCAGGGATAGAATAGTTGTAGGAGTAGCAGACAATGCATTCTCAGACATGCTACAAGCAAAGGAAGATCTAACTCTCAGGAAAGCTATACAGATTGTTAAGCAGTCTGAACTCCATGGGTAGCACAGGTCTATTTTAAGAGGAGAAAGTAAGCTGTGATATAAAAGAAATCGCACAATCCAATTAATTTAGCAGCACAGAAATAGGGGCTGGAATTTTCCAGCCCCTCCACAGTGGGCTACCCCGTGGTGGGGCCGGCGAGCCATTAAAACCTCCGTTCATATCAGCAGACTGGAAGCTCCTGCCGGCGTGAGGGGCTGGAAAATTCTGGCCACGGATACTCCAGGCCAAGGGAAGCAATACCCTAAGCGACCAGTAGAGCGATCATGCTAGTGCTGTGGAGCAGAGCACCCCCACAGGTGAGAACAATGCCCTGCAAATTCAGCCCAATGCTTTCAATGGAATATAATTGGATACTTCAGCAAACTGTGCAAGGCCAAAACATCTAAACAGACAGAAGAGCCAACATTTCGATTAAAGGCCATCTCACAAACTTTAAATGAGACATGGGACACTCCTTTATGGGCCTGGAGGAATCGGACTCCTAGTCATAGGCATGATTCTGGAACCATTAATCTATGGTGCAAAACAAACCTTTCAGCTGATGTATGTCATTTTTAACCAGTCTTTTTCTCTTTTGAACAGAGATGCTGCTGTAGTCCTGGATCCCCTCAAAACGGCAAGAGATGTCAAGACAACCACTGTCTTAAATTATACAGTACTGCAAGTTCCCGAGACCATCAGAAAGAGTATCCTGATTGGGATTTCAGCTCTGAATTGTCTTCTTTCTTTGTAGAGCAGGCTTGTCCATTGCCAAAGAGCCCTCATTGGTCAGACCAGCCAACCACTCAGATGATTACCATGATGCCTCCAGTGGAGGATAAACAAGAGAGCAACTAACAGAGAAGACCCTCAACCTCCACACTGATGACTTTTGATAAGGTGAACACCGAGACAACAGAACAAACCCTACAACTCCCAGCCAGCATGACAGTGCCACAGACAATGCTGGAGCTAAGTAGCAGCCATCCATTGCCAACAGCACGCCACACAGACAAACACAAAGGTGACCTTACTAAAAAACCACCTCAGCACAGGAACTGTCGCAGAGGCCATCACGACGACCCACACGATGAAGGAAGAAGTGGAAAAAATTACACGGAGACGAGCACAAGACTCATCCATACTGCAAGAAATGGGATGGAACAACAATTGCCTATCACAACGACTGCTGAATCGACCAAAAATGGTTTAATACCAAGTAATGGAAAAAGAGGATAAAACAATACCCAGATGCCAGAACAACCTCCAAAGCAACATAGTTTACCTGCAACAACAGGGCCTACCACTTCGCCGACAATAGTGCGAATGAGATATGGAAATGCTATAAAGCCTCCAGACTGCCTGAATCTATGAACTCAGAGGCTTGAAGGGGGGAGATGAGGTAATAATAATTATGTAAATGCTTGGGGTAAACCAGAATAACCCTTAAACTACACCTCCCCCCAAGTCTTTATCCAATGTCAGATTCTTGAGGATGAGGAACTACAGGGGTATGAACAATCATGAAAGATGTGAGACTGACCATGACTTGCTTTTTCAAAGAGCCAGCAAAGGCATGATGGACCAAATGGTTTCTTATTGTGCTGTAATTTTCTGTGATTCTATTAACTTCCCGTATGTTAACACATTGATTAGCAGTGGGCTCCACTGTGTCACTTAAAGCACTTGCAGGCAGATTGTGGGGATGGGGGATAACATTGTGGAGCCTGTGAGTTCAGGAGAAGGTGGGGCTATTAAAATCAGCAAAATCAAAAGCATAATAAGTAGGAACAGGAGTAGGTCATTTGGCCCCTCAAACCTGCTCTGCTATTCAATAAAATCAAGGCTGATCTGATTGTGGCCTTAACTTCACTTTCCTTGATTCCCATAACCCTTGATTCCCTTGTTGATCAAAAATTTGTCTAACTCAGCCTTGAATATATGACCATATGTATATACATGCAAATTAGGAGCAGGAGTAGGTTGCTTGGCCCCTTAAGCTTGGCCCACCATTCATTCAAGTCATGGCTGATTTTATAGTGGCCTCAACTCCATAATCTGACTACCCCTGATATTCTTTGATTACCCTGTTATCTAGAATCTATCCAGCTCTGCCTTAAAAATATTCAATGACCCTGCCTCTAGCAGAAGAGATACAGGCTGACAAAACTCATACCCATATTCAATGACCAAATAGGGAATTTCAAACTCTGAGGGGAGAATTTTCTCCCCATTAAGGTGGTTGTGTGGGTTGGGTGCAGGCAGCCCCCAATCGGCTGGGCACCGCCATTTTACGTGGGCGGGCCAATTAAGGCCCGCCCAGTGTGACACATGCCTGGAAGTGCTCAGTGCTCCCTGTGCGGGTGGGGGGGTGGGGGTGGTTTCCTGAGTTGGGGAGTGCGCACTTTCATGCATGCGCATGCATGCGAAAGAGCACAGAAACCTCCCTGAGGCACAGGGAGATTACTTTCACTTATTATACATTGATTAAAGGTAAAAAAAAATTACGAACCTGGCCCTTCATGTGAAACTGTAACATGGGCTGGGACATGTCCATTATTTTTATTAAAAATTTTTCAAATGCTTTAAAAACGTTCATGAAACCTCATCCCTTCTGTGGATGAGGTTTCATGAAAAATGCGAAGGCTGTTTGGGCTCTTCGCCTGCCCGCCAACCTTAAGGTTGGATGGGCAGCTCAGCTAATTGCTTCATTGGCTTTTTAAATGGCCTTAATAGGCCTTTGACAGTTAAGTGGACGTGCAGCCAACTTGGCTGCGTGCCTGCTGAACTGAAAATCTAAATGACACGCGGTGACGTCGGGATGTACGCCGACGTCATGCGTGTCATTTTACGCCTCGGTGAGCTGGTCCAGCCCCCGCTCGCCGATCCGAAGATTCTGCCCTGAGAGAAGAGATTTCTTCTCATCTCCATCTTAAATGCGAGACCGCTAATTTTTTTTCATTCGTTCACAGACTGTGGGCTTTGCCTAGCCAGTATTTATTGCCCATCCCTAGTTGCTCTTGGGAAGGTGGTGGTGAGCTGCCTTCTTGAACTGCTGCAATCCATGTGGTGTAGGTACACCTACAGTACTGTTAGCAAGGGAGTTCCAGGATTTTGACTCAGCGACAATGAAGGAGCAGCAATATATTTCCAAGACAAGATAGTGAGTGGCTTGGATGGGAACTTCCAGGTGGTGCTGTTCCCATCTACCTGCTGCCCTTGCCCTTCATTGGTCATTGGTTTGGAAGGTGCTGTTGAAAGAGCCTTGGTGAATTCCGGCAGTGCATCTTGTAGATGGTATACACTGCTACTACTGTGCTTCGGTGGTGGAGGGGATGAATGTTTGTGGCCAATCAAGTGAACTGCTTTGTCCGGGATGGTGTCAAGCTTCTTGGGTGTTGTGGGAGCTGCACTGATCCAGCAAGTGAGGAGTATTCCATCATACTCCTGACTTGTGCCTTGTTAGATGGTGGACAGGCTTTGGGGAGTCAGGACGTGAGTTACACATCGCAGGATTCCTAATCTCTGACCTGAACTTGTAACCACAGTATTTATATGGCTAGTCCAGTTCAGTTTCTGGTCAATGGTAACCCCCCAGAATGTTGATAGTGGGGGTTCAGTGATGGCAATGCCATTGAATGTCAAGGGGCGATGGTTATATTTTCTCTTGTTGGAGATGGTCATTGCCTGACACTTGTATGGGGTGAATGTTACTTGCCACTTATCAGCCCAAGCCTAGATATTGTCCAGGTCTTGCTGCATTTGGACATGGACTGCTTTGGTATCTGAGGAGTCACGAAAGCTGCTGAACATTGTGCAATCATCAGCGAACATCCCCACATCTGACCTTATGTTGGAAGGATGGTCATTGATGAAGCAGCTGAAGATGGTTGGGCTGAGGACATTACCCTGAGGAACTCCTGCAGAGATGTCCTTGAGCTGAGATGACTGACCTCCAAAAACGAGAACCATTTTTCCTTTTTACATTATATCTGAAACTGTGGGCGGGATCATCCGCACCCACTGACATCGGGCAAGTTGGCAGCATGAGCAGACAATATGGCAAGAAGGCCAAAAGTCGGTTTCACAACGTCATGAAAGCAGTTTGCGATCATCCCACTCAGGCCATGTTTCCTGCTATCAGACGTCGGGAACCTCATTGTAATACATATGAATATCATTATAAGGCTAGCCCACTGGACTCAACTCCCCACACTGGATTGTCTGCCCACGTTTGCCTGATTGGACGCCAACATGTTCCACAACTGCGCATAAGTGACATGAACCTGGCGAGCTGCGCTTCTCTCAGGACTTTGAGGTTTGTTTGCCTATCTTGCTCCAAGCAGTACTTGCAGTCTTCAGCACCACAGTACTTTTAGGGTGGCTCACGGGCAGGTCTCTACCTACCAGACAAGCCATAAGGTGGGAGTGGATTTATATGGCTGCAAGGCTAGGGCTTGCTTGGGGAAGGGGGAGAAGTGGCCTCCAGTAAGGGAAGAGGCTGCAGGGTGAGGCTGTACTGGGGAAGTGGGGGGGTATCCCAATGTGGGGGCACAAGTTGATCTGTGCAAGAAGCCTCAAGATAGTGAGGGCTGAGGAGGCAGTCTCCAGTGCAGATAAGGCCAAATGGAAATGCGGGTGTGTGTGTACAAGAGTGGTGATGTCATTTGAGCTGGCAGTGAGTGAGATGCCAGTGAATGTGTGATGTGCTTGAATGTGTGAGTTTAGAGGATGAGGTGGTTGCCTTCCCTGGCAGCTGGATGAGATCATTCAGCCTCTATCTGGCCAACCTATTCTGTGCAGCATTGGCACTGATCACCACTGCCATTGCCTAGCAAGCCAGAGTGGTAAAGTCGCTGCCCCTCCTGCGGCCATAATGGGGGTAGAGGACATTGCGCCAGGCCTCCAGAGAGTCCAAAAGGTTCTCGAGGAATGTGTCACTAAACCGGGGTGGTGGGGGGCTGCAGTCTTCTTGCCCTTTGGGGCCAAATCTTATTTGCAGCAGTCCTGAGCTGGAAGCACTGAGAGGTGTGCACGTGGCTGTACTTTAAATGTGGTGCCCGGCGGGATAAATTGGCGAGGTGATGGCGTGGTGGGCGAATCAGAGCCACCCACCATGGAAATGGCATGTTTCCCGGGAATGCATAATTAATGAGGGAGGCTTGGGATGATATGGCTTGAGAAGCCGCCATTGTGGCCAGCAAGTAAAATGTTATTTTACTTGCCCACTACCGCACTTAGTGCAAATCTGGGACGATTCTGCCCTGTGACTCCTAGTTCTAAATTCCTCACATTCTCTCAGCATCTACCCTGTGAAAGTCCCTTAAAACCATATATGTTTTAATAAGATCACTTTGCATTCTTCTAAACTCCAATAATTATAGGCCCAAACTGCTCGACCTTTCCTCATAAGACAACCCTTCATCCCAGGACTCAACCTAATGAACTTTCCCTGAACTTCCTCCAATGCAAGTATACCTCTCCTCAAGTGGGGAGACTAAAACTGTACAGAGGTCTCTAGATGCAGTCTCACTAATGCCCTGTACTGTTGTACAAAACTTCCCTACTTTTATACTCCAGCCCCGTTGCAATAATTCCATTTGCTTTCCTAATTATTTGCTGTTACCTGCATGCTAACTTTTTGTGAACACGTGCATAGACATCCAGATCCCTCTGTATCACAGCATTCTGCCTTATCTCTCCATTTAAATAACAGTGGAAACAAGTAACAGGATATACAAGAAGAGGTTCAGCTTCCTTGACCTCTCTGAGGAGCAGTCTCTCACTGATACTGTTGCATTAGATGATAGACATCTGCAGCCTCCTAGAAGAAGGCTTGCACCTTTTCTCTCGCTTTCACACAATTTTGGGCTTACAGTTGGAAAAATAGATTCTAGCCATCTTTCTTGAGATAGCTATTCCTGCCTCAACAGCATATTTCTCAATATTTTTGCTTTCTTCTTCTTCCAGTCTAAATATGTAATGTTAGTGTTTGTTAGAATATCAAAAGAATTGCAATTTGACAAGTTTCAAGACAATTATCTATGATGCGTGCATCACTGAATAATATTTCATACATTCAAGGTAACCATTATGTTATTTGTCCCTATATTGTTTCAGATTTTTGCTGAAACAGCATATATTTTGCAGATTAAGTGTATATATATTAAGAGAAAAAATGTACATTGATCTATAGCTTTAAGAAATTCCTGAAACAGTTGCCTAGACTACAAAGATAAGTATACTGATATGGTTAGAATTTTTAAAAAACTACTTTGTAGTTATGTTCATCAGGACAAATGTAATTGTTGAGTCATTTGAGCATTTCTTTATTAAACAAGACATGGTAATTAGGTCAGTGTATAGTTCAGAGATTATTCATATGTTAACATTTATATTTTGTAGCTTGCTTCCCATTTTTTCCTTATTGCTTGTTTAGAAGATTGCTTCTTATACCAATTTGCATATCCACTACATTACACCTTAATGTTTTCTTGCAGTTAACACACACCTACACACACACACACCTACACACACACACACCTACACACACACACACCTACACACACACACACCTACACACACACACACACATACCTACACCTACACACACACACCTACACCTACACACACATACCTACACCTACACACACATACCTACACCTACACACACACCTACACACACACACACACCTACACCTACACACACACCTACACACACACCTACACCTACACACACACACACACCTACACACACACACCTACACACACACACCTACACACACACACCTACAAAAGTTAATTAAATTTGTTCATTGAGAAATGACATATATTTTAAAGTAAGCTCATTGTAATTGATAACCTCCAGTAAAATGTATGTAAAATTATCCACAAAGTTAGGATCCACTGGCCTTGCTAATAATAAACTTAACTCACATTTGTCCTTTTTTTTTAACTGCAAATTCATAATGCATTTTTACACATAAACATATAGCAGTCAGTCGTCATTTCATACAATATGAAATTCAGTGAAATTGTTGAAAGCAAGGATACTTGAAAGGTTTCTGCAAATAAGTGGCTCTACGCAGTAATTTGATCTTGACTGTGTGATAATGTAGTACAGTGACTCGCAAGTTGGAAGCCCATTCTACATCTCTTTTGATTATTTTTCATAGAATAATGAGTCAGGATGAACACCTAGGTGTGCAAATTTTGTCCTCACTAAGGTGAGAGCTCTCTTTAATTTTCAGACAAAGCAGTCCCACATCAAATATGAGCCAGGTTAGAAATATTGTTCACCATGCCATCAAAACACCACCAACCAAACTTGAAAACAAATGATTTCTACTGTGCTATGATATTTTGATTCAACACAAATCATTCTCCTTTCTTTTGATTTTGCCTAATGCTCTTAGAAGAGGGAACACATTAACAATTATAAGCTAAGTGTAAGAAGGGAAGTCATGACAGCTTTTTTTTTGTCAACATCATAGACTCGCTAAATACCTTGCTTGGGTAGACAATTGAATTGAATTCCTTGGGTGTTTGAGAGACAACAAAAAGTCTTCGCATGAATGGGGATTGAGAGCATTGGTGAGAGGTTTAAAATTCATCTGGAAGGGATGTAACTGCCCCTGTTCCTAGAAAAAGTAGCCCTGATCGCTTATATTTTCACGAGACTTCTTGTTAAGAGGCTAGAGGCAAAGCTGTCTGGAAACTGGCAATGACTGGTTGCACCAGGTTCTGTCATTTCCTAGATCCTTTTCAATGCCTCACAAAGGATGGAAGTTCTATCTGATCATTATAAGACAAATTGCGACCAGGGTGGAAGTTTCCTGAAGTGGTCGTTCTGAATTAATTATGTTCTTTTGGGATCTGGTATTAATAATGATGGCCACCACTCTAAGTGAGTCCTGCATAAGGGTGCATATGGGATTACATTTTTCCCACGTATATACAATCTCAAACATGGAGGGAATTCTTGATGAAAATGGCTTTAGTATGAGATAATTTGAGTTAAATGGTGATAAAACATGGTAACAACAATATCAGAAAACTTGTTCTTCAACAGGGTATTTCACAGCAATTCAATAACTTTTATTTGGAGCTCATCTGGTACATCAAATACATTGACAGAAAATGGTGCACTGAAAATTGAAATTTTTCCATGGTCCCTGAATTCAGAGAATCATTCTTGAAATTTCTTTCTCAGTTTAACAACTTTAACCATGTACCGTTCTGTGGCACCATGACATTGAGTTGCAGTGTCACAAAGTGATTTTCAGGATGGGAAATGCATTACATTACTCTGGGACAGTTTCTTCTTCCTTAGCTAAAGCTAAATCCCAAGAGCACAGTTGTTGTCTTAGTATTTTATCACTATTTTGTTGGAACCCAACATTCTTCTGTTGAGCAAGTTTAGGTGCTCTATAATATTTAGCATGACAAGAAGTTCTTGATGACATTTATTCTCCTGAAATTCATTTGGATCTTTCCCTGCTGGATCATGAGCAATTGGATTCTCGCCACACTATTCCCTAACTGTAGATTGACTTGGCAGTCCACTGTGAATTTCACGATCTTTCGGCAATTGGTTAAACTATTGGTGATGGATTGCTGTGTCTCAAATAAATTTTAGCATTTTAGTAATCATATCCTGAATATTTTCAAAGTTTAATTTTCAAAGTTTAACTACACAAAGATTTTGACTGTAAAATGATATGAAAACTACATTACTAAATGTGTAGCTTAGGTTGATAATTTGCAATTTGATTTTCAGTTTTGCCACAATTCCAGTTTTCTTGCCCACCACTGAGAGTTCCCTATTTGTGATCAAGTTCACACTCATGTCCAGTCCACATTCAGCTTTCCCACAGCTCCCACCAAATTGTTAAAGGTCATTCACTGTTATGTTTCTTATTGGCACTAATTCTACAAGCTCCTCTGTTATACACATGTTCTTACCAACTCCATGAATGATCACTGCTAGCTGTGCCACCACAGTTGCATCAGTGCTTTCATGAATTTCAATTGAAAAAGCAGAAAGGGACTTTGCTTTGTCCTGGAGCTGACTTTTCAAATTCTCAGCTAAATCATTGATTTCTGAGCAATTGTGTTTCTTGAAAGCTGATATTTGCAAAAGTTTGATACTTCATTTAACACTGCACTGAATTTTGCTGCCCCCAGAGTGGGTTCAGAATGCACCCTCAGCATGTTCCCATTGTTGGCCACTTTTTCTGGAGGCGATCAGGTGGTGTGGTAGGGAGCATGCACCATTGCAGCAGGCAGGTAATTAAGCCTGTTAAATAGTCAATTGACTGCAATTTTTAATTGCTTTTTAAATTTTACCACTGCCACACAA
This sequence comes from Carcharodon carcharias, assembly GCF_017639515.1. NCBI lineage: Eukaryota > Metazoa > Chordata > Chondrichthyes > Lamniformes > Lamnidae > Carcharodon > Carcharodon carcharias. Next base: position 177,532,285 of record NC_054468.1, on the reverse strand, counting down.
GATCGATGGAGTTTCAATGACTTCCCAGCTATAAGGAGACAAGACGTCACTGGCAAGTAAGCGGTGGCTGAAAACAGATGCCATTGAGACCAGCAGCGTTTCAGAACATGAAGGGTGAGGAACATTAAAGGATGGAAAGGAGAAGCCAGAGACTTTGCCAAGTGGGAAAACTCATTGGAGGCAGATTATGGGAAGGGTCTTTCTGAGGTGCAACTCATACATAGGAGACTGAGAGGCATTTAGACCTGGATGCAGCACTTAGATTCATACACTCATATTCGGACTCCTCCAGAGAGGAGGAAATTGAGAAAGATAGAGAGACTGGTGTTGGCACAAGGTGCGAGGCTGCAACATCCAGAGGAGCAACGGACACATGGGAGAGAATCCCCCACCCCACCCCCACCCCACCGTGGCCCTCAACCTTTATGCTTCAGGATCTTTTCAGGGATCCCCTGGAGACATCTACAGTCAGTTGTCAATGGCTACATCAGGCTGGTGATGGATGCCATGTACCAGAAAACAGACCAATACTTACAATTTTGCACCAATCAGGCTGAGACGATGGTTGGATTCAGGGCCGTTGCTAGATTTCTCCAGGTGCAAGGCATAATAAATTGCATGTATATGGCTATTAAGGACACAGAGCAGCCAGGAGACTTTATCATACACTTACTATTGCCCTCATGCAGAGCAGACCTTCCGCATATGTCACTAGCTGGTGACAGTCCAACGGTGCAGAAACCTTAGCTGAAGAAAAGCATTGGGCAAATCGTCCCGGATTTGCACTGTGTGGTAGTGGACGGGTAAAATGATGTTTTACCTGCCGGCCATGATGGTGGGTTTTCACCCCGTATCATCCCAAACCTGCCACATAATTCATGTACTCCCAGGAAACACGCCATTTCCATGGCAGGTGGGCTCTCATTTGTCCGCCAGCCATCACCTTGCCACTGCATCATGTTGGGCACCATATTTAAAGTCCAGCCGCAAGCAGACATCTCAGTGCTTCCAGACTATCACTGCTGCGTGGAAGACATGGCCCAGAAAACTGAAGGAGACTGTAGCCCTCAGGTTGATGTGACATGTCCCTTGAGCACCTTTTGGATGCCGTGGAGGCCCAACGGGATGTCCTCCACCTCTGCTCTGGCCGCAGGATGGGCAGCAAAAGTGCTAACCCTTGGGAGGCAGTGGCAGTGGTGGTCAGCACCAGTGCCCTTCAAAAGAGGACAGCCACTCAGTGTCACAAGAAGATGAATGAACTCCTCCGTTCCACCAGGGTAAGTCACTCTTCTCATCACTCTCAACTAACACAGTCACAAACCCATCACACATCCACAGTGCTTTCACTCACTGCTAGTGCAAGGGACATCACAGTTCACTCTCTCACACTCACTGTCATTGCCCTCATCCCATCCATGGGACCACTCACCACCCACACAGGCCAGGCACACTTATCATCTGACTTGGCAGGCTTCCTCCATCTCTATTCATGCAGGCCAAGCTGACACACAACAAGGGAGAGAGATATTGCAGACCGGTGGTGGAATGCCCAAAATCCAGCTGGCCAGCGATGAGCAGGGCCATTCCTGTGCTGATGGTGAGGTCGGTGGTGCTCTACCAAGTGAGGGTCCAGTAGTGCAACATCCATCAGACAACCATGCTGTGAGTGATGTGTCCTGTTTCACAGGCCACTGCCAAGCACTCATTATCTCTCCTTGCTTCTGCAGGCACCTCTGCGAAACAGCTGACAGAGTCCATGACCCAAGGCCTCCAATCAAGCCGTGAAGAAATCTCTGAGAGGAATTCGGAGGCACCCTCCCTGAAGTCCTGTCATAGCGCTCACCCACACTCTCCACCAGTGCAGAGACACACACCTTGGTGGAACCTAGCTTTAGAGTAGCCCAGGGGTCACAATCAGGTGAGCGCATCGCATTGTCAGATCCACAGCAGGTGGAGGCAGGGATGTCCCAGGTTTCTGGCACTCGGAGGACTGCTGGAGGCCAGAGCTTAACTGAGTTTGAGTCAGATGGCGAGCCTCTGGATTCGGTCATGTCACAGTTGCTGGAGCTGCAAAGGCAAGCTCGGGGACATCAGGAAGGGATGCCCATTGTACTCCTCAGACTGCAAGGCATGATGAGGAGTCCATCCATCTCCAGGCTGAGGTGATAGCACTGGCATGCCAATGCACTGAGGTCAACAGTGGTAGGAAGGCAGCTGCCATGGAGACCTTGATCCAAGACTTTGCTCATGCACTGCAGCGTGGGCTGAATTTCATTGGTGATGCCATAGTTGGCCTCCAACAGTGTGTATGCGAGAAGGGTGCTGGGCAGCTTGATCTTACTCCAGCTCCCCCTGCTTCTCAAGAAGTCAGCCTGGGGCCATCCAAGTGACTCTGAGAGTATCTGACCAATCTGACTACCTTTTTCCTGTGACCTCAGCAGCTTCAGCACCACAGGCCGAGGAGGATGCCACTGCCACAAGCACACCCCGAATGCAGGCTGGGGTCCTCCAAGTCTTGGGTCTCCAGAGGCCGCCTGCCAAAGTCATTGCAGACAGAAAAAGGATCAGATGCTTATAAAGTTTCATGGCTGCATCTCTATGATATGACCCTGATCACAGAATGCAAGTGATCTGCCCTTGGCCAGGCAGGAGTCAAACATTCTCAGAGGCTATGTGAAGATTTATGGAGTGTTCCCACTGCATGTCGCCATCATCCTCCTGCAATCATGTGACTGTTAGGGTCTCCACTGTGTCTCCATGACAGTAACATTCTCACAGAGGGTATGCCCGCTGACAGACTGGGGCCAAACATTTACAGATGCAATGTGCAGAACTATGGTGTCACGTCACTGCAATTTGTCATCTCCCTTCACAAATCTAGCAGCTATAAGGGCCTCTCGAGTGTGTCTGACTTGTCTAGCCAGTGCAAGGACCTCACCCCATCATCATCGCCTCCGAGGACGTCCTCACCCTCATCCCTGTTGACGTACTCCTCATTGGAGGAGAGCTCCAGCTCCTCCATCTCCTCCTCAGCCAGCTGGAGTGCCAGGTTGTAAAGGACGAAGCAGACGACGACGATGTGTGACACCCTCTGTGGAGTGTATTGCAGGGCTCCACCAGGCTGGTCCAGGCATCAGAACCTCATCTTCAGCATCTCGATGATCTGCTCCACCAACTTGTGAGCTGCAGCATGAGCATCATTATACCGTCGCTTTGCTGCAGTCAGAGGCTGCCACACGGGTGACATAAGCCACAGCCTCTGTCAGTAGCCCTTGTCCCCAAGGAGCCATCTCTGCGGCTTCTGTTGACCCTGGAAGACACCAAGAATCTGTGACTGATTAAGGATTTAGGGATTGTGTACACTCCCTGGAAACCGTGCGCATGCCGGCAGGATGCGTTTGTGGTGGTCGCACACCAGTTGCACATTCAATGAGTGGAAGCCCTTGCGGTTGATGTCACCCACCATGTATTGTGATGGAGATCAGAGTGCCATATGAGTGCAGTCAATTGCACCCTGCGCCTGTGGGAAACCTGAGATCTGGGCGAATCTAATTGCTCTTGCATCCTGGCTGTCCTTCTCCTGGGCAAAATGCACAAAGTTGTGTGCCTCGCAAAGCTGGCATCCGTGATCTCATGGATGCATTTGTGGGTGGAGGCTTGTAATATCCCACAGAGGTCACCTGTGTAGCCCTGAAAGATGCCACTGGCATAGAAATTGAGTGCCACAATCTCTTTCACAACCACTGGCAGTGGATGCCCTCCATGTCACTGTGGCGCCAAATCCTGCAGTAGCTAGCAGATGTGACCGGCCAGTTCCTGAGACATGCGCAGTTTTGGCGACATTGGTTCACGGTCATCTGCAGGAATGAAAGGCGGTGGAATAGACCCTGGGTGTCGCTAGGCACCAACCTGCAATGGCTTGCTGTGGCTCTTGAGCAGCGTGTGCGGGGTTCCCATCTGCCCCTTCTTCCTGAGGTTGCTGTGCCTGTCTCTGGGCAGCCAGGAGCCTCAATCATCCTCTCCTCTGTTCTCTTCGCTCTCTGTAAGCCATCAGGCATACAATTAGTTCACCAGGCTCCATGATCCTAATGTACTTGTCCTGCAGGTTGAAAGAGACACGTGGTTAGCACCGGTGTACTAAGAACCTGTCCTGGTTAATTGTGAAGGCCCCTTATTGCTTCCTGGAGAGTGCTGGCCACCACTTGGGTGGCCAGAGATTAGTGCATTGCAATGCTGCCCTGTTGGCTTGAACCGTGGGGGAGACTGGTCCAAACCAGATTGATGACATTGCAAGAGGCTGTGCGCACCTCCAGCAGTGACTGCTACACGGCCAGCTTTAGTGAGGAGGTTGTACAACATGTGCAGTCGTCTAACGGTTCTGCAGTCTACTAAAATGCTCATGAATTTGCAGTCTGTGCCAGGGTGATGGGCAGTGGGGGGGTGGGGGGTGGTGGGGGTGTGGGGGGGGCGGGCAAAGAAGCTCTGGAGCACTTGGTGGCACTTTGATGCCTCTGCGTTGCTTGAGTGGGCAGACAAGCTAGGAGCCTGACCCTAATCAGATCAATGTGGCTGCCCCTGAACTGTCTTAGTTGCAGAGGAATGGTCACTTTATACAGGTTCCTCTAATGCGTAGCCACTTCCCTCGCCCACCCTACCCCCCACCCCGATTGCTTGTGCGCTGTATTCAACAGCAGGGCTGCCCTTGCCCACCGCACCCCCCCCCCTCCTCCACCAGTCACTTCAACGGCAGGGCTGCCCTTAACCCCGAACCCTGATGCCCCTGAAGCTTCCAACTAGCAACCCTGGCGAGCATGGCACAACCTTACTTTGTACTCACCTCCGAGTTCCCCTCAAAATGCAGGCCACCAAGTGCATGCCTTTTATGTGCTGTTGTGGAACATGTCGGCATGCTTTCCTGTCGATGTGGACGGACGATCCAGTGGTCGGGGGGGATGATTCCGGCAGGCTGGCCTGATAATGATATGCTGAAGTATTACAATGATGTCCAATGGTGGGAAATGTGGCCCGCCACTGGCGGGCTGAGCGGACGATCATAAACTGTTATCCCACTGTCATAAAACTGATTACGCCATATTGTTTGCTCATGGCACTGATCGTGCCCGATGCCAGTGGGCACAAAAAATTCCTCCCATCATCTTTAATTTACACATGGAGATCTAGGGGTAGAATTTTCTGCTTGACGTGCTGGGGGCAGGCCCCGCATGTCATTGTGTAAAATGACGAGCTGTAACGTTAGGCGAGCGTCCCAATGTCACCATACGCCATTGAGATATTTCGACACGTGCCTGCCATTAATTAACAGGCTAGGTAAGGCCCTTAAATCATCAATCGACGCCGATTTTCAGGAGCACGTGTGATATTCGGCTCGGCGCACGGGCGCAACGGGCAGGCAGGTAAGAAACTTTTTAATCAAACTCATCCATGGGCAGGATAAGAGGGCTCAGTGGGGTTGTCACTCTGGTCTGTGAGTATTTATTGCAGAAAGTTTTTTAAACTTGCCTGTGTGATCTGTAGCAGTTCAGAACGAATTCCAGCAGCTTTTTGTGTACTTATAATCTTAGGTCAGCACTCTGCAGTTAGTAATCTTTATCGGGCCTGAAGCTTTCCGGAGGCCTCCCTTTAACCTGGACGTGGGTTCTGACATGTCCACCGGAGGCAGCTCCTCTGAAGAAGAAGCGAGGGCTAGAATAAGGAGGAGGCCAGGATTGCACAATCAGCCTCCAGGGGAGTCACCTTTGGGAGTACAGGCGCAGGCACAAGAGGCACAGGGCCAAGAGGTAGTCCAAGGTGGAAGGGTGGCAGAAGGTGCCACTATTCTGCTGCCAGGGTATACAGGTGGCGAAGCAGCTACCTCAGTATGACTGAGGTGTAGTGCTGAAGGAGGCTCTGACTGTCAAGGGAGACAGTCAACTATATCTGTCAAATGATTGGCCCTGAGATCTCTCCTAACTGTGTGGATGGATATCCCATGCCAGCGGCTCTGAAGGTCATAGTAGCCCTCAACTTCTATGCCTCTGGCTCCTTCCAGGGGTCAGCGGGTGATCTTTGCGGTGTCTCCCAATCAGCTGTGCACACTTGTGTCAAGCAGGTCACAGCCGTTCTGTTCAGGCGTGCATTTACCTTCATCCACTTCCGCTGGGACCAAGCAAGCCAGACACAGCGAATCAGAGGCTTCGTAGCCATTGCTGGCTTCCCCCGTGTCCAGGGTGCTATAGACTGTACACATGTGGCCATCAAGGTGCCAGCTGGTGAGCCCGGTGCCTTCGTCAACAGGAAAGGCCTCCACTCCATGAATGCGCAGATAGTGTGTGATCACAGGATGCTGATTCGACAGGTCTGTGCAAGGTACCCAGGCATTTCCCAGGACGCCTACATCCTCAGACACTCCCAGATGCCAGGGCTCTTCAGTGCTCCAGCTCAGCTGGATGGTTGGCTGCTGGGTGACAAGGGCTATCCCCTCAGAAGGTGGCTCATGACACCTCTCTGCCACACAAGAACAGAAGCTGAGCAGCGCTACAATAGGAGCCACAAGGGCTGTGGTGGGGAGAGCCATCGGTCTTCTCAAGATGCACTTCCGATGCCTGGACTGCTCAGGGGGCGCACTCCAGAACCTCCCAGATCATGTCTTGGTGATAGTGGTTGCATGCTGCACTCCCCACAATCTTGCGCTGGAAAGGGGGGCGCAGTGGACGATGAAGGCGATGACGCAGTGGCTGTGGCTGCGCACGATGAGTTTAGCACTGATTCTGAGGATGAGGAAGCACAGGGGAATATGAGGGGCTAAACGCTGACTTGGGACTACACCAAGGAGGCAGGGACACCCGGGACACTTTAATCCAATGAGCCTTCAGCTAGCTCCACACAAATGGATCAAGAGAACCAACCTTGCCTGACGCTTTCATAGTTGCCACTTAATCAGCTGCAACTAAGGGCTTTGGACATCAACCTCAATGTCCACTCAAACACTCATGACATGTATGTAAAACATACAAATGCAGAACAAAGGAGCCACCCTCAGCCATGATAACACATCTGGTTTTAATTTTCTCCATCATAAGGTCACACAAAATGAAACCAAAACGTTTTTCAAACATAAACAAATAATAATTCCCTAATCTCGGACCAACATAAAAGCACCAGTGAGAAACTGTGGTGTGCCTAAGGTGCCTTATGCTTACATTTACGGGTGCTACGTCTTGGTGGTGCTCCATTGCTCAGACTGGCTTCTGAGGCAGCCTGTTGACTCTGCTGTCCTGTCGGCCTCGATGACCTTGGCGATTGTCCTCTGGCCCGTGGAGCCTGTGCTGGCCCCACTTGGGAAGGAGCTGCCAGTTCCACAACTGGCATCTCCCCAGTCATTGCAGCCTCACCTGATGAAGCGATCACTGGGAGAGGGGCGGAGCAGCTGTTGCCCTCATCCAGAGCACCATGAGAGGAGCCCGCAGATACGAATGGCAGCTGCTGCGCCAACATGAGGTCGCCTCAGACCTCACTGCTCACTGTCAATGGATGGGCAACGAGCTGGGAAGCTTGAAGCTCACACCATCTCCCACATTGGCAATGTGAGGGCTTGCAGGTCCGAGCATAACCCCAGGAGAAGCTGCTTGTTCTCCTGGAAGCCCCTCTCCACGACAGTAGCCACACTCTCCCTGGAGGAAGCATGACGCTCTGCCATGAGGCTCATTGCATAACTGATTCTCTGCGTGGGCTCCTCCACCACGGACACCAAGCCAAGCATAGCCTCATGTATCACTCCCAGATGTTCCCGCATACCCAGTTGCATTTCCTACAGCTGCTGCGTCGCGGACAACTCCAGAGGCACATCATCACGCCCCAAATCAGCATGTGCCTGGTCCCCTGCAGTCCTCCGACTGCTGGCACCATCGGCACTCACTGTCTCTGCCAGCTCCTCCAGCGATTGTGAAGTGCCCTCTCCACTGTCCCACCGAATATCTGCGCTGGTGCCTGCCTCACAGGAATGGTGTGATGCAGGTGCCAGTTGAGGGCCCTCAGGTGTGAGGGGGTATCTTCAATAGCTCCTGGTAGACAGGCTTTGATGATGCTGAAATGAACAACAAGGACAGTGGACCAGTTAGTGTGCACACAGTGACACACTTCATCCCTTTCCCCCTCGCTCATTATGCGCTCAACCTTCCAGAACCTAGGGAGACGAATATTGGTGGGATGGCAAATAGTCAGGAGGAGACACAAACATTACAGGCAGATACAGGCAGACTGTCAGATGGCCTAAGGAATGTCAAAATGGAACGTTATGTGGATAAGTGTGAGGTGATGCCAATTGGGCAGGAGAAACAAGGTATGGGAATACACGTGGAATGGTAGGACCGTGGAAAGTAAGGAGGGTCAGAGGGACCTTGCTGGGCATGTCAACAGGCCCGTTAAGGTAGTGGGACAGGTACATAAAGTGTTCAAGAAGGTAAATGCCATACTTGCCTTTATTAGCCGAAGAATAGAATATTGGAACAGGGAGGTCATGTTGCAAGTGCAGAAAACGCGGCCTAGGCTACAACTATAGTCTGCATGCAGTTTTGATATGAGCTTCATGGGAGGGATGTGATTGGAGTGGAGAAAGTGCAGAGGTCACTGACCAGGATGCTGGCTGGGCTGGAGAGTTATGAGGAGACATAGCATAGACTGGGGTTATTTCCCTGGAGCAGAGGAAATTGAGGGGTGACATTATTGAACTTTATAACATTATGAGGGGCATAGATAGGGCCAACAGAAAGGAACTTTTCCCCTTGGCGGAGGGATGAGTAACCTGGTGGCATTGATTTGAGGTAAGGGGCATGAGGGTGACAGGTGAGGTGATGAGCAACTTTTGCACACAGTGTGTTGGGAATGTGGAATGCATTGCCTGAAAGGGTGGTGGATGCAGAAACCTTCCTAACATGTAATAAATATTTGGATGTGCAGTAGTGATGACATGGCATACAAGGCCATGGGGATAGTGGTCAGAAAAGGGATAAGGTGACTTTGAAAGGTGGTTGACACACGCATCTACGAAGGGCCGAGGGACCTTTGTCTATGACCCACACGTCTGACTCTATCTGTCTGTGAATGAGCAATGTTGCAACAATAACAATTCAAACAATCATCAGTGCTATGGATTGTAGGAAGACAGAGCGGATGTCACTGTGGACCTCAAATACCTGGCCATTCCACCCCAATCTCACCGACACCTGTGGACCTGGGCGCATGGCACCTCTCAAGCTCCAGTTACTCCTCTTGAATCAGCTTAAAATCATCAGCTGGGCCTGGCCACCTCCAATGCTCACACACTCCGAGGCATTGTGAGCATTCTTCTCCAGAAAAACAGAGAAGACCATTCATTACGGCAATTTGCACATGTACTCTGCACGTGCATGCTGCACCCCAACCACAGTGGCCCATATCAGGCCTCCAGTGCCTCCTCTCCACGCTACTGCTGATCAGTCACACAAAGATAGTATACCTGTTCCCAACCGCCCCCAACAGCCACCTTGGACACATTCTGCGTCCATCACTTTAGGAAACACATGGTCTTAGCTCCCATAGCAAGAAGGCACAACTAGATGTAGTGTCGAGTGCAGCAGATGGCTCTTGGCCACGAGACCTTGAGGCTCCCCTTCCACAATCTCAACACTGTGAATAGGACATGTGTTGGAGTTCTGAGTATGCCCCTGGCTGCATCTCCAGCAGGTTGCCCCCAGACTAGTTATATGCAACTAAGAGCAACACATGGTGCAGGGGAGAACTCATCTTTTTATGAACCACTCAGGTTGATATAAACCTGGTCACTATCTGCTTGCCCACCCAGCACAGGAAAATGCCCAACATGATTCAATGCAGTCATGACAGTAAGACTTGGGGGGTGGGGGGTCGCCCTCAAAGTCTAAGGATATCTGTTGGGTTAAATGTCCAATGCCAACATGGTACTCAACCTTCCAGAGCACAACAAATCATTGAAGCGCTTATGGCACTGGATCCAGATGCGCTGCACTATGTTGCAGGAGCTCACTACCTCCACCACCTCGTCCCAAGCACATTTGGTCATGTGGGGGGGCCTCCTCCTCCCATCCTGGGGGACCAACATCTCCCATCATGCTGCCACCTCCTCAAGGAGGGCAGCAAGGCAATCATCAGAAAAGCGAGGGGCACATTGGCCTACCCTGCAGCCAGCCCTGTTCCTGTGGCAGACCCTGCAGCCTGCCCTGCTCCTTTGCCTTTCCCTCCAGAGTGCCTTGCTGAGCAGACCCCCTGCGGTTGGATCAGGTGGCCATTGTGAGCAGCCTACAGGATGCTGCCAGGCCTTCTTTTAAACAGACTGCCAGGTCACCATTGGACCTGGAGATCTGTACGCGCCCGCCGCAAACTTCAGACTCCTGCTCTCCACGGGATTAATTGGCCTGCCTGCGCAAAATGGTGGCACGGCCCTGCTCACGGGTGCCAATTGGGTCCGTGCCCACCCACATCCACTCCTGCTCCGACAGCCCACCAAATGAAAAATTTTGGCTTAAATCTTTTTCCTTATACAATAAACTATCATAAGGTGAGACCCAAATGCAACCAAGTGATTTTATGCGAATGCTTGCCGGTGCTCCTGTGTCATTGTGGTTCAGTGCATACAGCTGAAGTGGAGACAGGCTGCTTGCCTGTCTACTCCAGTGATTTAGGCGATTGCGGCATTTGGCCTCTGAGTGCTGAGGCTTGAAGACAGTGGCACAGAAGTGGATAACTGCACATGTGCAGAAGCTGCCTCTGACATTACACTTTCATAAAGCATTGGTGTCAGCGTTATAGGGGCCGAGAAGCTGCATCGACACCTGGAGCTCCTTGAGAGGAGCCCCCAAGGACTTTTTAAAGCCCTTTTTCAAGTTGGTTCACCCTTCTTCGATTGTCGCTAGGTTCTTTCTTTGACTCTGCTTTTTTGATTGGAATTTTCAATGGACATCCATGTGCTATGATGGAATCCTTCTTGAGCTGCACAGTTGATTTCTTCACTGTTTCAAAGCCTCCATGCCTGTCATGGAGCTTTCCTGACAATTTCCAACTGTTTCATTGAAGCTATAACGGGCACATCACCCAAACACATTGCAACACAATCATTGACACTCTTCTGTCTCTCTTCTGCAAGATGAGATGGTGCAGAACAGTTGGAAGCAGCATAGAACCAATAGGGGACAGGCACAGCTTCATCACCTGAGCCCTCTGGAGGTGACAATGCTGCAAATTATTGGTGCAGCATTTAATGGGGCCATTGCAGCTGGTGTCACAGAGAATATCCAGGATAATTGTATATTACTGACACATGGAACTTCTCAAATCTAATTTCACACTCATCCCTCACTTGGCATGAAGTATAAGCTGCAGATTGTATGGCCTGGACCTTTTGCTTACTGCTCAACCTCCCCTTACCCCGCCTAATCCTCCCATTCTGCATTTATACTTTCAGAAGCCTAAGAACTGCCACCTGGCCAGCCAGTGTGGCCTCACCTTGAGGAGTGCAAGCAATAACAAATATCTGATGAAGAAACACCATTACCTGATCTGCCATTTGTAGCCACCAGTTCAGATACTGGCACTGTATGTACTTTAGAGGGAAGTAAATAGGTGGTATCTGCCCATGATGACATATTGGGCCTGATTGGGCTGCAACAAGGCCAGGGTGAAAGGATAGCATATTTGCCAGCTCCCTGGAAGATGAGCTCAAAGACAAGTTCTGCTGCAGAGGATTCCCATGAGGAATTAGATGGGGTGACATATGCGAAAAAGCTGATGGAAATTCACAGTTAGATGATTGGTGCATTGACATGCCTGCCATAATTCCTGTTGTCACTGTCAAGGAACAAGGAAGAGTCTGGCTCAACTTGAAATAGAGGCCTACATTGCCGCTGCCCGCGAAGCTTTCCGCGCCCCACCCATATTGTGTTATTTCAGTTAGGACTTCTGATCCCAGCTCCAGCAACAATGGGTCAGTGTAAACTATGAAGGAAGGTCTGCAGAGCACAAGAAACGACGAGCGAAGTAAGTCAGGTAAGTTTTTAAAGGTCTCAAGTCTTCCAATGGGCTAATGAGTGAGTGGGTGGGTGAGTGAGTTAGTGGCTGAGTGACTGACTGAGTGAGTAGGTGAGTGAATGGGTGAGTGGTGTGAGTGAATGGGTAAGTGAGTGGGTGAATGAGTGGGTGGGTAAGTGCGTTGGTGTACGAGTGGGTGTGTGAGTGGGTGGTTGAGTGAGTGGGTGAGTGAATGGATGAGTGAGTGGGTGAGTGAATGGGTGGGTGAGTGGCTGTGTGAGTGGATGTGCGAGTGGGTGTGTAAGTGAGTGGTTGAGTGAGTGGGTGAGTGAATGGGTGAGTGATATATAAGTGACTGGGTGAGTGAGTAGGCGAGTGAATGAGTGAGTGGTATGTGAGTGAATGAGTGAATGGGTGAATGTTGTGTCATGAAAACAACATATTTTTCATTATATTATAGTGATTTATTGTAAAGTAGGTTTATGGGTGTGAGTGTAGATGGTTGTCTGTGTAGCTGATTTAATTGAATTAGAGTCAGATGGAATGTAAGTTTGAAATTATCGAAATAAGTTAGGGGTAAAAGGCATTTGAAATGCTAATGAGTAAACGTGGATGTGGTCTTAGCATACAGGGTGTGAAGGAAATTTGTATTTTTAGATAATTGAAGAGTTGTTTGGGTTTCAAGGGGATGATAGGATGTTTACAACTAACAAGATAAGCAAGGTCAAGCAGTATCTTTTATTTTTCCCAAAGGCACTGACCATACCGGTAACATGAAAGATTTTTATATTAAGTAAATTTCCAAAGACTTATAGAACAATGGAATTCACAGATTAAAGAGAGAGAAATGTATCTAAGGAAGGAGAGAAGGTTATGTTGTAGGACCATGTAAGATCTAAGAAGATGGTGTAAAACAGCCTTGGGGGAGCCTCTAGCCACTTTAGCAGAAGTCTGCTGTGCCCAGTAACCAAAGGTGGAGGGAAGCCTTTGGAATTGCACTGTCAAGTGGGTGCTATGCTATACCTGCTGGCTTGTTTTTTTTTAAATTTAATATCTATTTGGATTGTTGTCTTAAAGTGGGTGTATAGGTGGGTGTTGTTATAGTGTTAAGTAACTGTAATCTTATGTATGTGCTTAAAATCTTTTATTTTGTTAATAATTGTTTTAATTTAGTTTTTAAAATCTCTAAAGGTGTTAGTGGACTCATTACACCTGATCTCAGTGCATAAATCTTCTCTTAATAAATATAAATTGCAAAACCATTGTGATACTGCAGCCCTTCTGAAGTTGGTCTACCTGGCACACATCACCTGCCACATCGTAACAGGAGTGTGTGAGTGAGTGGGTGTGTGAATGGATGAATAAATGAGTGAGTGAATGGGTGAGTGAATGGGTGAGTGACTGGGTGAGTGAGTGGGTGTGTAAGTGAGTGGAAGTGCAAGCGAATGGGTTAGTGATTAGGAAAGTAAATGGGTGAGTGAGTGAAAGAGTGAATGGGTGAATAAGTGGGTAAGTGAGTGGGTGTGTGAGTGAGTGGGCACTAACAGAAAGCACAAAGATGAATAGAGTAAGTCCCAGTTTTAGGTTGCCTCATTCAGTATTGTTTTGCTTTAGCATTGCAGGTATAATAGGGCCAGTATGCATAGTTAGCATCAGGTCTTCCAATGTAGCGTTGTTTCATGCCAGGATCGATGGTGCATGTGTGACCCAATCGGAGCTATTTTGGAGCGACCACTCCGACTCCCCAAGACTATTTCCTGCTGGCTGAGACTCACTCTCTCTCATCGACTCTCTCCCACTTCCCGCTTCCCTGCCTGACCCACACACTCTTTGCTTCTTACCCCAACCCTCCCTCACTTCCTCCCTCTCGCCAACCCTCTTGTGAGCCCTTGCTCACAGCAAGGATTTGGGAGAGGAAACAGTGAACAGGAGGGCTAGGCAAGGAAGTGGCGAGTGGGAGAGTTGAGCAGGGAAGTGGACAATAGAAGAGTCGGACAGGGGAGCTGAGAATGGGAGGGTCCTGCAGGAAAGTGGTGAGTGGGAGAGTCGGGCAGGGAAGTGGAGAATGGAGGGTTGGTGAGAGAGAGAGAGTTGGCGAGCGTAAGAGAGTTGGCCTTGGGGAGAAGCAACGAGCGAGAAGGAAATCTATAAAGTATATGCATTAGCATACTTCTTTTATACTGTAGTACAGTATTGTATGTATTGTTAGAAAAGTTGTTGGATAAAGTTGTTATGAAATGGTTTTTGAGTTGAAAACTTTTTATTGAGTCATTTGACAAAGAGGAAGCTGTGATGCTCAAGTAACAGATCGATAGTTGTCAGATTGTGGATCAGTGGTGATGTGGGGATGTTTTCAAGGAAACCAGACTCTGATGAGCCCCTCAAAGACAGCCCTTCATGAGATATAGTGTCCTGGATACCTCCTCCCTTCCTCCTCATCCTCCTACCCCACTCGTTCTCTTCCCAGGAAGCTTGTCAAAGGCCTGCTGAGAAGGTCTGCATCCTCATGATGGCCTAGTTTTGTAGAATGCAGCTAGACCAAGATGAATGTGGAAACATACTCTGGCAAGTATTGGAGGGCACCCCTCAAGCCTTCTTCACACACCCTGAGCAGTCCTGGCAATGGAGACATTGGGTGGAATCTTGTGGAGGCAATGAGGATCTCAGCCATTGGCTGGAGACCTGATGAGAGTCCCAAATCACTTATTTTCAGGAAACCTCACCATATTAAATGCCAATCAGGCACTTGACAGGCCAGCGGTGATCCTTCCCCAAGGTTAAGGATCCCGGGTTGGAAATCCTCTACAGTGGGAGCTGCCAGTCAATCAGAGGCAGCATTATTGAACGGCCACGCCACCAAGTAGGCAGTCCCTGCTGCTGATACGACACCACCCAAGGTCTAGGATCATCACACACTAATCCCAGGCCACAGATGAGTGAAGGAAGGAGGGGTGTCATGGGCTGGGGTTTGCAGAGAGGGCAGGGAAGGGTGTCAGCAGTAAGGGCAGGGCAGTGGCACGCAACAAGCTCTCCTTCCCAATCCTGGGTCCCTTGATATCAGGCATTGAGTGCCTTTGAATGAGGGACCACCCCTACCCCACTCAGGAACCCACAAGCAAACACGCGCACATCCCCACATGATGACCACCCCACCCACCCCCGCCCCACCCCCACCCCCTGTCCACTGCTGGGTTAATACCAGTTAAGGTTTTCAATTGGCAGCACGGTGGGAAGGCTTTCCAGGGGCCTTGCCTCTGTGGATTTAATCAGAGTGGATACAGGAGGGTGGTGGTGTCCCTACCATCCTGTCTGATTAAATGCTCTCCACCACCAAACTCAACATGGGTGAGGGCATAGGGTTCTACCCATAGATTTAGAATACTGGTGATTTTTCCACAGTGTTCTTGGTTCAGCATGGCTCTCATTATGTGAGTGCTGTCCACATGTGGTCGGGTGGCAGAGGGGAGTCATAAGCCACAGGTAGAGCAAGAAGCACTAGACCTCCTGTAGCCATTCATGAGGGTCTGAATTTGGCAGAACTGCTGACTGGTACCAGGTAAAAACATCATGGCTGTTTCCAGGATAGTGAACCTCAGCTAACACAATGCTCTGTGCATGCAACTGCATGTTAAAGGTTTGAAATCCTTTACATTTCTCAATTGATTTGTGGTGCATGCAGAGCAACATGAATGCAATTTTTGGCTCCCTGCACCATTGGGCATTCTTCTGCCCTGGTAAAGCCATGGGCCTGGTACTCCTGCTTAGGGAGATGACTGAGAAGACCCCTTTTCTTGTGCATATGGTCTTGGTGATCTGCCTGATGCAACACTGAAGAACGTACTGTAAGATGATGCCAATGTTGCCAGCTGGAGCCTGGAACAATATTAAGGCGTAGAACTTAAGGGCCTTAATTCTTCAAAGCCACTGGCAGCCTTGCTTTGTAGCTGCAGGTCCAGTTGAACAATGTTGTACAGTTCAGTAGCCACCCTCTAGATGTGGCACAGTAAGCTCAGGCTCCCATAGCACCAACACCAATTGTGCTACAATGCCTGAATTTGTGACTGCAATTTGTGGATCAAAATATGACAGCCATTTGTCACTATGAAAATTAAAATCCCGGGATCAGAGTCACAAGGTGTTGAAATGAATTGCAAGAAGTCATCAATGTAATGAATCAATAAGTAACTGGGCCAGACAAATAGTGCAATCATGATTGCCATTTCTTGGCAATGATGACAATTGATGAAGAGAGTTGTCCAAGTCATTTCACTTGCTATAAAACTCAGCTGGCAAACTGGGCTAAGGGTGCTACCCCAGCAAGCTAAATAAAGAAATGAAAATCCACTGGAAATCTGCTGGCCATATGGTTGACAGCCATAGATTAAGATGTCATCCTTAAAATTTTGCTGGAAGAAATTTGGTGCAACTGCCTGAAGAGTTTTCCTCAACAAATAGTTCACCAGAAAATGTATATAGTCTGCAATACTCAATTTGAGAATGAGGTGCAATTTTCACATATGCCAAATAGTACTCCACTGAAATCTTGTAGCATATTGGATACCCCACAGGTTTAAAACCATGACATTTTAGAATATTCTTTCCCGTAATGCAAGTCCTTTAGCTTAGTCATTTAGGGAACATTGATCTTTCATGGGGAAGAAGGTTCCATAATGCATAGGTACCGCAGGAGAAGTTACAAAGATCTTTCTCATAGTTCAAAAAATGTAAACTAATCACTGTCATCAGTAAAATATGTTGTAATTTCATGAATATTATCAAATCATTCTATCTTGCATGCCAAGTAAGCCATAAGGATAAATGTCTACAATGAGACACTTTCAATTTATTCCAATGAATTATCAAGACATCAGACAATAAAAGGATAACAGCTGAATAATTAAATGCAATTCATAAATGAGGAAGAAAACACAGTCAAAAATAAAAATACCTGGAAAAAATCAGCAGGTCTGACAGCATCTGTGGAGAGGAACACAGTTAATGTTTCAAGTCTGGATGACTCTTCAACAGAACTAAGGAAAAATAGTCTTTTTTTCCTTAGTTCTGTTGAAGAGTCATACGGACTTGAAACATTAACTGTGTTCCTCTTCGCAGATGCTGTCGGACCTGCTGAGTTTTTCCAGGTATTTTTATTTTTGTTTTGGATTTCCTGCATCCGCAGTTTTTTGCTTTTATTTAAGAAAACCCAGTCCTTTGTTAGTCTTGTTCAAATTGCAATTTTTGCACGTTAAACAAACTTGAAATAAAAGTTGAAAATTCTGGAGGAGTAAAACTGGTCAATCCAGCACTGCAATATAAAAGGTAGGTTAATGTTTTGGATTCAACCCTTTGTCAAACAAGTTTGAAGGATTGTAAATTCATCAATGAAAAATGCCACTTTGAGAAAATCAATAGCACAATGTTTGCTTTTTGTTCACTTGTAGAAATTTTCAATTGAAAATCCAGTAACATATAGGCCTGGAAATCGGTTCTTGCCTGAATTTGAGCATGAGCCGAACAGCAGCCATGACCACTGCACTGAAAGTGATGTGCTAGATGATCAAACAAAATTGATCCTTATGTATCATCAGGACCTGACTGATGGGCTATGAGTGCTAGTCGCCTCCCAAGAGACAGCATGAGGTTTATGAAGAAGAGAAAAATATGGGATGCCAACACTAGGCCTATGGTAAGCCCAGTGGTGGGAGTAGATCTGGAAGGTGGCAATTGATGGCAGCAGAGGTCTGAAGTTTTAATATGGAGCTCCACATTCAGGTGACTAATAATCTTTTGTTTATCTTTTTGGTAGTATCCTTTGAGGGTCACTAATTGGCTGCTTTAGACATGAGTAAATTGACTTTAGTATACATTGCATATGTTGCTTGGCCTAAATAGCCAAGTGGTTATGGTACTGGGTTTCGTAACCCCAAGATCAAGAGTTCAAATCTCACAATGGCAAACTATGAAACAACGTAACTTCATCTGAATAGGAACAAATGGAAAACATGTTTGTACTCAAAAGAGTTACATTGCATATGTTGCAGCTAGTCTTGAACAATTTACGAAAGGAATCTCAAATGGAAATTTGCATAAGCAATAAACCTAATGCTAACTACAGGCAGGCAGGCATCCACGACAACTTCTAGCATGTACTGAGCAAACACATCCCAGCCATATATATTGCCCCTTTCAACAATTACTTTTCAGGTGGAAAATGTGAGGTATGCAATCCAATTTCGAGGCCATCAATTTAATTATGTGAGAGGTGTTTAAAAGTACTCTACCACACATTGGTCGAAGCTAATCTGCATCTTTACACACAATAACACTAAGCCCTTTAATTTACCTTAATTACATCTTTTATTATTCAGTAGACGGTTTCTACCAGTGATTCTTGACCTGAAAGAAATTGCGTTAACACATGCCATTACATTAACTATACACCAATTTTATAATACATGAATTAGGTATTAGTAATTCCACTTGACCTGAGTCATGCATAGAAAGGATAATGAGTTCAAAGCAAATGAATGAAGCTAGCTAACTAACAAATGTCGTTGTTAATATAAAAAATATAATAAACCTTAGACATGAAATAGATTATTTTCAAGAACTGCATTATAAGATATGAATTACAGACCTAGTAATCATACATGCAAATATCACATATGTAGCATTTCCGTCTAATCTTAGAATTGTTATAGAGTCTCAGCAACAAATTTTCTACTGGGCATCTGAAAGCACCTCTCAATAAGAGTCACCAATTCTTATTGAGGCAAGATATTACCACTAGGGGTATAAAAAGATTCTTCCTCGCATTCCCCCTGCATCTCTTACTCAACACCTTAAATCTTTGTCCTCCGAGTCTTTGCACATCAGGAAATGGGATTCTTTCTTTGTCCACCTCATCTAAACACATCATAACCTTGTACATCTCAATCAAAATCTCCACTCAATATCTTTTGCTCTAAGGAGAAGAACACTAGTTTCTCCAGCCTAACTTTGCAGCTAAAATCTGCCATCCCTGGAACATTATAATAAATCTTCTCTGCACACCTTCAAGGACTCTCACATCCTTCCAAAAGTGTGGTGACCAGAACTGGATGCAATACTCTGGTTGTGGTCTAACCAAAACTTTATAAAGGTTCAGCATATCCCAATTGATATTTATGGAAATTGTAATATAGAAATAGGAGTAGATCATTCGGCCTTTTGAACCTGCTCCATCATTCAATAAGATCATGGCTCACCTGGTTGTGCTCTCAACTCCACTTTGCTGTCTTCCCCAGTTAGTGTCCCCAAAGTCAACATTCTATGGTTCTTGTACAGTTCTGTGATTTCTACTCAGATTTGCTCCTCCATCTCTCTCTCACTATTTGGAGGCATATAGAATACCCCCAGTAGCATGCTCATACCCTTTTTGCTTCTCAACACTAACCAAATGGATTCTGTCCTTGCCTCTTCAATTAGGACATCCCTCTGTTTCAACATTACAATGTCTTCCCTAATCAGTACTGCCACCCAACCTCCATTTTTCTCTTCCCTATCTTTTCTAAACATTTGATGTCCTGGAATGTTAAGTGGCCAGACCTCACCATTCTTAAGCTATGTTCTTGTTATTGACACTACATCATATTCCCACAAAGCTACTTGAGCTTCTGGATCTCCAATCTTATTCAACACACTTTGTGTGATTACATGCATAAATTGTAAGCCTGTCTTCATACTCCTTGTCTCCTTCTCAGTCCACTTCTATCTCATGTGAAACTATTCCCTTCTCTGGCATTGTCCAACACTCTCACCGTATGCACCTTATTCTTCTTTCCTACACCTATATACAGGTGCCCAGCCCCCTGCATATTTAATTTAAACACTCCCTAATAGTGGACGACCATATGAGAACATTGGTCCCAACCCTGTTGAGGTGCAACCTGTCCCTTTGAATAGGTGCTTCCTTCCCCAAAGCTGGTCCAAATGCTCCAAGAATCTGAAGCCCTCCCTCTTGTACCATGCCGCAAACCATGCATTGAACCTCCCTATCACCCTATTTCCATTCTCGCCAGTGCACTGGGAGTAATCCACAGATTATTATCTTCTAGGTCCTTCAGTTTTCCCAATTCCTCTTGAAAAACAATGTCATATTTAGTTTACATGTCCTTCAGTTTTCCCAATTCCTCTTGAAAAACAATGTCATATTTCTTCAAGAGCTCTGGAATTCCATCGGACGTCGCATGGAATATTTCTGACCAGTCAAGTTTTACTTTCTGCAGCTAATCTCGGCCCAAAAGACTAGGCCCCTCTCTCCTGTCAATTATTCATCATGTGATGCAACTATGGGGGCTTCGACCAATAAGCTTATAGTGCTGGTAAATCGGTGGGTGGGGCTTCTGATGGAGAGATCGCGTCTGGCGTGCAAGTCTCCTAAATAAAGTTGGGCCTGTTCTCCACCAAACCTTCTCCTCCATCATGTTATTACATTTGGCGACGAGGATAAAACTGACTTCTGCTGCATTCTTCACCCTGATTGATGTGAGTGAAACAAAGTTGACCAATACTTACCAGTCATACTCCTGTTTGGAAGAATCAATTCAGGCGATGCTAACAAAATAGAACCCGAGTGACTCGGGTTCAATTTCGTTGGGAATTAGATTACTGCTGAAGAAAAACATAAAGCTATCCTGCTGAGTGCATGTGGAAGCAAAACATATAACCTGATTTGAAGCCTGACTGCCCCAAACGCACTTAGTTCGAAGTCATACAGTGAGTTAGTGGAACTCGTGAAATCGCACTTTCAGTCCAAATCCTCTGTGATCATGCAGCGCTTCAAGTTTAATTCTGGAGTTTGTGGCCTGGGTTTGTGTCCATTGCTACCCTTGTGGCAAATCTGAAGCAGTTAACTAAATTCTGTGAGTTTGGGGATACCTTGAATGATATGCTGTGGGTTAGACTTCTATGCGGAGTTAAGGATGATGCCATACAGCGCCGCTTGCTAGCTGAATCCGATATTCATTTCAAGCGTGCTGTGGAACTTTCTTGCTATGGAACATGCCGCGAAAGCCTCGCAGTCTTTGCAGCATTCGGTTAATGGCGCTATACTTCATGTTGGACAGGAACCCGCCAAAGATCATGGCGCGAAAAATAGAACAGCAGATTTTAAACGCGATTCTAGGCTCACTACACAAAGACTTAAGAAGCCTAATGGTAAAATGTCAGCTAATAAGACCTGCATTTGCTACAGATGTGGAGGA
Source organism: Carcharodon carcharias (assembly GCF_017639515.1). Lineage (NCBI taxonomy): Eukaryota > Metazoa > Chordata > Chondrichthyes > Lamniformes > Lamnidae > Carcharodon > Carcharodon carcharias. The sequence goes on along the minus strand of NC_054468.1, from coordinate 177,511,004 downwards.
AATCATGGAGCTTATGTTTGTAGATTCAAAGAGACAGAATGTAATTATTGCCACAGGAAAGGACACCTGGTTCGGCAGTGCAGAACAAATAGCAAAGCAACAAACAAATCTGATTGAGCTAACTGATACAGCAAAGGCTGAGGCTGCTATTATTAATGTATACTCTCTGTATCAAATGACTGCTGTTAAATCTGAATCCATTACAGTGATGGTGCAAGTGAATGGCAAGCAGCTGCAGATAGAGTTGGATACTGGTACTTCAACTGCTGTTGTTGGGGAGCACACATTCAAGCACCTCAGTGAACTGAGTCAGCCATTGACACTGGAGCGGGCATCCACCAAGCTGAGAACGTACACTGGGGAATCCATTCAGGTCAAAGGCTTTGCTGCTGTCCCAATCTGCTACAAACAACACAGCCCAACTGCCTGTGATAATCGTAAAGGGGGAGGAGGCTAATCTTTTGGGTTGAGATTGGCTGCAGAAAATAAAATTTGACTGGTCAGAAATATTCCATTTGAAGTCCGGTGGAATTCCAGAGCTCTTGAAGAAATATGACATTGTTTTTCAAGATGCATTGGGAAAACTGAAGGGCATGCTAGCTAACATGTACATCAATCCCCACAACACCACATTTCTTCAAGGCCAGACCAGTGCCTTACTCACTAAAAGAAAAAGTGGAAGCAGAGTTGTGCAGGTTGGGAACCTGGGAATAATTCAGCCTGTCCAGTTTTTTGAGTGGGCCGCACCCATGGTCCTAGTTGTCAAGCCAGACCAGGCTATATGTCTATGCGGTGACTACAAACTGACAGTCAACAAAGCAACAAAGTTAGACAAATACCACATTTCTAAAATCGATGTACATCAAGTTAGCAGGAGGCAAGTCATAAACAAAACTAGACATGAGTCATTCCTATCAACAGTTGGAATTGGATAGCAAGTCAAGAGAATACAGGACAATTAATACCCATAAAAACCAGTACACCCTTTTGGAGCTTCATCAGCATGCGCTATTTTTCAGAGAACCATGGTGACTGTCCTACAGGGACTTCCACATGTGGCCGTGTACTTAGATGACTTTCTCATCACTGGACTGAACATTTAGCTGACCTTGAGGAAATGCTGAGAAGATTTATGGAAGCAGGTGTGCACTTGAAGTGAGAAAAATGCACATTTCAAGCATCGGAGGTAACCTACCTGGGCCACAGGGTGGACACTATCGGGTTACATCCTGTTGAAGACAAGGTCCAAGCAATTAAAGATGCACCAACGCCCTCTAATGTGACATTGCTTAAATCTTCTTAACATGTCCCTGCTCATGTGACAGGCACATGAGGGGACATGTTACTAACATTTTTAAATGCTTCATTTATTTTTTTCAAAATTCTTTGGCTCCATGAGGCACCCCCGGGCATGGACACATTTCCGCGCTTGCGCTCCTGCCGCCCCCACCCCAGCAGCACTGAGCACTAAAGCGTGTGTTTCATGCTGGCTGGTCATTCATTGGCCAGCCAACATTGAATCCATGCCAGGGCATGATTGCGGGTGGCAGTCAGCTTTATGACTGCCCCCAGGCCCGCCCGACGCACCCGCTTGACGAGGGCAAAATTCTGCCCATAGTTCTTTTCATGACCTCAGGCATCCAAGGTTTTAAATCTTATATCTTTATATCTAATGAAAACCTACATCTTCTTTCAAGCTGGGCTTATAATACCTGGACCCTTCTTGACATCAAGAAAACTTTTTCTGCTCTGGACTAAGCTGGCTATTCCATAAGACCTAAATTCTATCTCTGTCTTGCTGATTTTCTGTGACATTTAAAATATCTTGGGTCATCATACTGTCCTTCCCCCATGACTGCAGTGTGATTGAGACAAACCTGTCTCCTCCTGAGCCTGTGTCTGGCTACTGGTTCAACTGCTTTTTTTTTTAGTTTCAGTCTGTTCCTGGCCACAGGTCACATATGTATCTACATATGGTCATGCATAGAACATGCTAATGGCTCACAGCAGAGCCTGGCCTCCAATTGTCTTGGAAACCCCTTGCCATTGGACAAAGCAACCCCTCTGCCAAGATTATGTGGTACTCAGCACACAATGACAACTCCACATGAAAAAAGCAATCATGCAAAGGCATATTCCACTCTTCAAAATGAAGTTTAGGACTTGGAACATCAAGGCCTTTGTGTACAACCTCAATAGTGACAGAAGTGAGCGTTGCACTGCTAAGATTGCCACCCTAAGTGACAAACCAAGTGCTGGAGAAGGCCAACCAAAGGAAAGAGCAGTGGATACATTTTCTTCTGGAATAGTCTTCACCAGGAGGAAGGACAACTCCACAGGTGGGTTTTACCATCAAAAATGAATTGCTTGGCACTTCTGCGACACCTCCCCCTCACCCACCCCCTGCCCAACACCCTATGCCTCCCCCTTGCCCCACTGTGGGATGATCAAGTGCCTTATGAATGGCTGGCTCCTCCTAATATGGAATCACCATGCCACTATCATCAGTGCATACACTCCTACATTTGAGGCAACAGGTGAGGCCAAGGAAGGATTCTACACTGACCTTGAGGAATCCATAGCCTGAGTCTCAATGGGTGACAACTGATCTTCCTTGGAGATTTCAAAGCCAGTGTCAGGAAGAACGTAGTTCTCTGGAAGGTTGTAATAGCCAAAGAAGGAGTAGAGAAAGCAAATTCAAATGGAGCCCTCCTGTTGACAAAATGTCTGGAACATGACCCAATCATAATCCACACCCTGTTCCACCAGCAAGACAGGCAGAAGACCTCATGGCAACACCCAGGGTCCAAACACTGGCATTTGCTCGACTGTGTTATCATTTAAGACGTCCACATCAACCCTGACATGACAGGTACTGATGACTGATCCCAGCCTTTTCCAATCTACCATCTCCATCAGCCTGGCCACCCAAATAGTGGAGGCAACAGAAGCACTGCCACTAGAAAATTAACATTGAAGGCCTAAAAGATCTCACCAAGGTTGCCCTTCTCAATAAGTGTCTCACAGCCAAACTCTCAGTCTGCAGCCACCAAGAGCTACAATGTGCCCATAGTGCTTGGTCAGCCCTAAAATCCACCATAAAATAATCTGCGAAGAGATTTTTGGTTTCTCTACCAGGAAGCATCATGACTGATTTGATGAAAATGACCAAGAGATACAGGACCTAATTGAGCATAAGCACAAAGCTTTCATTTGATGGAAACTCCACCATGGCTCAAGAGAAAAGCAACAGTTTTACAAGCGGCTGATGTCAATGGTACAGCATAAAACCTGTGACATAAAGAACAAAAGGTGGGTAGAAAGATGCTGGAAGATCCAACAACCCGTTGACACCAACGACATGTATGAGTTCTTCAGTGCTTTCAAGATGATCTATGGCCCAGGCACTCAAGGGCCCACTCTGTTAAGAGTCAAGCATGGAGGGGAGCTCACCAAGGATAGGGAGGCAGCCAGTGCTTGCTGGAGAGAACATTTTGAAGAATTCCTCAACCAAGACCCAAGCTTCAACTCAAACTTTCTCAACTCTATTCATCAATACTCTGTCCAGCTCGGTGTTTGAGCTACCCTTGCCTAGACCAAGGTGGAAAAAACCATTTGACATTTGAAAAACAACAAAGCCTCTGGAGCAGATGGAATCCTGCTGAAATTCTGAAACGTGATGTAGAAACACTTCTGGCACAACTCATCTACCTCAACTGGGAAGGAGAGCACCTGCGGGGGAACCTCAGGGATGCTGTGATCACGACTATATTCAAGAGGGGAAACATGTCCAATTGTGGTAACTACAGAGGAGTCTCCCTGCCACCTTCCACAGGGAAGACCATGGTAAGAATCCTCCTCAACTGCCTTCTCCCAGAGGAATTCCTTCCAGAGTTGCAGTATCGGTTTTGCCCATCGATAGGCACCACAGACAGGTCTTCTCTGCATAGCAAATTCAAAAAAAGTGCATGGAACAGCACCAGCCATGGCACATGGCCTTTTTGACCTCACGGGAGCCTCCTCAAATTTGTCTGCCCTCAGAAGTTTATCACTACCCTGCATCACTCCACAATGTCATGCAAACCGTGATCCTCATCAACAGAACCACCACAAACCCTGTCTCAGTGAAGACTGGGATCAAATAATGTTGTGTCATTGCACCAACTCTCTTCTCCATTTTCCTTGCTGTAATATTGCACTTTACCTCCTGAAAATTACACACAGGCATGGAGATAATCCACAGGACAGACAGGAAACTGTTCAGTCTACACTGCCTTCAAACCAAAACCAGAATCACTACAATCTCAGTCATTGAATTCAGTCTGCAGATGGTGCTTGTGCGCACACTCACTCAGGAACTGAGCTCCAGGTCATTGTCAACTCCTTCTCCGAAGCATAAATGAAAATGGGCTTTTCACGAAACAGAAAACAAAGGTCCTCTTCCAATCAGCTCCCAAAGCACAACGCCTCGCTCCCCTCCCCATGCCTAATAAGATTAAGGTCGAGATCCTGGATAACATGGAACATTTGCCACATCTTGGGAGCTGCCGCTCGACAAAGACAGACATTGCTAACAAAATTTATGATTGCATCTAATGTGCCAACTCAGCCTCCAGCTAACTGAGGAAAATAATATTTGAGGTCTAGGATCTCAAATCCAAGTCCAAGGTCATGGTTTACCAGACAGCGGTGATCCCTGCGTTCTTATATACTTTAGAGACTTAGACAACCTGCAACAAGCACCTCAAAGCATTGGAGGAGCATCACCAGTGGTGCCTTTGCAAGATCCTCCAAAACTTCAAGAAAGACAGTGGTGTTCCTCTCCCAAGACAACTTGCCCCAGCATTGCAGCGCTAATCACTCATAACCAACTCCACGGTTTGTGACATGTCGCTCATATGCCTGACACCAGACTCCCAAAGCAACTGTATTAGTTGGAATTCAATCACTGGAGGAGACTTGCAAGAGGATGCCAGAGATACTTTAGGAATTTCTTAAAAGCATCTTGAAGATGCCAAACATACCCACTGACTTATGGCTGACCTTGCCCTGTGTCTGACCAAAATGGGGAAGACTCATTCAGGAAGGCATCAACAGTCTTTGTGGGGAATGTGAAGAGGTGAACTTGAGGTGTCGGAGGAAGCGCATAATCCTCCAGATAACCCATTTACCCAACCCTTCAAGCACCACCTGCCCTGCATGTGGCAGAGAATGCAGATCATGGACTTATAAGCCATTTCAGAACCCATTGAATCAGAGTTGAAGCAGACTCTTTCCTAACACATGCTTCCCTGAATAACTACACATGCTTTTATTTCACCTGTTCTAGTGCTTCCCCGGCTGCACACTGAAGCCAGTATCACCAGACATGTTTAGTTACCTATGTGACCTAAGGGTCACAAGACAGGCCCTTGTCTCATGGCAGTTTGATCCACACAGGGAGCTGTAGCTGACCATATCATTGGAGTTTGTCATTGGGAAGCCTGGTGTCTCTTGTGTCTCCCATCATTTAGTGATTATCTTAAAGCAAAATACTGTGGATGATGGAAATCTGAAATAAAGGCAGAAAATGCTGGAAATACTCAGCAGGTCAGGCAACATCTTTGGAAATAGAAACAATTAACATTTTAGGTCGAAGAACTTTCATCAGAATATGATAATATGATGAAGATATTGAGAGCAGCTGGTGCAAGTGTAGAAGATAGAAAGATATTTTCAGCCAGTTAAGCGATATGACCACAAACATGTATTTTCAGATGTCTGACCCAATGTAACCGTTTGGTATGGATGGGATAAAATCGTTAAATCACAATGTCTACAATTGAGTATCAAAGGAAAACTGATATCTATGTTAGGAAAATTGTTTGGCTATGGTTTGACAGCTGTTTTAAACATATCTTAAGTGATAAAGCTCAAGTGAAGCCTGAGAAACAAGGAGAAGTTGCAGTCAGATCAAGATAGAAGGCTTGTTATGTGATAGTGATTGGAGAAGGTCTAAGAGGTAATGTTTCAGTAAGTAACCAGAGCCTCTCACTGCAACTTGTTTGTTCTGCAAACTGAGCTCACGATTGGTCTGTAAGGATTGTTTTATGAATCAATCAACTGAATCTCTGCACTGCACTTATATTTGGAGTCTTGAGTTGAGAAAGAACAAAGGAAAGGTATATACAACAACTGATGGATTACTGGGTGTAAAACTGGCTCAAAGTTTAAAGTTAGCTCATCTCCTGTATTTTGTTTTCTCGTTGTTCTCTCCTGATTTTGCAGAAACTAAATTGATATATCCATCAAACTTATTTTCTTTATTGTTTTAAAACATATCTACCTTTAAACCCTTTTTAAAGTGAAATATTTAAATTCCTTAATCTTGCATCAAGTTTATTACACTTTTGCTTTTGGAGATATCAATTGTATTTGGCATGCCTTTTATTTATGTTAATATTGTGAAGTATAATGATGGTGAATTATCTATTGGCTGAATAATAACCAGATTCCAGAGAAGCCAGGTGTATATTAATTGTTTAGTTTTGTTACTTTCAGGGTACAATAGCAAGGCTATTAGGATTTGCTGAGAGGGGCAGGGGAGGTGGGTGAGGATGTAGGTCTGGTAAAATGATGAAAGCCAGTAGCATTTGCCAAAGGCTTTTTAGACCAGCCATTGCATTACCATATGATCTCCAGGTTTCCTGACCAATTAGCATTACTGGTGTGATGATGACCTGCGTAATGTGATTTAAACAATAATATTTAAAGGGATTCTTCAAACATGAAATTTGAATGAGTTTGCAGTTGGGAAGCCAAAGAGAAGGAAGTGGGATGGAGTCCAGAAGGTCAAAGTCTATGCCTTGGTTTAGTGATGTCTCCCTGGATATGCTGCTGGGGGCTGTGAGGATCTGGAGGGATATACTGTTCCCTAGTGACAGGAAGAGCAAGCTGACTGGGAATACTGGGAAGGCATGGTTGGAGATGGCACAAAAGGCCAGCACCAGGAGCATGGTGCCACAGTCCTGGATAAAATGTAAGAAGCTGCTCAATGACCTAAGCAGGGCAGAAAAAAGGTACGAGCAATGGTACATTCATCTACGTTCTGATATGCATATTACTTCAACCCACTCGATCTGGCTTCTCAGGCCTTCTCCAGAACATCTCTCAATGGGGAGGTGGTGGTGATGATGTAGTGGTATTGTCACTGGACTAATAATCCAGAGAGCCAGGGTAATGCTCTGGGAACCCAGGTTTGAATCCCACCAGGGCAGCTGGTGGAATTTGAATTCAATAAAAATCTGGAATTAAAGGTCTAATGATGACTATAAAACCATTGTTGATTGTCATAAAAACCCATCTGGTTCAATAATGTCCTTTAGGGAAGGAAATCTGCCATCCTTACCTGGTCTGGCTGCATGACTGCAGACCCACAGAAATGTGGTTGACCTTACTTGCCCTTGGAAATGTCCTAGCAAGCTACTCAGTTGTATCAGACCAGCAGAAAGTCTATTAGGAATGAAACTCGAAGGACCACCTGGCATTGACCGAGGCACTGGAAACGACAGCGGCAAACCCAGCCCTGATGACCCTGCAAAGTCCTCCTTACTAATATCTTGATGTTAATGTCAAAATTGAGAGAGCTGTCTCACAGGCTAGTCAAGCAACAGCCTAACATAATCATACTCATGGAATCATACCTTACAGATAATGTTCCAGACACCACCATCACCATCCTTGGTTATGTCCTGTCCCAGTGGCAGGACAGACCCAGGAGAGTTGGCAGCACAGTGGTTTACAGTCAGGAGGGAGTTGGATCTGGAGTCCTCGACATTGACTCTAGACCCCATAAAGTCTCATGGCATCAGGTCAAACATGGGCAAGGAAACCTCCTGCTGATTACCACATACCGCTCCCCGCTTGCCAGTTTAACCGATGAATCAGTACTCCTCTGTGTTGAACACCACTTGGAGGAAGCACTGAGGGTGGCAAGGGCGCCAAATGTGCTCTGGGTGGGGAACTTCAATGTTTATCGCCAAGAATGGCTTGGTAGCACCACTACAGACCAAGCTGGCTGAGTCCTAAAAGACATAGCTGCTAGACTGGGTCTTGCAGCAGGTGGTGAGGGAACCAACAAGAGGGAAAAACATACTTGACCTCATCCTCACCAACCTGCGTGCCACAAGTGCATAGTGACTAAAGCACAGTCCTTGTGGAAACAAAATCCTGTCTTCACACTGAGGATACTTTCCATCCTGTTGTGTGGCTCTACCACTGTGCTGAATTGGATGGATTTCAAGTGGATTTAGCAACTCAAGACTGGGCAACCTTGAGGCATTGTGGGCCATCAGTAGCAGCAGAATTGTACTCAAACACAATCTGTAACCTCAAGGCCCGGCATATCTCCCACTCTACCATTACCAACAGGCCAGGGGATCAACCCTGGTTCAATGCAGAGTGCAGGAGCACATGCCAGGAGCAGCACCAGGCATACCTAAAAATGAAGTGTCAACCTGGTGAAGTTACAACACATGAATACTTGCGTGTGAAATAAGCAGCAAGCCATAGATAGAAATAAATGATTCCACAACCAATGGATCAGATCTAAGCTCAGTAATTTTGCCATGATCAGTCCTGAATAGTGGTGGACAATTAAACAACGCACTAGAGGAGGAGGATCCACAACTATCTCCATCCTCAATGACTGAAGCATTTGCAATAACCTTCAGCCAGAAGTGCTGAGTGGATGATCCATCTTGGCATCCTCTAGAGGTCACCAGCATCACAGAGGGAAGTCTTCAGCCAATTTGATTCATTCCACGTGCTATCAAGAAATGCTGAAGGCACAGAATATGCAAGGCTATGGGGCCTGACAATATTCTGGCAACAGTACTTAAGACGTGCTCCAGAACTTGCTGTGCCCCTAACCAAGCTGTTTCAGTCCAGCTACAACACTGGCATCTGCACAGCAAAGTGTTAAATTACCCAGGTATGTCCTGTACACAAAAAAACAGAGCACATTCAACCCAGTCAATTACTGCCCCATTAGTCTACATTCAATGGTCAGTAAAGTGATGGAAGGTGTCAACAACAGTGCTATCAAGCAGCAATTGCTTAGCCATAACCTGCTCACTGATGCTCAATATGGGTTGTGCCAGAGCCACTCAGCTCCTGACCTCATTAATGCCTTGGTTCAAACATAGAAAAAAGAGCTGAACTCCAGAAGTGAAGTGAGAGTGACCGCCCTTGACGTCAAGGCAGCATTTGACTAAGTGTGGCATCAAGGAGTCCTAGCAAAACTGGAGTCAATGGGAATCAGAGGGAAAACTCTTCACTGATTGAAGTCATGCCGAGCACAAAGGAAAATCGAGTGATTGTTGGAGGTCATTCATCTCAGTTCCAGGACTTCACTGCAGGTGTTCCTCAGGGTAGTGTCCCATCTTCAGCTGCGCCACCAATCACCTATCTTCCATCAGAAGGTCAAGAGTATTCACTGATGATTGCACAATGTTCAACACCATTCGTGTCTCCTCAGATACTGAAGCAGTCCATGTCCAAATACAGCAAGACCTGGATAATATATAGGCTTAGGCTGACAAGTGGCAAATAACATTCAAAGTGCCAGGCAATGACCATCTCCAACAAGAGAGAATCTAACCACCGCCTCTTGACATTCAATAGCATTACCACTGCTGAGCCCACTATCAACATCTTGGCGGTTACCATTAACCAGAAACTGAACTGGATTAGCCATATCAATATTGTGGCTACAAGAGCAGGTCAGAGAGTAGGAATCCTGTGGTTAATAACTCATCTCCTGACTCCCCAAAGCCTGTCCACTATCTATGAGGCACAAGTCAAGAGTGTAATTGAATGCTTCCCAGTTGCCTGGAAGAGTGCAGTCCAACAGCACTCAAGAAGCTTGACACCACCCAAGACAAAGCATTCGCTTGTTTGACACCCCACCCACAAACATTCCCTCCCTCCACCACTGATGCACAGTGGCAGCAGTGTGTACCATCTACAAGATGCACTGCAGGAAATCACCAAGGCTCCTTAGACACCACCTCCCAAACCCACGACTATTACCATTTAGAAGGACAATGTCAGCAGACATATGGGAACACCACCACCTGGAAGTTCCCCTCAAAGCCACTCACCATCCTGACTTGGAAAAGCATTGTCATTCCTTCACTGTCACTGGGTCAAATTCTGGAACTCCCTCCCTAACAGCACTACGGGTGTACCTACACCACATGGATTTGCTGCGGCTCAAAGGGAAGCTCACCACCACCATCTCAAGAGCAACTAGGGAAGAGAAATAAGTGCTGGCCTAGCGAGTGATGCCCACAACCCATGAATGAATATAAAGATTGGTCACTCCTCATGACAATTTAGCTTGCAGGTACAATCATTCCTCTTTGTCTATGCATTACCTCGTGGTCACACTCACACTCACCCACATCCTTTGCAATGTCATGCCTTTCCCTGAGAGTTACCTTCGACAAACGCTCTTCACACATCAGTTTAAGAAATGCCATAACTCTCACTTACTCTCACTCTCTTCCTTTTCCCTTTCCTCCTCCCACAGGAGAAGTGAGCCCAGAATAGGAAGGCTATGCAGAGAACAGGTGGCCTTCCACTATTCTCACAGCTAGCAAAAGAAGGAGGAGGCACTGGAAGTCAGTAGAGTCTCAGTATGCTTGGCCATCAGTGATGGGAGATGAAGATCTTCTAGCTATTGCTATAAAGAAAGACATGTTGCTGAAGCTTTTCATATTGCACTCATCAGGACAAATGCAAGAATGCCAAATTTCAAAAGATTACAACAATTTATACTATAAGAGAAAAGGATTACACTGAGAAGGAGCCTCCACAAATATCCCCAACCTCAATGACAGAGGAGTACAGCACATCAGTGCAAAAGATAAGGCTGAAGGATTTGCAACAATATTCAGCCAGAAGTGCCGAGTGTATGATCCATCTCAGCCTCCTCCAGCGGTCCCCAGCATCACAGATGTCAGGTTTCAACCATTCGCTGACTACAAGATCCTGCAGTGCCGGCAGAGCCTTGGAGGCAAAAGAGTTGAAGACAGTGATTTTGATAGCCATTGGTAAAGCATCACCCTCATTTCCAGCTGGTAGCAGATCTTGTTCTTGCCGGCTGAAAATACCTGCCAGCACTTAATATGACACCCTGAGCCTCCTGAGAAAGTGCTGTTCCAACATATTGAGAAAGCCTATCCTCTATCTGTAAACTCTGAATGTTGGCTATAGTCTCCTGTAGAGCTGCACGTCTGTGAGCAACAGGATGTTGCTGGAGCAGGTCCTGTTTCTCCTGCTTCTTTTGGAGGTTATCTTTGTGCTCACCTGAGGTCCAAAGTAATACAGCATCAGCAGCACCCATGCTAGTATGATAGATCAAAGCTCCAAAGTGCAGATCTGACTCCTGAACTTGCCGTTAAAGTGTAGTTGACACCTCCAAAGTGTGTATCGTAACCTCTCAACACAAGTGCTGTGAACAAAGCCTTTCACACAGGCAGGCAAAAAAGCAGCTATGAGGTTTCAGTACTCATTGGCATATTTCCCTCTCAAGTCTTCAGCCTCCTTGATTACCGTACTTCTTGTCGTGCTTTCTTCACTTGTTCCAGGAAGCCTGGGGAATGGGTGCAGCCAAAGTTCAGCTGCAAATCCCACGTTATTACTTAAGTAATTGAGTGATTAACACATTGAAATTGACAACCTGCCTCTTCAAAGGTGTTGCTTGCGTACAGCTTAACACACTGAAGGGAAATGCGACAATCAGCAAGTTGGAGCCAGCTTCCATGTTCGCAGTTTTCCTGGATTCCCCCACCCACCTATACTTCTGTTCTCATCGTTGTGGGTCTTGACCTTAGATTGCCCTTTGTTAGGATCGATAGTGACTGTGGGAGGCAAGGCTGTTGGTAAACTTTACCTTTTATTAAACGTTCTTCTAACTATGTACAGGACAAGGCTTAGCTTGAGGCTTCATGCAGAACCATCCCTCAGTAGGCTCTTTTATCATGTGATTTTACATCACTCAAGATGTAAACTGTCTACTTACATATTTAACATTAACCCTTTACACTACATTTCCTGTCAAGTCTCTGACTCTATTTAATACATTATTTACATTACCTTATATCTACCCCCCGAAGCCCACCCCCCGACCCCCACCACCGTCTGTGAAGTCTGTGTTTTCATCCCTGGTTCACAGAAATAACCGTTGTGCTGATTTCACCAATCTCCCCAACCTTGTACAGGATGTATATGATTCAAGATAAAAGCAAAAAACTGCAGATGCTGGAAATCCAAAACAAAAACAAAAATATCTGGAAAAACTCAGCAGGTCTGGCAGCGTCTATGGAGAAGGGTCTTCTGTTCAAGGGTCATTTAGACTTGAAATGTTAACTGTGCTCCTCTCCGTAGATGCTGCCAGACCTGCTGAGTTTTTCCAGGTATTTTTGTTTTTGTTTTGTATACGATTCAAGTTCCCCATGTTCTCTCTCAAGTAGTATGTAAGTAATCAGAGGATGCTTGCTCGCTGTTCAGGTTGTTCCCCCTGATCTTCTGGTAACTGGTGAATTCCATTGAAGGTTTACTTGTTGTAGATAGGAATGCACTTCTGTTCTTCTCACTGTTCTATTTTCAGACTCCACATGGTAAACTTGAGGATGTAATTTTTTTCCCAAAACTAGACTTCGTGATTTTGGTCATGAATCTATACTGAACCCTTGGCCTGAACTTTTGGCAAGTTACATACTCTAAGGCGTTGATTATTGTTTCTGGTTTGATGTGCACGATACTTATCCTCCTTCTCCCTATATCTGCTGCCTTGATGCATTGCTTAACTGTGTGTGGAAGAGCAGGAAGTTGCATCTGTAATTGTCTTCCCATTAGAGGTTTGGACAGAGCCAAACCACTCTGGAGTGGTGTGGAATTGTAGATAAACAGTTCCAAATTGATAGTGTTATTTTTCTTCAACAAAGTCTTTACTATCTTCTTTTGGCCTCCCCATTAGCTTGTGGGTATCTGGGTGAGCTAGTCTTGTGGACAAACCCATAGGCTTCTGTGAACTGCTTAAAACATTTGATAGCAATCTGTGGGCCAATGTCTGAAATTACTAGATCTCGAATGCTGTGCGTGGCAAAAATTTATCTTATTGACAGTTTCTGAGGTGGAACCATGCAGATGCTTGACCTCAATCCTTCTGGAATAATCATCAACCACTATGAGGAATGTCTTTCCTTTGAGTGCAAAAAGATCTATTCCAAGATGTTTCCAAGGTCTTGACGGAAATGAGGATACTATTCAATGGTTCTCTTTGCTCCTGGCAATGGATTGCACAGGTGGTGCAGTTTGAAATCATTTCTTTTAACAATTTTGTGATCCCTGACCACCAAACAGAATTTTGCACTCTTGCACGACACTTTATAAGGCCTAAGTATCCCTGGTATATTCTCTGAAGAATCATGAGTCTAAGGACTCTAGGTATGACCAATCTCTCATCATAAATCAGAAAATTATCAATGACACTGAGATGTCTTCATTGCTCAAAGTATTGCTTCAGGACGAGATTATTTGGAACCAATTTTGGCCATCCTTTGATGCAGTATTCCCGAATTTAAGCACATTGTTCATCTGCTTTTTCTGCCTTTCAATTTTCATTCTCTGTGTTGTTGCTGGTAGACATTTTGTGGTCAATGAAGTATGGGACTTCACGCCTTCAACAAAATTTATGCCCTCTTGTTCAGGCTTTTCAACAGGAATATGTGAGAATGTAGATTGTTGTTTCCCTGGGACATATTCGGTTGTAGCATTGAATCTCATCAATCTCAAATGAAATCTCTGGACTTTTGGCAGCATCTTTGCTAATTCTTCAGCATTTAATAACGTAACTAATGGTTTGTAGTCTGCTTCAATGGTAAACTTTAGGTCTACGTCACTGTTGACAAACTTCTCACAAGCCCATGTGGCTGCTAATGCTTCTTTTCAATTACAGTGTACCTTAGTTCCATTTCAATCAATGATTGAGATACATAGTACACTGGCCTGTGTTTAGCATTTCTCTGAGTCTGAAAGAGTATTGCTCCTAGTCCAGTCAATGATGTATCTATGGCAACTATAGTCGGCAGTTCTGGATTATCATATGCCAATATGTCTGGTGAAATGAGCATCTATTTTATCCTTTCAAATGAAATTTGTTGATTTTTTTCCCAACACCATGCTTGGCCTTACCTAAGCAATTGTTGCAGTGATTCATTTACCTATGCCAAGTTAGGTAAGAACTTTCCTACTTAATTCACCATTCCCATGAAGCACTGAAGCACTTTGACATTGTAAGGTTGTGGGAATTTGTCTTGTTTTGAGGATCAGCTCTGATGCCTGATGCATGAACAATGTATCCCAGAAATTTAATGGTTGGTTACGAGGACACACGTTTATTATTAAGGGTTATTCCTGCTTCTTGCAAGCATTGCAACACTGCTCTCACTATGGCATCATGATCTGATGTAGTGGACCCGTGGATCAGGATATCATCCATGTGATAGGCGACCCCTTCTAACCCTTCTAGAATGCTCATCGTCATCCTTTGAAAAAGCTCTGGTGCTGATGTAATATGGAGGGGTAGTTGATTGAAGCAATGTCTCCCTAACAGTGTAATAAATGTCAGTGTTTTGGTTCCTCATCCAAAGATAGTTGCTAAAAGCCATTATTGGCATCTGGTTTGATTAAAAAAAAGTACTTTTTTTTAGCTTTGCCAGACTCTTATCCACAGATGTGATTGGGCGGATTTTTAAAAAATTAATTCATGGGATGTGGGCTTCACAGGCTGGGCCATCATTTATTGCCCATCCCTAGTTGCCCTTGAGAAGGTGGTGGTGAGCTTCCCTCTTGAGCCGCTGCAGTCCATGTGGTGTAGATACACCTACAGTGCTGTTAGGAAGAGGGTTCCAGGATTTTTATCCAGTGACAATGAAGGAATGGCAATACATTTCCAAGTCAGGATGGCTTGGAGGTGAACTTCCAGGTGGTGGTGTTCCCATCTATCTGCTGCCTTGTCCTTCTAGATAGTGGTGGTCATGGATTTGGGAGGTGCTGTCTAAGGGGCCTTGGTGAATTTCTGCAGTGCATCTTGTAGATGGGTACACACTGCTACTACTGTGCTTTGGTGGTGGAAGGAGCGAATGTTTGTGGATGGGGTGCCAATCAAGCAGGCTGCTTTGCCCTGGATGGCGTCAAGCTTCTTGAGTGTTGTGGGAGCTGCACTCATCCAGGCAAGTGGGGAGTATTCCATCACACTCCTGACTTGTGCCTTGTAAATGGTGGACACACTTTGGGAAGTCGGGAGGTGAGTTACTCATTGCAGGATTCCTAGTCTCTGACCTGCTCTTGAAGCCACAGGATTTATATGGCTAGTCCAGTTCCATTTCCGGTCAATGGTAACCCCCAGGATGTTGATAGTAGGGGATTCAGTGAAGTTAATGTCATTTAATGTCAAGGGGTGATGGTTAGATTCTCTCTTGGTGGAGAAGGTCATTGTCTGGCTCTTGTGTGACACGAATGTTACTTGCCACTTGTCAGCCTAAGCCTGTATATTGCCCTGGTCATGCTGCATTTGGACATGGACTGCTTTTGTATCTGAGGCGTCACGAATGGTGCTGAACATTGTGCAATCATCAGCAAACATCCACACCTCTGATCTTATGTTGGAAGGAAGGTCATGAATGAAGCAGTTGAAGATGGTTGGGTTGACGATACTATCCTGAGGGACTCCTGCAATGATGTCCTGGAGCTGAGATGGCTGACCTCCAACAACCACAGCCATTTCCTTTGTGCTAGGTATGACTCCATTCAGTGGGGAGTTGTCCCCTTGATTCCCATTGACTACAGTCTTGCTAGAGTTTCTTGATGCCGCACTCGGTCAAATGTGGCCTTGATGTCAAGGGAAGTCACACTCACTTCACCTCGGGGGTTCAGCCCATTTGTCCATGTTTGATCCAAGGTTGTAATGAGGGTCTCACTTTCCCCAGCTTTGTTTAAATGTATGAGGTCAACATAGTGAACTATTAGGTTTCAGCTCTAAAACCATACCTGATTGGTGAAATTACTGCCTGATGCAGCATTAAGCCAATTACTCGCTTCACCTTCTGTAAAAGTGGGTGTGGAACTTTCCTTGGGGTGCACAAGCACACTGGTTTGGCATCTGGCCTCATTGTGGTGTGATTAGCTGTTTTTAGCTTCCCAAGACCTCTACATAAGCTTGGAAATCCTGTCCTGACATCTTTTGGTGTCTCCTGGCTTCCCAGTTCTTCTACTTTATAGGTGAATTGTAGATCTTTGCAAACTTTATGTCTTAATAGTGAACTCTCTTGTTTCTAGATCACTATTATGATGCAGCCGATGGTGATGGCTGAGTTGTTCAAATTCCTGAGGGAAACTTGAAACAACTGTCATAACCCATTTTTGCAATTTGTATGTTTTGAGATGCAGGCTTGAATTCAGTAGTCATCAGACCACCAAGTCTCAAGAGGTTTTTTTATAAAACCAAATTAAACATTTATTAATATAAGAAAGATTGCAAACATATACATACATCTACAACATTACTACTATAATAACTATAAGCATTGCCTAATTAATCTGACTCTCAGTTTCACCCCCATTAAGGCAACAGTAAAACTCATAGATTTAACAGACCTCTGGCAAACTATACCCTGGACAGTCATTCAAAATGAGTTTCTTACAGCTCTGGATCCTTGCAGACAGACTTGAGTTTTATAAGCTGGAGGCTTCCCATGCTTTTTGGATATTAAAATGCCTCTACCTTATACACAATCTCCTTTGTCCCTATGCATTATCTTTCTCTTTAAATATAAATTTTCAATTGTATCACTAGACTTTTAATTTTACCTCTTCTAACAATAACATCCTTTCATCCCACCAATTTTATTAGTAAGCTGAAAAAAACTGACATTGTTGGCATCTTCTAGCTAGGTGTAAGATTTCACCCGCAGTCTTGAATGGTTTCTTTTAACAAATGCAAATTTACACTTTACCTTCTACCTCCTTATGTTTATCTTATTAATATCTCAAAACTACTATATGTCAAAGCACCCAGGCTTTAATCCAATTAAGGAACACACAGACACATACAGATAGACACAACCGCCACTAGAACTCTATTTTAATAAATAATTTCCAATAACATTATAGATATTAATGTCACTTCATGACAATCACATACAATGTTTCTGTGATTTCTCTTCCTTTGTATGAAGTACAGCATCAACTGCTCCTTTGCCTTCAGATGAATGCCTCCTGGACCCGTTAATGAACAGGTGTGTATTGTTGGATGTTTTGCTTTATGCACTGTTCTGTATCTGAAAGAATTGAAATTCCTACTCCAATGTCTAATTTGAAGTTTGTTTTATGTCCGTTGACCATAATGTCTCCACTGCAATAGTTTGCATTAGATCCTATCATTTTCCCCAAGAATGGCACTTTATTGTCTTTTGCATCTTTAGCTTCTTGAATGCTACTTGCTTTAACTGGTTTCTCTTTAAATTTCTAAGTTGGCAGCTTTTTGCTATGGCATACAGCTTTAAAATGTCCTGTCCTCTTACAGGAATGGCACTCCATATTTTTTGCCAGGACAATCTTCATGCCAATGCAGCTTTTTCCTGTCACAGTGAGAACACTGAGAAATGGTGGCTAACGCATCCTCTTCACTCTTTCCCTGTTTCTGAATAGGTGCGCTGCTACTTCTGTATACTACAAACTGCACTGTATCAGTTGTTTTTCTCCACAAAATCTCCCTGTCGCCTCAAATAAAAATGCAATTTTGCTTTCTCACTTCTGCCTGCTTTTGTTAACTGCACAGCTGTCGACAGTGTTAAATCTTCCCTCGACTGTAGAAAATCTGATGAAGTCTCCTCTAAAACTACTACAACAATGTGATCCCCAATTAATTCACTTTTCAAAGTTCCATATTTGTAATTCTCAGCTAGTCAAAACAAATCGGTAATGAAGGAATCTATGCACTCTCCCAGTCTTTGGGTACGTTGATTGAACTTTACCCTTTCTATGATTGTGGTCCTTCTATGTATCAAAAGGTTTTATAACAATTTCTTATATCACCATTTTTTCATTTATGCCCTGTCTGACCAGTACTGCCTATCCTACTACCTATGGCATTAGAGAAGGTTGCTGATCTGTTCCTTTTACTAGGGTTCTCTACCATGGTAAATTTACGATGCCGGGTCTGCCATTTCTTGGCTTAATCCAGGCCTTCCACATGTTTGAAGCACTCTGGTAAGGATAAGATATTCACCATGGCATTCCTTCACTCCAGCCTTTCTTCAACTTCTGTTGGTGTTTTTTCCATGCTGCCCTTTCCTCACAGTCATTTTGCCTGCTGCTTTTCAGCTACTGGGCTTTCTTCCCTCCATCTTCAATCTTGATGGGATTTTTACCCGATGCTTTTTCCATTTTCTTTACCGCTGCCACCATCTGTTCTCATTGTTGTGGGTCTTAGTTTAGATTGTCCTCGATTAGGATTGATAGAGTGGTGAAGGCAAAACTGTTGGTAAACTTTACTTTTTATTAAACATTCTAACTGTACACAGGACAAACCTTAGCCCCAGGCTTCACATACAATCATCTGTCTGTAGGCTCTGTTGTCATGTGATCTTAGATCACTGATGATGTAGGTGGTTTATTTACATATTTAACATTAACCCTTCACTCTACAATGTCCAAACCCACATGGTCATTCACTCTAAAAATTCCCCAATAGTTTAAGAGTTATACTGTGGTGCTTAAAATAGGAATTTTGTATAGAGAATAAAACATCAATGTCATTCGCTATTAAGACAAAATATTTTTTAAGTTCAGGAATAATGTCCAGCAGTAATTACAAACTGCAAACTTATTCATATGGGGGTTAACGACAGGTGTGGAAACAACAATCCTGAATTTTTCATAATCTGTGGGATTTAGATGATGACTGTTTGGCATTGAGGTGGCCAGCTGCCCACACAAGCAGGGACCCAATTACGGAAACAAAGTCACAGTCTGATGATGTCATTGTGACATGAACCTTATTTTAACTCCTGCAGGATGAAAGACCAATGCAGTTTGGACCCAACAGCAAAAGCCAGGGGCAGACAGGATTGTTGCCAGAAGAAGTACAGGCAAATGTTTTTGAAAACATTTTGGAAAAGTTGCTTTTGGGCCAATCAGAACAGAAGTGCTGCTCTTAGCTTCACCTTAGATCTCTGCAGCCCTGGGCTTCCCATCCTTCTGATTAGAAGCCCACCATGCTTTCTCATCTTTCCAGGGAACTGTTTAGTTAGGTCCTCAGTAGCTATGTGGTTTTCTGCTTCCACCTACCAGCCTCTATATTATCCCCACTGCCTATAGGGAGAAATTCATTGGAATGAGGCCCAGGAATTAAAATTGACCAAGCCTCACCCTCCAAAGTGGTAAACTGAATGGATCATCACCATCTCAGTACCTTCAATTCCCATCCAGGTTAAAATCAAGGATTAGTGTTAGATTTGAGTAAAGTGAATATTGAAAATTGGCATTCACCTTGTACAGTCATGACACTTACTTCAGGCTTGGAGAAAACAAAACATTAGGTCTGTATTCAATGAAAAAACATCAAATATCTACCTATTTTGTGTTCCTGGGTAATTGCTGAAATTAAGTGCTGAAGAGATTGAGAGACTGGTAGCTCCGCAAATTCTCAAAACACTGTATGGATCATTGTTTGCAGTTGTAAATGGAACCAATATTCTGGGCAAGTGTCAAATCACAGTCTTCAATGTTACCTTCATTGGAAAACATCAACTGTGACAAGAAACAATCCAGATTATTTAAATTCAAATGTAGCCATGGCTTCTGCAATCTGAGTTACCTATGAAGATGATAAATTAATCATCAGGGCCTCCAGTATCAAAACACCTATTAATCATCCATCCTTTGAATGATTATATGGAGTAATTTTTGAATGTTATGAATATTCCTCTGCAATTTCCAATTGAATTGTAAGAATTATAGAATAACTTTTCCAACAAGCTATTAGTCTTGGCAAATTTTGCAATTCTGGTGTGTTGTAGTCTAGAATAGTACTTTTAAAATGAGTGTTTAATTTTTATTACAGAGTAGATTTATAACTTATGGCTAGCTGACCAGTGGAGCATGCTGGCAGCCCACCAGTTCCCTCAATATAGACGGCTCATGCTTCTCCTGGCCCAACAAAAATAATTTAAAACTTAACTTTTTGGATCTTCTTTGCCTTTACTGCTTTGAAACCAATCAACTTGTGTGCCATTCTGTCCTAAAATGACAATTGTATGCCTATCGTAGGACCTAATTTACTGATCAAAAGGGGCAAACTACTAGATAAAAGGTGGGGGCTTCATTTGGTTAACATTAAAGCTATTGATATTTAGATGTTCAGGCAAAGACTTCCAATCATGTAGAGCTTTTTTCAACAATAATTTGGCTAAACTGTAACTGTAGCAAGGGAATGGGGACATTTTTTTAAATTTGTCCTCAAGGTGTGGACATCACTGACAATCACAGAATCACAGAAATGTCGTAGCACAGAAAGAGCCCATGTGGCCCATTGTGAAAAGGTCAGCATTTAAGGCCAATCACTAGTTGCCCTTGGGAACGTGTTTGTGGACCTTCTCCTTGAACTTCTACAGTTTGTGTGCTGTATGTGCTCCCATAAAGTTGTTAGGTAGAGAGTTCCAGAATAATGATTCACCAACAATGGAGAAATGGTGATGCTTGTCGAAGTCAGAATGCGTGACTTGAAGGATAACTTAGAGGCAGTGATGTTCCAAAGCACCTGCTGGTCTTGTCATTCTAGGTTGTGGAGATTGCAGTTCTGGGAGATGCTCCCAAAGAAGCTGAAGCAACTTGCTGTAGTGCATCGTGTAGATAGTACACTATATAATTGGTATGTCAATGGTGAAGGGAAGCATGTTTAGGTGAGTGGACGGAATACTTCATTCCAATGGTTTTGAGGTTCTTGAGTTTTGTTGCAATTTCTCTCTGATGTCAGTATTAAATGCCACTTAGATGGAAAACTCTTCAACCTCAGTTGCCTCCGTTCCAACTAAACAGATCACTATAGGCATACATGACATACAGTTGGCGGAGAACTGCGGTGTCATTGCCCATGCTGCACTAGATTTGCAAGCCACTCCTGATCTCTTCTATTTCGCATGCAAGAAATTTGACCTGGTCTTGAATGTTACCAAAGCAAAGCTCATATATATAACCTACATCTGCTTAGCTAAATATTCTACCTCCCATATATGTTGATGGAGAGATTCTGGAATATGCTGAGCACTTCCCATACCTTGGCAGCCACCTCTGTCAAAAGGCCACCACTGATGAGGAGATCCAACACCTAATCAACTGCACCAGCTCAATCTTCTACAAACTACCACAACAAATGTTTGGCAGCAAAGACTTCTGCAAATTAACAAATGTCCTATTGTACAGAGCAATTGTCGTCACCAAACTTCTGTACTGCAGTGAGACCTGTATTGTGTCTCAGTGACACGTTAGAGAAATTTGTTCAATATTGCCTCCATCACATCCTCTGGGTTCAATAGGAGGACTGTCGAACAAATACTAATGTCCTTCTTGAAGCCAGCTCCACAAGTATTCAGTCAAAACTCCTGCAAATCAACGGTGATTGACTGGACACTATCCTGATGGCTGAATGGCATTGCCCCTGTTTTCACAATTCTCAAATGACTAGCTAACGTGAATGAGAAACTGAAAAAAATTAGCTGATAAATCCTAAGGATTTACATCCCTTAGTGTTGAACCAGGTGGCTGTAGGAATAGTAAATGCATTGGTTGTAATTTTTCAAAATTCTATGGGCCAGAATTTTTACCTTGATGGGCAGGTGGGCCCCACCGGCTCAGCGGCGGACAGGCAGCTGAACTCTGCCACTGAAACGGGGCCCGCTGTCATTTTGAGTGGGCGGTCCAATTAAGGCCCACCCAGCGGCCTGCCCGACAGGAAATGCTATGCGCTTCCCGTGCCGGGGGTGGAGGGATTCCCCATCTGTCAAAGTGTGCTCTTTCGCGCGCATGCTCGTGAAGGAGCACACTGCTCCCTGAGACTAAGTGCTGTCTCAGGGAGATTACTGACAGCATCAAAAACATTAAAAATATTAAAATGTTTAACATGTCCCCCTCATGTGACAATGCCACAGGTAATGGCTATTTTAATAAAAAGGACATAAACTTTACTAAAGTTTTTAAAAATGGACATGAAACCTCATCCCGCCAGTGGATGAGGTTTTGTGTATTATCAGAAGCCCGCTGGGGCTCCTGGCCTGCCTGCCAGCCTTAAGGTTGGACGGGCAGTGTCTTTAATTATCTTAATGATCCTGTCAATGGCCTTAAATGGCCATTGACAGGTTGGCAGGCGGACAGCTGATTTCGCTGTCTGCCCGCCTTCCTCAATATTTAAATGGACCGGGATGACGTCGGTAGTTCCTCCCCATATCATCCCGCGTCATTTTCCCCTCAGCTAGTGGGCCTAACCCCCAAATTGCTGACGGGAAATTTCTGGCCATGGATCCTGGAACGGTTCCTGCAGACTGGAAGGTAGCAAACGTGACCCCACTATTTAGAAAAGGAGGGAGAGAGATAATGGAGAACTATAGACGTGTTATCCTTATGTCAGTAATAAAGAAAATGCTAGAATCTATTATCAAGGATGTAATAGTGGACATTTAGAAAATAATGATCTGGGCAGAGTCAGTATGGATTTATGAAAGGGAATTCATGTTTGACAAACCTGTTGGAGTTTTTTGAGGAAGTTACTAGCAGTATAGATAAGGTAGAACCAGTGAAGGTGATGTACTTGGATTTTCTGAAGGCTTTCAATAAGGTCCCACACAGGAGGTTAGTAAATAAAATTAGAGCACATGGAATTGGGGGTAGTATACTGGCATAGATTCAGAATTGGTTAACAGACAGGAGACAGAGAGTAGGAATAAGCAGGTCATTCAGGTTTGGCAGGCTGTGACTAGTGGGGTACCACTTGTGCTTGGGCCCCAGGGTCCACAATCTATATCAATGATGTGCATGTGGGGACCAAATGTATATTTCCAAGTGTGCTGATGACACAAAACTAGGTGGGATTGCAAGTTGTAAGGAGGATGCAAAGAGGCTTTAAGGGGAATTAGACAGGCTAAGTGCATGGGCAGGAACCATGACAGATGTAATATAATGTGGAAAAGCGTGAGGTTATCCACTTCGGTGGGAAAATCAGAAATACAGAGTATTTATTAAATGGTGAGAGATTGGGAAGTGTTGATGTTCAAAGGGACCTGGATGTCCTTGTTCATAAGTCACTGGAAACTAACATGCAGGTGCAGCAAGCAGTCAGGTAGGCAAATAATATGTTGGCCTTTATTGCAAGAGGACTTGAGTTACTGGACTAAAGATGCCTTGCTGCAATTGCAAAGAGCCTTTGTGAGACCACATCTGGAGTATTGTGTACAGTTTTGGTACAGAGTTTGGAGGGACACAAACCTCTGAAAAGGCGTGATTGGCAAGGAAGGCATAGGGAGCGCTAAGACCAGCCAAACTCTCCTTCTGATGAAATGCCTAGGACATGGTATGATTAAAATGAACACCTTTTTTCATCAGAGAGACAAATACAAGGCCTCATGGTAACACTCTCATTCCAAATATTGGCATCTGCTTGACTAAGTTATCATTCATACGAGGGACCACAAAGATGTTCGCACCACCCGTGCCATGACAGGAACTGATGACTGCTGGACTGACCATCGTTTAATCCAGGCTAATGTCTCCATAAACCTGGCCCAAAAACAACCGAAATGCTGCTGCGGGAAAATCAATGCCACTGGACTCAAAGGGTCTGTGAAGAAAGACCTACACAGATAATGCCTCAGAAGCAACTTGGTGATGCTCAATGAACAGGAGCCACAGAAAGTCCACAGTGCCTGGTCTGCCCATAAATCTAACATAATCAGCACCCGCAAAGATACTCTAGGTTTGTCCAGAAGGAAATGTCAAAGCTGGTTTGATGAGAATGACTAGGAGATCCAGGAGCTTCTAAATTCCAAGCCCAAGACGTTGCTGAACTGGAAGCACTACTAAAGTTCAATGGAAAGAAAGCAGGTCTGCAGACAAATGAAGGTCAATGCCCAACAAAAAACCTGTGACCTAAAGAACAGATGGTGGTTGGAAAGAGCGCAGATAATACAGCAACTTGACAACAGCCATGGCATGCATAGATTCTTCAGTGCAGTCAAAACCATTCATGGCCCAAACGCCCAAGGACCTACCCCACTAAGAGCTAAGAATGGAGTGGTGCTCATCAAGGACAGAGATGCAGTCAGCGCTTGTTGGAAGGAGCATTTTGAGGATCTCCTCAACCAAGACTCAGTGCCTGACATGAGTCTCTTGATCACATCCCACAGCATGCTTTCTGCTACCAACTGAACACAATCCCAGCACAACATGAAGTTGAAAGGGCCATTCAACAGCTAAGAAGCAAGAAGGTCACCGGCACAGATGGAATCCCCGCCAAAATGCTAAAACACAGTGGAGAAGTACTCCTGACAAGAATACATGACCTCATCTCCTCATCTCCCTAATCGGGAAGCAGGAGAGTATGCCAGGGGGTCTCAGAGATGCTGTAATTGTGACCATCTTTAAAAAAAGAGACAAGACTGACTATGGTAACTGTAAAGGGTCATCTCTGCTGTCTGCCACAGGGAAGGTCATTGTAAGAGCTCTTCTCAATCACTTTTTCCCCATGTCCAAAGAGCTCCTACCAGAGCAACCATGCGGATTACATCCATCAAAATGCATAGTGAACATGATCTTCACATGTCCTTATTTGACTCACAAAAACAAAAATGACTCTATCAATTGGGAGGGACTGTGAAGCATCCTCCTCAAATTTGGCTGCCTGCAGAAATTTGTCACCATCCTCAGCCTGCTGCACAATGACATGCAAGCCATGATCCTCACCAACAGATCAGCCACATACCCAATATGAGTGCAAACTGGGGTCAAGCAAGGCTGTGTCATCGCACCAATGCTCTTTTCCATCTTTCTCGCTGCAACACTCCACCTCATCTCCATGAAATTCCCTCCAGAGTCCTGCTACTCTACAGGATGAGCAGGAAACTACTCAACCTACGATGCCTTTATTCTAGAACCAAGATCACCCAACCTCTGCCATTGAACTCTAGTATGCGGACGACGCATGCATTTGCGCACACTCGGAGGTTAAGCTCCAAACTATCATCCAAAAATTCACAGAGGTGTATGAAAGAATGGGCCTTAGGCTAAACATCCAGAAGATAAAATGTCCTCTATCAGCCTGCTCCCACTACATGTCACTTCCCCCAGACTATCAAGATCCATGGTGAATGATTGGACAATGTTGATCATTTCTCATACCTTGTGAATTCCTCTCAGGGAGGACAGATATCAATGATGAAACTCAACATCACCTCCAGTGTGTCAGCACAGACTTCAGCTATTTGAGGAAAAGAGTGTTTGATGACAAAGACCTCAGATTTGGCACCAAGCTCATGGTCTAGAGGCCTGCAGTACTACATGCCCTTCTGTCTACGTCAGAGACCTGGGCAGTGTACAACAGACACCTTAAATCCCTGCAGAAATATCACCAGTGATGCCTCCACAAAATCCTGCAAATTCAATGGCAGGATAGGCGCTCCAATAACAATGTCCTCTCTCACACCAACATCCCTAGTATCGAGGCACTTGTTCTGGTTAATCAGCTACATTGGGCAGGCAACATCGTCTGCATGCCTGACACAAGACTCCCAAAACAATGTCTCTACTCCAAGCTTGATCATGGCAAGTGGTTACCAGGAGGGCAGAAGAAATGTTTCAGGGACGTCCTTAAAGCTTCCCTGAAAAAATGCAACATCCCCACCAATTTGTGGGAAGCTCTTGCTTTAGAATGCCCAAACTGGAGAAGATGCATCCACGAAGGTGCCAAACATTTCAAACATCTCTGACAGGCCCAGGTGGAGGCCAAGTGCAAACAGCAGAAGAAACATACCAAAATCCGAGCTTCCCACCCACCCACCCCTTCAAACATGACCTGCTCCACATGTGGTAGAGTGTGTGGATCCAGCATTGGACTTTTTAGTCACCTCAGGACCCACAACCCCAGAGTGTAAGAAAGTCATCCTCCCAAAAAGAAGTAAGAAGACAGTTTTGGTATCCTTACGTAAGGAAGGATATTCCAGCCAAAGAGGGAGTAGGATATACTTACCATAGAGGGATTGCTAAGTAGGTTCACCAGACTGATCCCTGGGATGATGGGACTGTCCTATGAGGATAGATTGAGGACAATGGGCTTCTATTCTCTAGGGTTTGGAAGAACGAGCGGTGATCACATTGAAACATACAAAATTCTTTACAGGGCTTGACAGGGTAGGTGAAGGAAGGATGTTTGGGCGCTGGGGAAATGGGATGGGGAGCAGGGTGATCTAGAATCAGGGGATGCAGTCTCAGAATAGGACTGAGTTGATGAGCAATTTCTTCACTCAGAGGGTGGTGAATCTTTGGAATTCTCTACCCCTGAGGCTCAGTCATTGAGTATATTCAAGGCAGAGATCGATAGATCGATTCTAGATATTAAATATATCAAAGGATATGGAGATAGTGTGGGAAAATTACATTGAGGTAGAAGATCAGCCATGATCTAGTTGAATGGCAAAGCAGGCTTCCCCACTCCCACTAAAGAGGATATGGAATGGTGTCGCTGAGTTGGTGATACAGAAGACTATGTGAGGCAATATCTCGAAGTTTATTAAAAAACTGAACATGCAATTCACAGTAGAGGAGACAGTTAATCACAATGCTAAATAATTCTAGGAAAAGAGAACAAATGCAATCTTATTTCTGATAGAGAATCCAGTTTTTAATATCAGTTATTGTTACAGTAAAATATTTTAAGTAGGATATCCGTCAATAATTAAAGTAGCATTTACCTTAATTCCTTGAGTGAAGACTACCAAATTAGTGAGATTACTCTGACCAAGTCAAGGAGAGAATTATCATCGTCTTACCCAGGTAGCCATACCTTTACGTTGAAGGGTGTTCAAGTGAACTAAGTGAATCTAAAAAAATCAAAAGTGTGCTTCAGTTTTTATAGTGTTTGTTGAGGTTGCAAAGCTATTTTCTTACAAATAGGTGTGGTATCTTAATTATAGTTAGTTTCAGCCTCTTCATGTTCCAAATACGGTATTGATCACTGTTAATTTTCAAGTATGGACAGCCCTCTTTGCTTCTAAAGAGTTTGTACTACTGTTATTTTGCATGTAATGTTCTGGGCTTCATCGATTCTGGCGAAATCAAGCTGTAAGGACTCGTGATGGTCAATTTTTTACGAGTCATTAGTCTATGTTTTAAGATTACAATGTGGCTCTTTGATTGGGCTGGGTTGTAAACATTCCAGTTGACTCTGGTCTATATTTGTCAGTATAAACTCACCTCATCAAATGCTAGACTGCAGTTCCTTTCATGACAGTTTGCAACAAAAAAATGTCTGATTCTGCAACTTTAGGTGTGTATCTTTCTTATCAGGGATTGTCTTATTGCTATCAGAAGTGGCAAGTCCCTGTATGTATAGGACTGTGGGCAGGCAGCGTGAACTCCCTTTTTTAAAGAAATCAACCCTTTCAACTTTGTAAGTTTTCATTTATAGGAAAATAACTCTTTTAACCTTATAGCCCCTCATTATGGCCAGATTACTTTACATGGATTTCTTCGCATACTATGGAGCCCAATTTTGCCAACAATATTTTTAACTGAAACTGACGTTTTTACAAATTGTTCAGGAGGTAAATCAGGCTTGACAATGCACTAGATTTATACTCATACAATGTGAGACTAAGCTTTTTACTAAGTCCCACTGTATTTTACTTTGGAGTTAAATTGAGCCCTGACTCTGGATTTATTCCTCCATGTTAGAGCCTCAGCACAATTGAAATTGTTTTGTAGTTGCACTAGTCTTCCAATGTAAATGCATCCAATATCTGATCTTTCTCATCCTCAGGAATAAATCATCCCAGAGACAACTCTGTTCTTTGAAAGTGAAAGCCCAGTTTTTTCTAACAGAATTTTATCGACTATCTCTGACTCACTATGCTTATTGTATATTTCCATATTAGGAATATTTCCCCACTGCCACACTGGAGAACTAAAATGTTTTTTTCAGCTAATCCTTGATCTTTGAACAATGTCTATCAAGAATAGTCATACAATCTAGCATATAAATTGTAATGCAACAAATATGCTGCAGGCCAGTCAGCTTTTGGAAAGAGAAAAGACAAGCTGTTACATTTTAGTTATGTACACTTCATCAGAATAGCCCTGCTGAAATGCTGCGCTCTCAAAATATCAATAATCCCTCTTTTGTCTTTCCAGATGGTTGTTTGCCTGCTCTATATTTCTAACATTTTCTGATTTTATTTCAGATTTCCAGCATTTGCACTTTTCCCTTTTTATTATAAGATTTAACACAGTTCTCTTTTGATTTAAAATAAATACTTGAGGTCAGAATTTTAGTTTCATTGAATACATATTAAAAATATATTTCCATTCTGTATTCAGCGACAAAACACTTTACATTGCTTTTCACAACGTTGGCACTTCTATGTTTTTGTCTTCTGCCTTTAATATTCCAACTACAGGACTGCTGTATATGTTATCACTCTGGCATCTGCCCTAGTGCATTGATCATTCATGCAGTCTTATTTTGCTCAAAGCATATTCATTCAATAGTTTTACCATTCATATCCTTGTTTATTATCACAGCTGTGATACAAATTCCATTAAGCTAATCAATGTTTGTTCCCACATCACCTTTCTGTCTGTCCACAAAGGCATATCTGCCATCCACAGTGTTGTTTCTGATGTCTTTTGGTGATGCATTTCATGTCAGATTATACCAAGACAATGGAGATTTAGATTCATGAGGAACATTTTCTGGAGAGTCATGAGCAGATCACCTGAGAGAGGCTGTAGTGATGCCTTTTTCCCCACTTTCAGCTGCTATTCCTAGTTAATGTTTCTCTGGGGACCAATCTAATGAACTTATTACTAATTTACCTTTTCCTATGCCTCTATGAAGTGTTCTGTTGGAATAGGAAAAAAACTTCTCAGATAGTCATCAGGATGACTGGTGACATGATTCCAAACAGCAAAGGAACATAGGAACGCAGGAGCAGGAGCAGGCCATTTGGCCCATTGAGCATGCTCTGCTATTCAAACGTATCAAGGCTGATCATCTACTTTGAGGCCATTTTTCCTCTCTATCTCCATATACCTTCATGTCATTAGTATGCATAAATCTATCAATTTCTGTCTTGAACATGCTCAGTGATTGAGCTTCCACTGCCCTCTGGGGTAGAGAGTTCCAAAGATTCACCACTCTCTGGGTGAAGAGATTCCTCCTCATCTCAGTCTTAAATGGCCTGTCCCTTATTCTGAGTCTCTGTGCCCTGGTTGTAAACTCACCAGCCAGGGGAAACTTATCCCCATCTAATCTGTCACTCCTTATACGAATTTTGTAAGTTTCAATGAGATTGTTGTAGAGTGGCCGAGTTGTGCTATTAATGATGAGAGTTGATCTGCAGACACTTCTTGGGTGGAAACGTTAAGTTTATTTACAATATACTCAGCAGCAACTACACATGTGCTTTTAACTCCAACTCTAGCTCTACACTATCTGCTGAGGTAGCTCGCGTTATTCTCCTCTTGGCTACTAGAGATCATGTGATCTTCCTTAACAAGCATTATTCTTAAAGGTACATTACACACTAAATAATACCATAATTACTATAGAGATCACCTCTCATTCTTCTCAATTTAGAGAATACAGGCCCAGATTCCCCAGTCTGTCCTCTTAAGACAATCTTGCCATACTAGGGATCAGTCAGGTGAACCTCCATTGCACTTCTTCTGTGGCAAATATATACTTCCTTAGAAAAAGAAACCAAAACTGTTCACAATACTCCACATGCAGTCTCACCAAGGTTCTATACAATTGCAGCAAGACATGTTTACTTCTGTATTCAAATCCCTTTGTGATGAAGGCCAACATACCTTTTGCCTTCCTAACTGCCTGCTGCATCTGCAAGACTCTTGCACAAGGACACCTAGGTCCCTTTGGACATCAACACTTCCCAACCTCTCACAATTTAAGAAATACTCTACTTTTCTGGTTTTTTTTTACCGAAGTGGATAACTTCACAATTATTCACATGATATTCCATCTGTCACATTCTTGCCCAGTCATTTAGTTTGTCCAAATCCCCTTAAAGCCTCCTTGCATCCTTCTCATAACTCACAATCACACCTAGTTTTGTGTCATCAGCAATTTGGAAATATTTGACTCCCACATCCAAATCATTTATATACATTGTGAACAGCCATGATCCCAGCAGTACCCCACGAGTAACATCCTGCCATCCTGAGGATGACCTTTTTATTCCTACTCTCTGTTTTCTGTCTGTTAACCAATTCTCAATCCATAGCAGTATATTTCCCTCAATTCCGTGTGCTCTAATTTTATTTACTAATCTCCTGTGTGGAACCTTATCAAAACCATTCTGAAAATCCAAATATACCATAATCATTGATTGTCCTTTATCTGTGCTACAGGCAATATCTTCAAAACACTCCAACAGGTTTGTCAGACATGATTTTCCTTTCATAAATCCAATGTTGACTCTGCCAAATCATATAATTATTTTCTAAGTATCCAGTTATCACATCCATGAAAATAGATTCCAGCATTTGACCTACCACTGGCATCAAACAGGTCTGTAGTTCTCCATTTTTTCCCTCCCTCCCTTCTTAAATAGTGGGGTTACATTTGCTAGTTTCCAGTCTGCAAGAACCTTTCCAGAATCTATAGAATTTTGAAAGATAACCACCAATGCTTCCATTATCTCTATATCCACTTACCTCAACACTCTGGAATGTAGCTCATCTGATCCGGGGGACTTATTAATCTTTAATCCAGTCAATTTTGAGCCCTTTCTTGTTACACAATACTAAATCTAAAATAGCCCAATCCCTCATGGGTTCTTCAAAGTACTGTTCCAGAAACTCATCTCGCACAGACTCTGGATATTCATCCTCCATAGCATTCGTGCTAATTAGGTTTACCCAGTCTATATGTAAATTGAAGTCTTGAGTGATGTTGGAGCTGCACCTATCCAGGCAAGTGGAGAGTATTCCCTCACATTCCTGACTTGTGCCTTGTGGATGGTGGACAGGATTTGGGGAGTCTAGATGTGAGTTACTCGCTGCAGGATTCCTAGCCTCTGACCTGCTCTTGTAGCCACAGTATTTATGTAACCTGTCCAGTTAAGTTTCTGATTAATGATAATCCCAGGATGTTAGTTGCAGGGGATTCTGTATGGTAATGCCATTGAATGTCAAGGGGAGAGAGTTAGATTCTCTTTTGTCAGACATAGTTATTCCGTAGCACTTGTGTAGCATGAGTGATACTTGCCACTTACCAGCCCGAGCCTGAATATTGTCCAGGTCTTTCTGCATATAGATATGGACTCCTCCAGCATCTAAGGAGTTGTAAATGGTGCTGAATATTGTGCAATCATTAGCAAACATCCCCACTTCTGACATTATGATGAAGGGAAGGTCAATGATGAAACAGCTGAAGGCGGTTGAGTCTAGAACATTATTCTGAGGAACTGCTGCAGCGATATCCTGGAATTGAAATGATTGGCCTCCACAACCAGAGCCATCTTCCTTTGTGCTACATATGACTCCAACCAGTGGAGAAATTCCCCCTGCCGATTCCCATTGACTTCAGTTTTGCTAGGGCTCCTTGATGCCAAACTCGGTCAAATGCTGCCTTGACGTCCAGGGGATTCACTGTTGCCTCACCTCTCGAGTGTTTCTTTTTCATCCATGTTTGGACCAAGGCCGTAACAAGGACAGGAGCTGAGTTGCCCTGACAGAACTCAAACTGAGCGTTGTTGAAAAGTTTATTGCTGGGTAAGTGCTGCTTGATAGCAATGTTGATGATGCCTTTCATCACTTAGCTGATGATTGAGAGTAGACTGTTGAGGTGGTAATTGCTTGGATTGGATTTATCCTGCTTTTTGTAGACAGGCCATATCTGGTCAATTTTCCACGTTGTCGGGTAGATGTCAGTGTTATAGTCATAATGGAACAACTTGTCTAGGGATATGGTTAGTTCTGAAGTATAAGTCTTCATTTCTATTGTCAGAATGTTGTCAGAGTCCAAAGCCTTTGTAGTATCCAGTGCCTTCAGCCATTTCTCGATATCACGTGCAATGAATTGATTTGGCTGAAAAGGGGTATATGTGACATTGGCTACCTCAGGAGGAGTCTGAGTTGGATCATCCTCTTGACTTTTCTGGCTGAAGATGGCTGAAAATGCTTGGCCTTGTCTTTTGCACCGATGTGCTGGGCTCCCCAATTATTGAAGCAGTGGATATTTGTGAAACCTCCTTCTCTGGTTAGTTGTTTAATTGTTCACCACCATTCACGACTGCATGTGGCAGGACTGCAGAGCTTAGATCTGATTCTTTGGGTTTTTTTATTCATTTATGGGATGTGGGTATCGCTGACTAGGCCAGTATTTACTACCCATCCCTAATTGCCCTTGAGAAGGTGGTGATGAGCTGCCTTCTTGAACTGCTGCAGTCCCTGTGGTGTAGGTACACCTACAGTGCTGTTTGGGAGGGAGTGCCAGGATTTTGATCCAGTGACAGTGAAGGAATAACGATATACTTCCAAGACAGCATGGTGAGTGGCTTTGAGGGGAACCTCCAGGTGGTGGTGTTCCCATGTGTCTGCTGCCCTTGCCCTTCTAGATGGCAGTGGTTATGGGTTTGAAATGTGTTGCCTAAGGAGCTTTGGTGAATTTCTGAGGTGCATCTTGTAGATGGTACACACTGCTACCACAGTTTGTCAGTGGCGGAGGGAGTGAATATTTGTGGAAGGAATGCCGATCAAGCAGTTTGCATTGTCTTGGATGGTGTCAAGGTCCTTGAGTGTTGTTGGAGCTGCACTCATCCAGGCAAATGGTTGTGGGATCTCTTAGTTCTCTCTATCACTTGCAACTTCTGCTATTTGGCGTGCAAATAGTCCAGTGTTGTAGCTTCACCAGATTGACACCTCATTTTTATGTATGCCTGGTGCTGCTCCTGGCATGCTCTCCTGCATTGATTCATTGAACCAGGGTTAGCCTCTGGCTTGATGGTAATGGTAGAGTGAGGGTTATGTTGGGCTATGAGATTACGGATTGTGGTTGAATACAGTTCTGCTGCAGCTGATGATCCACAGTGCCCAGTTTTGAGTTTCTAGATCTATTCTGAATATATCCCATTTAACATGGTAGTAGTGCCACACAACACAATGGAGGGTGCCCTTAATATGAAGGTAGGACTTGGCCTCCACAAGGACTGTGAGGTGGTCACTCTAGCCAATACTGTCATGGACAGATACATCTGTGACAGGTAGATTAGTTTTCCCTCTTTTCCCTCTTGTTGGTTCCATCACCACCTGCCACAGGTGTTGGAAGGATGCAACCTAGATTCACCAGGAGCTTACTTGGCTCCAGAGTTTAAATTATGAGGAGAGATTACATAAACAGAGTTTGTATTCCTTTGACTACAGAAGGTTAAGAGGTGATTTGATTGAGGGTTTTATATTTTGAAAGGATTTGATAGGATAGATGAAGATAAACATTTTCTGCCAGTGGAGGAGTCTAGGACAAAGGGGCATAACCTTAAAATCAGAGCCAGGCCTTGAAAGAGAGAAGTTAGGAACTGCTTCTTGATGCAAAGGCTGGAGGAAGTGTGGAACTCTCTCCCACAAAAGACAGTAGATGCTAGCTGAATTAATAATTTAAAATCTGACATTAATAGACTTTTGCTAGACAAAGGTATTAAAGGATATGGAGCCAAGGCAGGTGAATGGAGTTAAGATACAGATCAGCCATGATCTCACTGAATGGCAGAACAGGCTCAAGGGACCGAATGACCTTCGCCTATGTTCCTAGCAGAGGATCTGACTATATCTTTCCAATCCTCCTTGGAAATGCAAATTGGGCCAGAAAGCTGCAGGGTAGCTAATGTAACATTCCTATTACTTTGACGGTGCCACCTAGGAATGGCCACAGTGAATCATGGCATGATGTGGCCCCTTTCCCTTGTGTACTTTGCATGTTTCAATGTTTGCTCTTTGTAAGCTTTTAAATGTCAGATTTTATTTTGGTTATATAGCAATAACTGCCAAAAAATACAAGCAAATATACAACTAAGAAATACATGGAACAAAAGAAAGTGAGAAGTTAGTATCCCCATTGATAAGAATAGAATATCAATACTGATATAATAAAAACAAACTCAAGTACAAGTTTATTGCAGTCAAAAACTTGAGGCAATATCAGAACTATATATAAACTAAGATAAGAGACATTTTAACAAGGCTCCTGAAAAGGATTAAAGCCATAAGCTATTGCCAGCTGCTATTTGAAAGATGTTTGGGAAGATTCAGCCAGAGCAATGATTGCAGAGGCTTTTTGTCTCTCTTTTCTTTCTCTATTCCATACAATAAAACGGGAGCAGAAATGCCAAGCCCTCCAGAACAGCAGTAACAGCAAGTCTCTTTGCTAAGAAGACCCATGGATCAACTCACACACCATCCTGACTTAGAAATATATCACTGTTTCTTCATTGTAGCTGGTCCAAAATTCAGCAGTTCCCTTTAACAGCTCAATGACTGCAGTTGTTCAAGAAAGCAATAAATTCTGGCCTTGCCAGTGATACCCACATCCCATGAATGAATTTTTAAAAAGCTGAGTGCACTGGGACAAGTGTAATTCCAATGCTTATTTATATTGTTGAATTCCTATGGCATGAAAAGAAACCCAACACTGTATATTCAAAGATAAAAGCAAAATACTGCAGATGCTGGAAATCTGAATCAAAATCAGGAAATGCTGGAAAAAATTCAGCAGGTCTAACAGCATCTGTGGAGAGAAAAAAAAAACCCAAAGTTAACATTTCGTGACCATATGACCCTTCTTCAGAGCTAAAGAGAAATAAACACGTGATGAAATGTTCAAGGTGGGGGGGGCGGGGGGGGGGCGGTGCGGTGGGGGCGGTAGCGGTTGGAGCAGGTGAAGCTGGAAAGAAGGCCAGTGATAGTTGGAGGCAAAGGAGAGATTGCCAGTGATATCATTGACAAAAGGATTAATGGGTTTTAATGGTAATAGTACTGGCTAAAGGAGGTACTGATGATGGCATTAAGGTCAGAAAGCACAATGTGATAATATCAGGACAAGGGTAAGCACTCTGGAAATAACAACATGAACATGGCCCTTGTGGGAGTGGGGTGGGGGGAGGGGACGGTGGTGGGAAAAAAGATTGAAAATAGGATAAAAGGTGGGGACAAAACAATGAATAAAAATGAAAATAAGTAAAAATAAAATAAATGGATGAAAGACATTTAAACATTTAAAAAATTAAAATTAAAAAATGAAAATGAATATTGAAAAATGGGGATAAAAGGGGTGAAGATGGAGGAGAAAGTTCATGGTCTGAAGTTTTTGAACTTCAATGTTAAGTCAGGAAGGCTGTAAAGTGCCTGATCGGAAGATGAGGTGCTGTTCCTCCAGTTTGCGTTGGGTATATTCAAATTTTTATCTTATTGCTTTTTTTAACACTGGGCTTTTTCTGCTAAACAAAAAAAATTAATATGGCTGCTACAAGTCACCTGATCGCAGGGTTGGCCCTCTGTCTGGGAGATGTCACCAGGAGTTTCAAGAACAAAATAATTATTTTCTCAGCTTCTGGAATTTCACACTTCATTGTACAAGCTCCTTGTAATCAACAAAAGCAGAGGAAGTGCAGATGACCTAGCTCCTCCATCCTGAATTATCTCAAATGAGGGAGAACAAAACTCATTATACTGAAAGAGATGCTATTAGCCACCTTGTCTCTTTCCTAAGGAGAAGGAATGGAACTCTGGCCAGAAGCATAGAAACTGATTGTTAAGCTGCAATTAACCATTAATAGGCCATGTCACAAGGCCTAAGCCTCTGGTCTTTTGTACAGTTTTAACATTACACCTTTGGGCTTCACAGCCATTAAACTAGTGAGCCAAGGAGCAGGCCCCTCTAAGCTCAACAATAGCTTGCCCATCTAGCCTGGCTCTGCTGGAAGATTTCAAACAGAACTGACTCAACCTCTGCGTGCCTACTTCATCTTGTGGGATCAGCACCAACTGAATAGTGAATACTACAACTCCCTAGCTGAACTTGAATGCCTACTTGAAAGAATTCCTCAATGGACTCTGACTTTGCACTCTGCAACTCAGGTGAACTAATATTCATTTTTCTATGGTCCTCGTTATTGTAAAACTCCTTCATTCTATTCACTATCTATATATGAATATATATCCCAGGGTGCCACATTCACTATTGCACTGCAGTCATGAGCCAGGTAACAAAGTGTTAGTCTAGCAGCCCATGGAGAGCAGCTAGAAATATGTTTGATGAAGCTCCAGCATCTTAAATCTAAAGTGTGATTCTTTCTAACTTATGGGAACCAAAAGACATAGGGAAGAATTTTCCCCCCATCGCGGGGGGGAGGTGCAGGAGCAGGCGTGGGCAGGCACACCTCCGATCAGTGCCCGTGATTGGGGGTGCACCACCATTTTAAGTGGGCAGGCCTTAATTGGCGTGATGTCCACCAGGAAGTGCTATGCGCTCCCTGTGCTAAGCACATCCTCAGGGAGATCAGCTCCAAATGTAAAAATGGTAAAGGTACAAAAACAAAATTTCCTTGACATTTCCCCTCACATGACACTGTCACATGAGTTGGGACATGTCCATCACTTTAAATCAAACATTTATTAAATTTTTAAAAACCCTCATGAAACCTCATCTCGCCTGTGGATAAGGTTTCATGCTTTTTTTGAAGCCTGCCAGAGCTCCTGGCCTGCCCGCCAACCCTAAGGTTGGATGGGCAGGTCCATTAATGAAGTTAGTGACTTTGTCAATGGCCTCAATAGGCCGTTGACAGGTCGGCGGATGCACAGCTGATTCGGCTGTGCCCCCGCTGACCTGAAAATTGAAATGGCTCAGGGTAACACTGGGAGTTCCGCCCGATGTCATCCTGCATCATTTTATGCGTCGGTGAGAGGGCCCTGCCCCCCCTCTTGCTGACCTTAATATCCTGCCCATGGTGGCACTGGGTTCTGTGGGTAAAAGTCCAAACATTTTAAACAGTTTTAATGCTGAATTAGGTTGAAAGATCAACATGAATTAATGCAACAGAAAGGGAGAAAATTTGAGTGAATCATGTGGCTGGTGATGTCAAAGAGACATTTGAGAAGTTTAAACAGAAGTGTTGGCTGACATTCAGTTGCTTCCTAATAGGCAATCATGAAGAGGAAAAGGTCAGCTACTTTTGTGGACAGAAGAGAAAGGTCTAATTTTGTTTACTAGTTGAGAACTGAGTTAACACAACAGCAAAAATCTAGCCAAAATTTTTTAAACGTTCAGCACATATCTGCAGCCAAAGTGAAATCGTCAGATCTACTGATATGAATTTCCAAGCCTAAGGAAGGAATCAGATGAGCCTGTTGAAAATTTCAGAATAAGATTGAAAAATGCAGCTAGAAAATGTAAATTTAAGAACACATGAAAGGCTGCTGGGTTAGCTCAATTGGGGCTCTGCGCACCCTGGAGTACAAGAAGAATTGATTGGAAAGACAAGCTTACAATATCACAGGCTGTAGAGATTGCCAGAATACATGAACCAATGAGAAGACACTGACTACCCAAACAGCTAGCCTTTAGTTATGTCAAGAGAAAGGCAACAGGGTTGAGCAGTTACGAAGAGCTGCAGCTTAACTCAGTAAACCATGTAATAAAGGAGGTGACACTGAGGGTTGAAGGTAGTACACCCATTATAATGTGCCCTCCCATTAGAAGCAAGGAAGATCTGATACAAGCGCACCCATGAGATGATTGGATGCTTTGAAGATTTTGAGCATCGCATGACTACTGACCCAGCAATGAAAGCAGTGATTCATCCCCCACATAAAGTACCTAAGAACTAAAAGGAAAGCTTGAAAGAAAACTCTAAGAGATGGAAGAAAAGAAAATGATCACCAGAGTCACAAAACCTACAGATTGGATAAGCTCTATGGTGGTGAGAGAGAAACCAAATGAGCAGATAAGAATTTACCTGGGGCAGAATATTTAGGTCGGTGGGCATGCACAAGTGTCAGAACAATGAAGAATACAAATAAAGTTGTTAAAATTCCAATTGTCCCCAATTTTTCATGATCCATCCAGCCTTACAGTTGGCGGATGGGCAAATGTAGCTTTTCGTTATGTCAAGAGAAAGGCAATAGTGTTGAGCAGTTATAAAGAGCTGCAGCTTACTTCTTAAACAGGGCAGGCTTAATTGCCCAGCAGCCATCCTTCCAAAGCATCAGGTTTTGAGAACATGGTTGGCACCTGGGAGTTCCTGAGGATATAAGAGTCATATAAGAGTTTATAGGAATCATATTGCTTTTATATGAGAGTCATGGCTGCTCCCCGAGTGCCTAGCGCAGACCTGCAGGATATGCTGTTGGTAGTCGTACATTAATTGCAAGTTCAGTGAGTGGCAGCTCTTTCTGTTAACAAATGCTCCAGGCTGGCCTGGCCTTTATGGTGACATGGGTGCAACTGATCACTCCTTGCACCCTGGGGAAACCTGCTATGGCTGCAAATCCCTTGGCTCATTTGCTTTGACTATTGTGGTCAGTGGTGAAGGAAATGTATTGTCCTACATGCCTAAACATTGCATCTGTGAAGATCTTTATGTAGTGATGGGCTACAGGCTGTGTAATGCCACTGAAGTTCCCATATGAGACCTGAAATAAACCAGAGGCAAAAGAATTAAGAGCCACAGCAACTTTCAGGGCAACTGGCATTGGATGTCCTCCCACACAGCTGGATGTTGTCTCCCCAGCTAGCATCTCACAGAGAGAAATCACAGTTGTCCTTGAAAGCCGGAGTCTCCTCAGGAACTGTTTCTCTGTCGTCTGAAGGTAGGTCATCCTTACCATGTAGACACGATTGGGCAGGTAAAGCCTCTTTCCGTGCCTTTGTGGTTGCTGCAGCCTACCCTTGGCAGCCCCTTGCTCCTTTGCCAGTGGTGCTCCCTCATGCACCTTCTTGTGCATCCTGCCCCAAAACATCTGACCTCTGCCCCCTCTTTCTCATTTTCCTCCTCCTCTTCTTCACTGGAGGATATATCTCCCACAGAGACCATTATCCCCATATTCCTCAGGGCAGAAATGTTGCAGTATAAATCGCAACATCCACAGGTTTACAAACAAATGAATGGTTTGGAATCCTGATAATGGCCAGGGATTCTGCACCTTCCAAGAATTACAAGTCACAGGCTTCTCAGCAGCCTCTCCTGCTGAAGTCAGACACAGCCCCCACTGCAGCCTTTAAATCCGCCCTGACAAGCACCTATGGAAAGAATGAGTTTCCCACCTGGCATTTTTCCTGTGCTGAGAACAAATTATTGCAGCCAGAACGCATTATTGCAGTTGATTAGACT
Organism: Carcharodon carcharias; assembly: GCF_017639515.1. Lineage (NCBI taxonomy): Eukaryota > Metazoa > Chordata > Chondrichthyes > Lamniformes > Lamnidae > Carcharodon > Carcharodon carcharias. Next base: position 177,471,294 of record NC_054468.1, on the reverse strand, counting down.
GCTAATAAGGTTAACTATCCCTTATAATTATCAATTTTATACTGGCAGGTGGGCTTCTGATTTCGAGGCCCACCTGCCACCTACTGTATTATTGCCTACTGGCGTGATGATGTCCGGAATCCTGATGCAACCGGATGTTGCATCACCACAGACAAAAGCACTTCCTATGAGTTCTTTTATACCTCATGTTAGAACACCCAGCAAACCTACAAGAGCTGATGAAAGAAGATACTGAGGATCAATGGTCAAAGTCACATGAGAGGCATTTCAGCAAACTCAGAAAGGAGACAAGTCTGTCTTAAAGAAACCTGTCACATTGCAAGTAGATGTTTCTACAAAAGGACCAGGAGCAGCTCTGGTACATGAGCGAGAACCGATAGCATTCACAGCCAAAGCTCTAACATCAGCTGAGACCAGATATGCCAACATAGAAAAAGAGCTTTTGGCAGCTGTGAATGGCTGTGAGAAATTCTATACATATCTCTATGGGAGAAAGTGCATAGTGGAGAGCGATCATCATCCACTAGAGCATATCTACAAGAACAATCTGTGCGGAGCATGAGGCTTCAGAGTTACGATTTCACTGTGAAATACAAGCCAGAAGGGGAACTGGTGCAACAGCTGTGGGATCTTGGGTTGTTGTCACAACAGAAACATGAGATCAAAGATCGAGGTATAAAGATCAATGAGAACATAATACCATCAAAACGGAGTCAAATTAGAGATGAGACTAGCAAAGATGATGAGTTACAGATGCACGCTCAGGAGGTGGTCCGGGTTGGCCTGATAAGATACAGCAAACACAGACAGAAATATGAGATCTCTCTAGAAGATGGTATTCTTTTATTCGGATCCAGAATAATCATATCCAACATGATGCAAGAAGAACTTCCCCTGAAGATGCATGAAGGTCACAAGGGAATGGAGAAATGTAAGCTCAGAGCCAGATCAGCTGTGCACTGCATAGGCATCTACAAAGGCATTGGAATAATGGTGTTTACATGCAATATATGCCATAAGTACAAAAACACACAGCAGGAAGAGGAGATAGTTGCTACTGAAGTACTAGCCAGACCATGGTATATTCACACACAATCAAGAATGGTATCTCACAATTGCAGACTAATACTCAAAGTTCCCTTTTTTCTGAAAGGTGAAACATTTGAGAACTACAACAATAATCTAACTCAGCAGTATGCGTTCTGTTTGTTGAGCAAGGGATTTCTGAAACTCATGTGGCACTCACGTCTCCATCGCTACACTCAGTGGACTTCATCAACCGCAAAGGCTTCCATTCATTGAACGTACAGCTGGTATGCAACCACCAGAAACACATCCTGCAGGCGTGCGCATGGTTTCCAGGGACTGTGCTTGACATCTACATCCTGAGTCGCTTGCAGATCCCTGTAGCTTTCCAGGGCCCACAGAAGCTGCAGGGCTGGCTCTTTGCGGACAAGGGCTACCTGCAGAGGCTGTGACTGATGACACCTGTGCGGTGGCCTCAGCAGAGTGACGCTATAATGAGGCTCATGCTGCAACTTACAACTTAGTTGAGCAGACCATCTGGATGCTAAAGATGCGGTTCCGGTGCCTGGACTGGTCTGGCGGAGCCCTGCAACACAGTCCACAGAGGTTGTCACGCATCATCATCACCTGCTGTACCCTTTACAACCTGGTGCTGCAACAGGGTGATGATCTGGTTAAGGAGGAGATGGAGGAGCTGCATGTCTCCTCCGATGAGGAGGACGCTGACAGGGATGAGGGTGAGGGGGTAGTCGGTGGTGATGACGACAGGAATGAGACTCTCACACTGGCTAGGTGAGGCAGGTGCAGTCAGGATGCCTTCATATCTGCCAGATTTGCGGAGGATGATGACGCAATGCAGTGAGGTGTCCCCATAGATCCTCACATCGCAGTTGTGAACGTTTGACTCCAGTCTGGTTTATCGCAGCTCCAATACCCTCTGTGAGAAAGCTCCTCTCATGGAGATGCAGTGGAGGCCCTAATAGTTGCTCGATCGCAGGAGGGTGATGACAACATGCAGTGATGACATTCCATAGGTCTTCAAATAGTCTCTGAGAATGCCTGACTCCTGTCTGGCTGAGGGCAGCTCGCTTGTGTTCCATGATCAGGGCCATCTCAGAGATGCAGCCATGAAACTTTAGACGCATCTGATTCTATGTCCACCTTCAGCACCTCAGCACTTCAGGAGCTGGTGCATAGCATCACTGGTCGCAGATGCTGAAGGGATGGGGGCCAGCCCCACCTTAAAGGTACTGAGAGCACACAGAGAGAATGAGAGAACTCTGTGGTGCCTGTCCACTACATTCTGGCAGCAATGACCAGCACTGCCAAGGTGCAGACACCAGTAATGTTTCCAGGGAGTGTGAGGCTGGACAACCACTGTGGTCTGAAGGCTGCACAGAGAACAGGGAAGAGGCCTTGGACTGAGACACCTACCTTTTATCTTGTGCGGAAAGGTTGCACACCTGAGTGACGAGAACACTGCTCATCAGAACAAGGAGCCAAAGGCTGGGAGACATTCCTGGGAGTTTTTTGACAATAGTGAACAGTATGTACAAGTGATCAACACCTGTGCCCAGGCTGTTCTCCTTAACTTTCCTAACCCTGGTGCCAAGTCTTGGTGCTCCCCGGACATCCACAATGGAGGTGGAGGCAGCCTGCTGACTGGGACGCCCTGTCTGTGATGAGTTTGGTGGTTGTCCTTTGGAGGCCCGAGACTTTGAGGCCCCCAGCCTGCTTTCAGGCTCCTGCTGTTTGGCAGTGTCACCGTCCTTGGCATGTAAAGCTGGATCTGTGGAGGTCACAGGAAGAGGGGAGTCAGGTGGGACGGTCACTCCCAGAGCTGCCTGGGCGGATGACTCCTGCCCCTTGTTCGTATGTTCGTATACACCACATTACTCATTTGTGTGTTAGGCAGAATGTCTTTTTGCACGCTCCAGGACTTGACGGCAGCATCCTGTTAGTGGTGCTACTCCATAGTAGGAGGGTGAAACAGCTAGCTTCATCTGTTGCTCAAATATTTGAGATACCTTACCCTTCCAGGGTAGTCCAAGGTAGACTGGGCACTTTTCAGGGCTGAAAATTATGGTCTTGGGCCCCTTAATGAATTTGTGCGATATACTGTGTGAAATGACCTGATTAGAATAACCATTATCCCACAAAATATCTTTGATGTGCCCTATTTCAGCATCAAGTTTGCATGGTGAGCAAATGGCTTGGGCCCTTTTTTCCAAGGTTGCCAATAAGGCCAATCTTATAGCGTATGGAACTGTAATAATCCCATCTCGTGTATTGACCAGTGAAGATAGCCTTGCAGTAAACCGTGGTTGAGAACCACTTGGCAGATCTCTCAACTAGTATGTCAAGGAAAGGGAGCTCATTTGACTGCTCCATTTCAAAGGTGAATCTGAGTGCAAGATGGAGCCCATTAAGACATGCAAGAAAATTATTATATGCAGTTGCAGTTTTAAATATAGCAAATGTATAATCCACATATTGGAAGTATGCAGAGGTAGGAGGTTGAGTGTCATTCCATCGAAGAGACATTTCTCATGGAACTCAACAAAGATGTTTGTGAGAACTGGGCCTGGAGGGAATCCCATAGCAACACAACCTATTTGGGTATACGTGGTGTCATTAAAGCTGAACTCAGCCCCGTGCGTTGCTGAGTTCATATGCTCAATGAATACTGATGCACACAATGGTGATTGGTCAGTCATCATTAACTGGTGCATTCTCCATGGCAGCGTCTCTATCGATCAGAGTCCACTTGCCAACCAATCAGCACTCTCTTCTCATTCGGTATGAAAGTGTTGTTTCCTTTGACACTGGTATTTTCTTGCAAATTGCCCTGATGAGTGCAAGATGAAAAGCTTTGACAAAAAAATGTCTGCTTTTTCAGCAACATAACCCCACTATTCAAAAAGAGAGGGAAACAGAAAACAGGGAACTTTAGGCAGTTAGCTTGATGCCTGGCGTGGGGAATGTGTTGGAATCGATCATTACGAGGTTATAGCTAGGCACTTAGAAAAACTGAAGGTAATCAGGAAGAGTCAGCATGGTTTTGTGAAAGGGAAATCATGTTTAACCAATTTATTAGAGTTACTTGAAGGAGCAATGTGTGCCATGGATAAAGGGGAGCCTGTAGATGTTCTGTACTTGGATTTCCAGAAGGCATTTGCTAAGGAGCCTCATCAAAGGTTATTGTGGAAAATAAAAGCTCATGATGTAGGGGGTAATATATTAGCATGAATAGAAGATTGGCTGGCTGGCAGAAAACAGAGTATACAGAAATGGGTCTTTTCTGATTGGCAGAATGTAATGAGTGGAGTACCACAGGGGTCTGTGCTCGGGTCTGAACATTTTACAATTTATATCAATGACTTAGATGAGGGAAGCAAAGGCATGCTATCTAAATTTGCAGATGACACAAAGATAGGTAGGAAAGTATGTTGTGAAGAAGTCATAAGGAGTTTGCAGACGGATATAGATAGGTCGAGTGAGTGGGCAAAAAATTGGCAGCTGGAGGATAATGTGGGAAAATGTGAAATTGTTCACTTTGGTAGGAAGAATAAAAAAGCAGAGTATTACTTAAAAGGAGAACAAGTGCAAAATTCCAAGGTGCGGAGGAATCTAGGTGTTCTTGTGCATGAGTCACAAGAAGTTAGTATGCAGGTACAGAACGTAATCAAGAAGGTGAATTGAATGCTATCCTTTATTATAAGAGGAATTGAACATAAAAGTAAGGATATTATGTTCCAGTTATGCAGAGCATTGGTGAGACCACACCTCAAATACTGTGTGCAGTTTTGGTCCCCTTATTTAAGGAAGGATGTAAATGCATTGGAGGCAGTTCAGAGGAGGTTTACTAGATTGATACCTGGAATGCGCAGGTTGTCTTATGAGGATAGGTTGGATAGGCTGGGCTTGTTTCCACTGGAGTTTAGAAGAGTGAGGGATGACTTGGTTGAAGTATATAAGATCCTAAACGTTCTTGGATGTCGAAAGGATGTTTCCTCTTGTGGGCAAGGCTAGGACCAGGGGGCACTGTTTTCAAATTAGGGGTCATCCTTAAAGGACAGAGATGAGGAGAAATCTTTTCTCTCAGAATCTTGTATGACTTTGGAACTCTGCCTCAGAAGATGGTGTAAGTGGGATCATTGAATATTTTTAAGGCAGATATAGATAGACTCTTGTTAGGCAAGGAAATCAAAGGTTATCGGGGTTAGATGGGAATATGTAACTCAAAACAGAAACAAATCAGCCATGATCTTATTGAATAAGCAGAGCAGGCTCGAGGGGCCGAATGGCCTACTTCTACTCCTATTTCATATATTCGTAAGTTTGGATAGTAAGCAAATGAGAAGGAACAGAGCCCATATGTGTGACCTACACCTAAGCTAGAAAAGCAGAATAGATCATCAACAACAACAGCAACATTACTAACCAGCGAGACAACATTAACAGCATCACTGACAAACATTGCAATATCAATAATGTCAACAGCAAGTTGCACAACATTAGCAATATCAAGCATGATTCCTACACCAGGAGCAACAGACAGAACATCTTCTGTGCAGTGTACCAACCCATCATTGAGGGCAATCAGTGCCAAATTCACAAGATGGAAGCATAACATCCTATCACCTACATGATACCATGAATAACGTTTTTCTGAGAAAAGAAAACAAGCTGTAAAAGGCTCTCAAGGTGTTCAGTTTATTTATAAAAACTGATTGTTATTCTTCTTTAGTTTAGAAAAAAAGTTAATGATTGGAACAGTTACATTGATGTAGAGGTACTATGTATCTTTTAAAGAAAGAGGGATGTTATATTGTTATATTATTCGTAAAGAACGAGAAGCTAATTATTATGTGAATATTTATCCCAGGTACACATTCACTGTTGCACTGTGGCCATGCACTGAGTACCAATGCGTCAGGTTACCAGCCACATGGAGAACAGAAAGAAATACACTCGATGAAGTTTCAGCATTTTAAATCTCAAGTGCAATTATTTCTAACTTATGGGAACCAGAAGACATAACAGTGGGTGAATGTGAAATGCACTCAAAGATTTAAGTATTATGCCCAGGAAATTTTAACTTCTGGACCTTACTTAAATACTGTTTGTTCACTTCCCACTTTGAGCATTAGAACTTCTGGTGAGTACAGGATGAGGTAAGTCTCTAACAGAGCAATGAGGTGGCAATCAGTTGTTTCCATCTAAATTGAGGTGAAGAATTTCCTCAATATGTTTGGAAACTATGCATTATAGCATGTTATAGTCATGGATCCTGCTACAATTCCAATTTATATAGCTTCAAGATATATCCACTAATCTTTTCACCCACGTCCCTCTATATGCAACCAAGGGATCATTCCAATTCATCTTCCTGCACTTGTTAAGACTACATTCTTAATGCAAAGTAATCACGGATTTTACTATTGTAGCCAATTGCCTCCATCATTGTACAGGGATTTGCCAAAATGATGCTTGTGCAGAGTTCTGTATCACAAATCCTCATAATCATATCATCAGAGGACTAAACATGTTCATTGATAAGAGGTATTGTATCATATGTGGCATGATGTGCATTAGTAAGCTTTAATTTTGTTTTCATATTTCTGAAATTTATCATTACATATATATTGGATAAAATTCACTGTGGTGATGCTTCTGATCTAAATTCCCAGAACATCCTTCCAATATTCTAAACTCAAGAACTTATTGGATACAAATGTATTGCTGTTCCTCATCATGGTTGGTGGATGGATACAGTCTGACTCTTTGTGTTCTTTTATCTGTTGCTGAACCAATTTATGTACTTGTGACAAGTTCCTATACATATGGAAATTGCATGCACTGCCAAAAAACCTCTTCTCAGACCTTCCTCTTAATTCTATAGCTGGTTGGCATAATTTATGTGCTTAAGCTGACCGCATTCTATAATATCGATATCATTCAACATTAGAAACATTTGCCTGCTGGTAAATTGAAAACTTGTTTTTTATATTTATTACCATAAATTATTTTCAATCTGTATTGCTATTACTATTCAGTTTCTTCCTCAAGTCAAAACTCCCAGTTTCAGAATGTTTAAGTTTTTAACAGATATACCATGATTTGTCTTACCATCAGCAGTGAGTTAAAGCTCACATGGAACTGACAATAGGGCAAAATTGACTTGCTGTTAATTGTGCATGATTACCATCACAAAGCCTAAATTACGTTTAGACTTTTCATTCTTTCATGGGGTGTGAGCATCACTGGCAAGGTCAGCATTTGTTTCCCATCCCTAATTGCCCTTGTAAAAGCTGTGTTGAGCCACCTCCTTGAACTGCTGCAGTCCATATGGTGTAGCTACAGCCATAGTGTTGTTAGCAAGAGAGTTCCAGATTTTGATCCAGTGAGAGTGAAGGAATAGTGGTATATTTTCAAGTCTCGATGGAGTGAGGTTTGGATGAGATCTTGCAGGTGCTGGTGTTTCCACAAGTGTGGTTGCCCTTGTCCTTCTAGGTGGTAGAGATCACGAGTTAGAAAGGTGCTGTTAAAGGAGGCTTGATGAGTTGCTGCAGTGCATATGTATATGGCACACACTGCTGCCACTGCTGTGTTGGTGGAGGGAGTGAGTGTTTAAGATGGTGGCTAGGGATGGATCAAAGTGGACTACTTTGACCTGAACTTTGCTGAGTTTCTTGAATGTCATTGGATCTGAACTTATCAAGGCAATTGGAGAGTATTCCATCACCCTCTGGCCTTGTCCCTTGTAGGTGCTGGACTGGCTATGAGGAGTCAGGATGTGAGTTCCTTGCTGCAGAATTCCCAGTCATAGTACTTATTTGACTGGTCCAGTTAAGATTCTGGTAAATTCTAAGTCCCAGGATGCTGATGTTGGGGGATTCAGCAATGCAACCCCATTGAATGTAAAGGGGAGATGGTTAGATTCTTTCTTGTTGGAGATGGCTATTGCCTGACACTTGTGCGGCACATATGTTATTTACCACCTATCAGTCCAAGGCTGCGTAACTACATGACTGCTTCATTGTGTGTGGAGTCACAAATGCTACTGATCTCTGTGTAATCATCAGCAAACATCCCCACTTCTAATCTTATGATGAAGGGATGCCATTAATGAAGCAGCTGAAGATGGTTGTGCCTAGGACACTACCCTGAGGAACTCCTGCAGCGATGTCTCTAGACTGAGATGATTGGCCTCCAACAACCAGAACCATCTTCCTCTGTGCCAGGTGTGACTCCAATGAGTGGAGTGTTTCCCCCTGATTTCCATTGATTTTAATTTGCTTGGGCTCTGGAAGATTTTGATAATGCTACCAATGTTTAGGGTAATCTACCCTATGTTACATCTATGGATTTTATTTTTAATTACCTTTTTAAATACTTTAGTTTGAATTTCTGTTAGTGAACCAGTGGGCAATCAAGGTGGTTGGGGAAATAGGATGGCTGTTGTTGTTTGTGAGAAACTACACTTAATGGATTTATGACTTTAAATTGCCTGAAAGTCTTGGGTTTGAGCAGTTATTGTTGTCTTGATTGGATTGCAGTTAAGAGTCTTTTTTATTAACTTTGATTAAATGGCTAAAAGGATAATTTACTTTAGATGACCTTATCTTTAAACAAAACCCATGCATTGATTTAATTGATTGTTTGGGAGAACATCTGTATTGGAGGAAAACTTTTATCTTAGTTTTGAAATTTTGGTAGGGAGTATTTTTAACATTTGCTCTTAATGATTTTAGTATTTGTGGGAATGGGTTAGATATGTTGATGTGAATGTTTATGATAGGTATACTACTGACATTGTTTATACATTGGTAATCTGTATCTAAAGGGTGTACCATTTGTTTGCAATTGAACATAAACTCTGGGGAGGCCAGGGGACAAGGGATGGACATTTATCTTTAGTCTACATTTTGTTTATTCATTCATGTGATGTGGGCGTTGCTGGCTAGGCCAGCATTTATTACTCATCCCTAGGTGCCCTTGAGAAAGTGGTGGTGAGCTGCCTTCTTGAACCGCTGCTGCCCATGTGGTGTAGGTACACCCACAGTGCTGTTAGGGTTGGAGTTCTAGAATGTTGACCCAGCGGCAGTGAAGGAATGGCAATATACTTCCAAGTCAGGATGGTGTGTGGCTTCGAGGGGAACTTCCAGGTGATGGTGTTTGTGTCTGCTGCCCTTGTCCTTTTACATCAGGAGTGGGGAACCTTTTTCTTATCAAGGGCCACCCACACATAGACAAAATCAGTCATGGGCCACACAAATGTAAAAAACTTAATTTTTTTTAAGAGAGAATACAGAAACATTCAATTCACCCACTGTTTTAATGCAATGACTGAGTTTGCTTTTCCCTAATAAGTAGCACAGTTTCTGTGTCTCAATCACAGCACTCCTGAAATTCAGCTCAACTCTTTATTGCTTTCCTTTCCCAATCTCTATCTCACTGCAGAATTTTCGGGTCAGCGAGCGGGGGCAGGGCCCACTCGCTGACGCATAAAATGGCGTGCATCCCGATGTCACTGCGTGTCATTTAGATTGTCAGTTCAGCAGGCGCGCAGAGGACTCGGCTGCGCACCCACTGAACTGTCAAAGCATTATTAAGTCCATTAAGACATTAATTAAAGTTGTTAAGAATGCTGCCCGTCCAACCTTAAGGCTGACGAGCAGGCAAAGAGCCCAGGCGACCTTCACATTTTTCATGAAACCTTATCCATGGGCGGGATGAGGTTTCATGAAGGGTTTATTAATTGAATAAAACATTTTGGAAAAATTAATAGACATGTCCCAGCTCATGTGACAGTTTCACATGAGGGGACATGTCCTTAATTTGTTTTTCCCTGAGGCCCCGAGTCAAGGAATCCTCCCCCCACCACCCACTGCCCCCCCACCCCACCCCCCCGCCCCCCCCACCACCACCACAACCCCCCACTCCCCGCCGCCAGCAGGGCCTTAATTGGCCTGCCCACATAAAATGGCGCTGTTGGACCCGATCAGGGGTGCTGATTGGGTTTGCGCCCTCTCCCGCCTGCCCCTGCACAACGCCCACCCCGACGGGGGGAAACTTCAGCCCTCTGTCTTTCTCTCTTTTTCTCTCTCTCCTTTCCAACCTTGTGTGTGTCTCTGTCTCCTTTCCCTCTCTGCCTATTTGTCTGTCTCTCTCTCTCCTTTTCCATTCTCTTTCTCTCTCCTTTCCCACTCTGTCACACCCCCAAACCAGCCTGGGACAGTGATTCAGCAACTCAATGCTCTGGTCAACTCGCAGTCCAAGGCTGCACATGGGCCTGGAGCCTGAGCCCCTTCCTCAGTCTGCAGGGCTTGAGGTCCAATCCTGGGACACAAAAGGAGCTGGGAGAAGAATGTGGGAGGGTGGCGCGAGGTGCGGATGGAGCCAGGTCTCCTGCTTCCTTTGTTCCCCCACCCCAAGTAACTCACTATAAGGTTTATAGTGCAGAATGTCTAATTTCTGTGCTGTCCCAACAAGTTCCTCTATCCTGGGAAGGATCATATCTCTGTTATCAGGTCCAGCTGGGAAATGAGTTCTCTGAGTTGAAATCTGAGCATTCAGTACACTGACTGGAAGAATAGAGGAGCTGAATAGTACTTAAATGGAGAAAAACTGCAGGAAGCTACAGCACAGAGGGATTTGGGAGTCCTTTTGCAGGAATCCCAAAAAGCTAACATACAAATTCAGCAGGTAATAGGGAAGGCAAATGGAATGTTGGCCTTTATTTCAAACGGAATGGAGTATAAAAATAGGGAAGTCTTGCAAAAACTATACAAGGCACTAGTTAGACCGCATCTAGAATACTGTGAATAGTTTTGGTTCCCTTACCTAAGGAAAGATATACTGGCATTGGAAGCAGTCTAGAGAAGGTTCACCAGGTTGATCCTGGATATGGAGGGATTTTCTTATGAAGAGAGGTTGAGTAGGTTGGGCCTGTATTTATTGGAGTTTAGAAAAATGAGAGGTGACCTTATTGAATCATATAAGATTCTTAGGGGGTTTGACATGGTAGATGCTGCGATGTTGTTTCCCTTTGTAGGAGAGTCTCGGATCAGAGGGCATAATCTCAGAATAAGGAGCCGTCCATTTAAGACAGAGATGAGGAGGAACTTCTTCTCTCAGCGGGTAGAGAATCTGTGGAATTCTTTACCACAGAGGATTGTAGAAGCTGGGTTGCTTAGCATATTCAAGGCTAAGATAGACAGATTTTTAATCAGTAAGGGGAATCAAGGTTTAAGGGGGAAAAGGCAGGAAAGTGGAGTGGAGGATTATCAGATCAGCCACGATCTCATTTAATGGCAGAGCAGACTCGATGGGCTGAATGGCCTACTTCTGCTCCTACGTCTTATGGCCTTATGGATTGCTCTATTCACAAGTAGATAACATAATAGGAAGTTATTGGGAGTGGATAAAGACTACTGAAGTACTTGTTTGTCTCCTTTCTGTTCCGTGGTATAAAAGTAATTTTTCCTGTCCTCCTTTATTCTCCACTCCCCCTACAGAACACATCATTCTGGCCAGCCTAGTCATGGTTGACCTGGAGACCTGTTCTCAGATCTTTTCTATTAGGCCTCTTGAGTTGGCCACCCACTGTGGCTGTCCGGGTCGCTCACAGATCGCCACCTGATCGGCAGCCGGCAACTGGCAGCTTCACATCCCTGCCCTGTGCTCCTGCTCCTGGATCTCGGGCATTGCTCTCCCCCCACAGCCTGGGCCTCTGGTGACTATGGCCGAGGCTCAGGATCAGAACATGTTGACAGCTGGCCCAGAGTGCAGCATGAGAGGGGAGATGCAGAACTGGATTTTGAAATGTCCCCACTGGCTGGACGAAAAAGTGCAATAGATCCGACTCTCAGGCTGGGGGTTCCTCACCCTTATTCTAGATGGTAGTGGTCATGTGTTTTGAAGCTGCTTTCTAAGGATCCTTGGTAAGTTCCTGCTGTGCATCTTGTAGATGGTACACACTGCTGCCACTGTGTGTCGGTAGTGGAGAGAGTGAATGTTTGTGGATAGTGTGCCAATCAAGCGGGCTACTTTGTCCTGGATGATGTCAAGCTTCTTGAATGTTGTTGAAGCTGCACTCATCCAGGCAAGTGGAAAGTACTCCATCAGACTCCTTACTTGTGCCTTGTAGATGGTGGACAGGCTTTGGGGAGTCAGGAGGTGAGTTACATATCGCAAGATCCCTAGCTCCTGACCTCTTTTTGTAGCCAAAGTATTTGTATGGTTGGTTCAGTTCAGTTTCTGGTCATTGGTAACCCCCAGGATGTTGATAGTTATGATAGGGAGATTCAGTTATGGTAATACTTTTGAAGGTCAAAGGGCAATGGTTAGATTCTCTCTTGTTGGAGATGGTCATTACCTGGCACTTGTGTGGCACAAATGTTACTTGTCACTTGACAGCCCAAATCTGGATATTGTCCAGATCTCACTGCAGTTGGACATGAACTGCTTCAGTGAATGTTTGACTCTAGTTACAGAGGTGGGGTGACACGAGATGACCTGCACCCTAAACCAATGGCAGAAGTGAATTTGGACTATTTCCAAATAAGGGACCTTAGAATAATGAGAAAAGCAAGAGGGGGATGGTGGGGGTGGGATGGGGGGGTGGGGGGGGTGGGGGGGGGGTGCGGTGCGGGGGTGGCGATGGATAAAAGTTGGAAAATTGGGATCTTTGTTGGCACAGTTTAACCATGGCTTTAGTGGTATGATTCTTCTAAGAGACAGTTCAACATCACTTCAGAGACAAACAATGAGAAAGGCATCGCCAGTGCTGGCAATACTCAAGGAATCCTCAGAACTTGAGTGATAAGAGACTTCCATGTTGTCTTCACTGTTTTTTGTTAAGTATTTGTAAAATCTTGCTTAATAAATTCTACTTGATTCATAAATACTAATTATTTGTACCTTGTTAGGTCAGGCACAACTAAGGACCCTAGTGTTAGAAATTAAGAATTCAGAACTTAGAGATTTTAATTGGAGGGGTTTTATACCTCAAAACCCCTAAACCTTACAGCTCTTTGATGCTGCACTCAGTCAAATGCTGTCTTGATGTCAAGTGTAGTCACTCTCACCTTACTTCTTGAGGTCAGCTCTTATGTCCATGTTTGGACCAAGACTGTAATGAGGTCTGGAGGCGAGTGGTCCTCGCAAAATCCAAAGTGAGTATTGGTGAGCAGCTTATTTCTATGTATGTGCCACTTGATTGTACTTCCTTGTACATCTTCCAGCACTTTGCTTAGGATCCAGAGTAGACTGATGAGGCAGTAATTGACCCGTTTGGATTTGTCCTACTATTTTGTGGACATTGTTTGGGAGAGACCAGTGTTGTTGCTGTATTAGAATAGCTTGACTTGGTGCATGGATAGTTCTGGAGCATAACTCTTCAGGTCTATTGCCAGAATGTTGTCAGGCTCCATAACCTTTTCTGTGTCCAGTGCCTTCAGTCATTTCTTGATATCATATGGAGTGAGTTGAATTTTCTGAAGACTGGCATCTGTGATGCTGGGGTCATCAGGAGGAAGTTGAGATGGATTGTCTACTTACCACTTCTGGCAGAAGATGGTCATAAATGCTTCAGCCTTGTATTTTGCACTCATGAGCTGCTCTCCCCCATCATTCAGAATGGGGATATTTGAGGAGTCTCCTCTTCTGCTTAAGTGTTTAGTTGTCCCCCACCATTCGTGATTGGATGTGGCAGGACTGTAGAGCTTTGATCAAGTCTGTTGGTTGTGGGATCACTTAGCTCTGTCTATCACATGCTGCTTCCACTGTTTGGCATGCATGTAGAGCAATTGTCACCAGGTTTGTACCTCATTTTTAGTTATGTCTTGTGCTGCTCCTAGCATGATCTCCTGCAATTCTCAATGGACGAGGTTGGCCCCCCTGGCTTGATGCTAATGGTAGAGTGAGAAATATGACAGGCCATGAGATTATAGATGTATAATTCTGCTGATGCTAATGCCCACAGTGCCTCATGGATGTCCAGTTTTGAGCTGCCAGATCTGTTCTGAATCTATCCTGTTTAGCACATTGATAGTGCCACACAACATGATGGACAGTATTGTAATTCTTGTAGAGACTGATAACTCGTTAAAACGAAAGGAATCCCCATGATGCCAATGGAAAGAAAACCACTGGACAAAATTTTGCTTTTTAAAACTTTTATTGTAACAAACCAACTCCAATCAACATAACTCAAACATTAATTAGCAGAAGAGGATATTTTAAATAAAAAAGGTAAATTTTGCTTTAAATACTTGATACAAGAAAGAGACACGTCACGTAGTTACAAACACCCGCATTGTTTCCCACATAAATGTGGCATCAGGTGTAATCTCATTCTTTCCAACTCAGCCTCCATCTTCTAGGTTTTCTCACTTCTCATCCAATTGTTCAGGCTCCTGAATCACATTGACCAGCACTGTATTCCATCTGAAGTCTCAGACATGTTTACTGCTGACAAGGCACGTGTATATAAACCCTCGCTCACTCGGATCACAGCAGCCTTGTTGGCATAGAATCCCCAGAGAGTCCCTTCCCTTAACCCTTTAAACATTCTGGGGAGTTCTGGCATCACTTCAACAGCGGTAATGTGTATTGTCCAATCCATAATCCTTCACTCCTCCTGTCTTTAGTGTTTTGTCTTTTCCAACTGTATAAAATACACAGTAACACAGTCTCTGCTCTATTCTCAGAGTTGTACTTCAAGACAAGGATCTGTTCTAAAACTGCCAAACTCAAAAAAAACCTGTTCCATCTGGCGAAAGCCTGGCCTGTTCTCTTTTTTCACCATATCCCTGTTTTCTGAACTGCCAAACAGAAAAATAAACGGACTCACCCCACTTCAATTAGCTTTCAATTTACCCTTTTCTTCTTAGCTATCCATCCCCATGGAAACCCCAGATCACATGGGTATTTGTTGGAACATAATGATGCCATAATCAAGAAACCAATTTATCATCTTTCAAAATACTTCCCAGCATATTTTGTTCTTAAAGGGACATTGCACAAAAGAAAACACAGGGGTTTCCCATCACATGTCATCACAGTATCCTCAGTGTGAGGATAGGACCTCATCTCTACAGGATTGTATTTGATTAAGTGATAGTAGGGCCTGGTAAGGTTATCAAGAATAAACCACATGGTTTGCTATTTATAGACAAAGCAAACCTATCCTTTATTGAAGAACAAGGCTTGAGTTTGTTTTTTTTTTGCAACTGAATGACTAAGCAATGATTTTTTTTGGGCCAGTTCTGCAAAACCTATGACATATGTTATTTATCATTGCTTAAGTAACTGCCTATTAATTTGCAATTAAAATAACTTTTCATACAGATTAATGGAAGTAGAGACTGAGCAGATTGACTCAATGACTCAGTTTAATCAAGGCATCTTTTAAAAGGTCAAGCAGATGCATATTGTAGTGTAGCTGCTAAACAAATTAACTCCTCCCAACTGCTATCATATGCTACTATTTTTGGATGTGATATTCTGGATTTTTTTTGAATGATGAAAGTAATGAACTGCAGAAACCAATACAGTAGTACTTTTTGTGTTATCATTCACTGCATGAATAGTGCTGTATTGCTTTAATGTTCTAAATAAATCATTATGGATGATTTGTGTAGGAGGGTAATTTTGCCATAAGTGAATAACTTCACATTTTCATCCATGGAAAATGTCATGAAAAATCTGTATAGTTTCAGAAGTACTTGTGGTTCTTAAGGATACAATAATCCTAATTAGCACGGTAAGTGTAATGGTGCAACGTCAAAAGTAAATTGACTGAATACAATTTCTTACTAAATCTCATGATTAATTATTTTGCTAGACTGTAAAATGAATAGCAATGATTAATTTATGATAATAAGATGCATGTTTTGTTTTTATATTTTTGTATTTATTCTATGTTATTCCTCCATTTTAGGTCCACTGAAGCCATACTTCATTTCATGAGCAGGACAAAGAACAAACAACCTGTTTTCAGGATGTAACTAATACTTTTCTCAACTACCTGCTTGAAACTCTGAGAACAGCATAAAATGGTTTCTCCGCCTCCCCCCCACACCCCCCACACCCCCCGCTCAATTTTCCCTCCTTTGTTTCCAGTGAGTAATTGCTTAATCTTTACTCAGAATTTCTGCCAACAAAGATATTAAGAACTGAGCAAATAAAGAATTTCAGATTAATTTCCCCTTCCCTAAAATATTAGACATTCTTTTGTAGTGAGCTGAATTGCAACCATGATTTATAAATCAAGGAAAGAACAGAAAGGAATAGATAGATGTTGAGAATACATAACGTTTAAATAAAAACTATTTCTTGACTATTTTCTACAGTATCGAGTGCAATGAGGAACATGAAATAAATATGATAGGCTAGAAGCCTTTAGTCCCCCGCTTCAGTGGCACATCCCTGGGAACCCTTCTGGACACCGTTGGAGCCCATCATGATATCCTTTACCCCCGCTCTGGCTTCAGGAGGCCCATCAGAGTCATCAGTCTGGCTTGGGAGATGGTGGCAGTGGTGACCAGTGCCAATGCTGCACAGAGAGGTTCACCATCCAGTGCTATTGGGGTAAGGCAACCATCTCATCATTCTAAACTTACAAATTCAGAAGCCCATCACACATTCACTGGTATCTCACTCATTGCCAGCTCAAGGGACATCACCACTCACTCTCTCACACACACCCTCACATCTCCATCTGGATTCATCTCCTTTGGGGACTGCCTCCTCAGCTCTGACCCTCTTGAAGTCACTTGCACAGATCAACCATTTGTCCCCATTCACAGCCTGTAATCCCCAAACCCTGCAGCCTCTTGCCTTCCCTGAGGCCATTTCTCCCCTTTCCCCAAGTAAGCCATAGACCTGCAGCCATTGAAAAGCCACTCCAACTTTATGGCTGATCTCGTAAGTAGAGGCCTGCCTGTGAGCTCCTTAAAAGTGATGTAGTGCTGCCTGCGAAGCCTGGTGCTGATGACTGCAAGTGCTGCCTGAAGAAAGGTAAGCAAACAGACCTCAAAACCCTGAGCAAAGCACAGCTCACCAGGTGCATGTCACTTATGTTCAGTTGTATGCAGACGTGCTTGGATGATCCAGAGCGGGGGAATGGTTCTGATGAGCTGGGCTTATAATGATATGCAGATGTATTACAATGAAGTTCCCGACGTGCAGTGGCATTGACGGGCGGAGAGGACAATTGCAAACTGGTTTCACGATATTGTGAAACCAAATTTTGGCCTTCCTGCCATATTGTCTGCTCATGCCAACCATGATGCCCGATGCCAGTGGACATGGAAAATTCCGCTGATTGTATAACAGTGCACAGCACAGACCGACACAAATTGTCCCTTTCTCAGTAGCTAGGTTAATGCACTCAGGAACTGCAGATGGCGACTTCTCTCCATATTTTCCTGATTCAGTCACTGGATACCAAGTCACATTTAAAGATCTCCTTCCCCTCCTCAACATGCTATTATCAATTTTTATTCAGTTGGACTGATCGCGAATGTTGCAGGCTGGACTGGTTGGTCAGCAGAGAACAGAGTTGAAATTCTCAGGCAGGAAATTTCCTCGTGGCTGCTCAACCTCCATGTCATCACTTAGTTGGAAGAATGAGCCTATAGGGCAGGACCTGCTGTGAAGAAATGCCAGTCTGCTCTGGGAGGCAGGGAATGACTCAGTCAGATGGCCTTCTAAAGCAGGTATGATGGTGAGGGTAGAAATTGCAAGTTGGGACCAGTGAGTCATTCTGGCGCAAAGTTCTCTGATCAGCGGATGTAGAGTACATTTCTCTCATTTTGTGAGCAGCAGTGCCCATGGGAGCAAGCCTCAATTCTGGAGGACTCATGGACAATTTGTAAGAGTTGGCAACCCTAGTAGAAAGATCAACCTAACAGGTTTAGTTAAAGCAGAGCTGGCAGAGAAACAAAGACACATCAAAGCTGTTTTATTAACATGTAAAATGTATTTCCCGGAGCAAGAATTAGTGGATTTTATAACATGTAATAACTCATTGATTTATTAGGTCTTATTAACCATAGAAAAAACATTATTAATAGAAGTACATTTAATTTTGCAGCACAAAAACAGGCCGCACTACCCAACAAGTCCATGCGGTGTTTATCCTCTGCACAAACCTGCTCCTGTCTTAGTTCATCTCACCTGATCAACAATCCTTCTAACTGTTTCCATCTCCTTTACTTATCTAGCTTCTCCTTAAATGATACTTACTCAACTCTGGACAAGTAATAAGCATTATAGTTTGGCATTGCAAGAAGAAACACAATGGGCTGGATTTTAAGTTTGCGACATGCTGGGAGCGCGAAACCTCTAAGCAAGTGCTGCATGTTTGTCATTGGCTTTTTAACTCAACTACTTCAATAACCTATTTGGATTTCCCAATGAATTAATGCCAACAGATGTAATGTGGACCTGCCTCATGCAATTTTAACTCCAACATGTAAAGTGACCCTTCAAACATGCAACCTGAAGTAGCTGGAGGTGAGAAGGACTGAGGAACAGGTCTTGCCACAGAAGGTGGAAGGTCAAAAGCTGCATCCCAATACAGCCAGTCTTCCTTCAATGTGCTGCTGGGGGCCGATGTGCTGCTGGGGAGGAAGAAGCTGGCTGGGAATACCAGGATGGCACAGTTGGAGGTAGCACATGAGATGGAAAGTTGAGAGCAAAGGTGCATTCTCTTATATCTTGATGTGTGTACCACCCAAGCCCCAAACTTTGCCTCCTCAAGCTGACTCCTGCACTTCACTCCTCACACCAACTTAGCTTTCAGGGGCACCCATCCCTCGTTGTCTATTCATGTTCGATTCCTTGTTATTTGACAATGTCTAAGCTGTAAAAGATATCATCATTTTCTGTGGGTCCTGTCATGACAGAAAGGGATCAGCATGGATGTTTATGGAACTGGCAGTTTATATTGTCATTGTTGGTGCTTGGGGAACTTCTGCAGCTTTGCCACTTCTGGCCTTCCTCTGGGCACGTCAGATGTTTTGGGTTTTGTGTAGATGGTCCTTGGACCATGCTGAGCCAAATTTGAGTGCTTGCCTTCATGTAGACCAGTCAGCTGCAATGTTTTCCCAAGAGGTCAAGGTCTGTAATGCACAAGTTTATAAGTCTCTTTTTTAAGGGTATCCTTATATTGATTTGACTGACCGCCTCAATGTTGTTTTCCCATAGAAAATCTGCTTGGGGATTCTGTAATCATCTATGTGGGAAACATGGCCATCTATGTCAAGTTTTTTGCAGTGTGGTCTCCACACTGTTGAGCCCAGCATAATGGGGGATCTTGTTTGTGATTTTGTCCTGGTATCAAATTCTCATGATGGACCTCAGATGTCTCTGATGGAAGCATTCAAGAGCTTTGATGTGACACCTATAGCACACCCAGGATTCTGTGCCATGCATCAGGGTAGTGAGGACAATGCCCTGGTAGGCTGACTTTGGTCTTTGACTTAATGCTTTGCTGCTTCCATGCTTGATCATGGAGTCGGCCCCAGACAGAACTTGCTTTCTGGGAGTATGTGTCTTTAGCTTCATCAATAGTAGCATCCCTAGGGAGCATACTACCAAGGTATGAGAATTTTTCTACTGCCTTAAGGCTGGAAACATCAATGTTTATGTCTGGTGCTTCACAGCCCATGTGCCTGGTGCTGGGTGAAACATAATCTTGATCTTGAGGTTCGACATCAAAGAAAACGATTTTACTGAATTACTTGAGAGATTCGGTCTCTGAATGTCCAAAATGTAAACGACACCTCCAAAGTATGTAGAGTAACCCCTCAGGGCAAGTACTGTGAACAAACCCTTTTACACATGCAGGTAAGAAAGCCGTTGTGAGTACTCAGTACTTATTGCCATATTTCACTGTCATGCTTTCAGCCCCCTGAATTGCCATTGACTTTTGACCTTGCTTTCACTGACAAGTTCCTGGAAGTGTGTCAATTATTTAACCGTTATTTTATATACGAATGAATGTGTGCCTCAAATTTGAACAAAGTTACATAATAAACAGACAAAGGCCAGGCTTCCTGGTTTTCAAGAATCCTGAAAACTGAAGAGGGATGAGAACAGCCACACCCAGCAGGGTTAGTGCCTTTCCAGCACTGCTTGTGGGCCACGGGAAAGATGAATACTTCTTCGCCCTGCCTCCCAAGCTAACCAGCTTCTCTTTAATCGATTGGCCGATTCCTCCAAACCATAGTTCAAAGCCACCTGACCCATGACAAAGCTCTCCTCTGCAATTCCCCCTCACCCACCCAAAATCCATGATATCCCCATCTGACACATGATCGCTCCTTTCTCTCTCTGCTTCCTCCACTTTCCAGCAGTGGCCTTTCAGCACAGAGATACATATCCAGCAGTTGCGCAGCCTCTCAATTTGGCCAGCTGTCAGCTGGAAAATGGAGAATAACAATTCAAATGAAATCTTGCCATTCAATTTCAACATTACTCACATTGTCGGGTTACTCAGCTAATAAAACTCATTCACCCCCTGCAAATATTGGGACCCCAGTCTCTATGTTTTTTCTTTATCCTTTCATGGGATTTGGGTGTCACTGGCAAGGCCAGCTTTTGTTGTCCATCCCTAATTGCCCTTGAACTGAATAGCTTGGTAGGACATTTCAGAGAGCAGTTAAATTTGGGTCTGGAGTCCAGACCAGGTAAGGACAGCAGATACTGTCCCTAAAAGGATATTAGTGACCAAGATGCACTTTCATAACAATTGATGATAGCTTCATGGTCACCATTACTGAGACTTGTTTTTAATTCCAGATTTTATTAATAGAACTTAAATTCCACTAACTGCCATAACAGGACTTGAACCCAATGGACCTGAGGCATTAGCCTGGACCTCATGACATTACAAATACACCACCATCTCCCTCTGTTGGTGGTTATTGGAAATCTATTAATGATTATCAAGGTATTGCAATGCAAGCAATTGCAAAAAAAGTTGCCAAGTCAAATGCCTGTGACTTATCCAAATGGAAAAATGTAAAATTTGCCATTTGACCACTGACCTTCTGCTACATAGTATGAAAACTCTTAGAACTCCAATAATTCTACAAGCATTACTTTGTATTAAGATTCTACATTTACCACAAAATATTTGAGGATTTTTTGCTGTTCTACATTGCTATGCTGATATTGTCTGCCACATTTACCTGCATGACACATTAAAAGTAATTAATTGTGAAGCTCTTTGAGATGTTACAACATTAGGTAGTATATAAAAGCAAGAACTATTTTATTGATAAGTGTCTCTGATATTATCATTACAAGCTGTATCATATATCATGCAATCCAATCCTTTGAAGCATACATAAATCTTGGTGCGGTATGAAGATTTTTTATAAATCCAACACTTTCACAAGCAATGTTTAAAATGTGTTGCAATACCTTGTACCAGTTCAGTAAAACCTCTTTCTTTGATCTCTGTAACTAACTCCTTTACACATTGTCTTCCAGGGTTGATGCAATCATTGTCTCATAGGACGTTAAGAAATTTTGACCCACCACAAGGAAGCTGCATTAGCTGAAGAAGGCGTTTATATCCAAGTCCAGCCCACATAGGTGTAATGCCAGACTGTAGAAAGCTGTTGTTCATGGGAACATCTTTCTTGGTAGTGTTCACAAGTTAGAGATGCAAATGAAGCCAAAGTGGATGATTACTGTTCCTTCATTTCCCACAGTATAATCCCAGAGCATAAAGAATTGAAGGATTTTTTTTCTACTATTTTTCAAGAATGATCATTACTGGATAAGCTGGTACAGCCAGCCGGACAGGACAGGAGGGCATGGAATACAGGCAGGAAGAAGATGCCAAAATTTTACAAAATCTGCCCAGCAAAACTTCATCAAAGAAGCTGACATCAGAAGATATCAGTTGCTGGGTGTCTGTGGTAGATAAACTACCAGAAATCAGTGTTGAGCCTGAAGGCTGAAAAATACCTAAGCCTCAAGATTCCATTGAGTTTCAATAGAACACTGTAGGTGGCTAAGGCCAGAGACGTGAGAGTGAGGTGGAGAATTAAAATGATTGGTGATCAGAAGTATGACTCATCAACCTGAAAAGTTAACTCTATTTTTTCTGTCCATAGACCTGTTGAATATTTCCAGCGTTTTCTGTTTTTACACCGTCGTTTAATCTTTAAAATGAAAACAGAAAATGCTGAAAACACTCAGCAGGTCAGGCAGCATTGTGCAGGGAAACAGAGTTAAATGATGACCCTTCATCATTTAATCTGTCCTACTTTCCATCTTATCACAGACTGCCCCTTCTGTTTCTTTTCCCCTCAACCCCCTTTTCCTAGCTCTGTACTTATTTAACTTAAGTTACATCTCCAACTTTTTTCAGTTCTGAAGACAGGTAATTGACCTGAATAATTAACTGTTTTTCTCTCTGCAGATGCTCCCTGACCTGTTGTGTAGTTCCAGCATTCTCTGTTCCTATTTCAGATATCCAGCATCCACAGAATTTTGCTTTGGTGAAAGTGCTGTGATGTGGCTTACTCCCAAACTTTTCTTGTTTCCACTGCACAAAGCAACCTCGAAAAGTCAGCCCAATGACCTGGATTTTGAGATAATAATAACGGTGAGGCTATTAGCAATCATCCATATTATGGAATAAATTGGATAGCAACCTCCAGCATCTGCACAAACTCAGCAAAATACAGAAGCCTGGAAGTTGCTGTCTGAGATGTCCTTCTCCTCCACAAGCTTTGCTACATCAGTACCTTGCAAATAGATTCACCATTAACATATTGAACGACATGAAATTGCAGTGCTTATCCACTAGATATCCACAAAATAGGCCAGAAGAAGTTAGGATTGGTTCATTCAAGTATAATTGTATTTTTAATGACATGGTTAGTCTTAATTACTGACAAACACCCTCTCTGACACTGAAAATTAACTTATACAAGTGTGGACTCTCATATTTTCAGATTTTAATTATTTTTATGACATTGAAGAAAGTTCAATTTATATAATGTTGTTAAACTTTTCTTCTGACTCTTTTAACCCTCTCTTTTTCTCTTCATCCCATCTCCCTTTCCCTCTCTTTGTTTTGCATTCTGTACTCAATTTTCCATTTCTGCAACACTGTTGACTTTGCCCCTGTCTCAGCTCATCTGCTGCTGAAACCGTCATCTATGCTTTCATTGTCTCTAGACTTGATTATACCAATTCATTCTTGGGCTGGTCTCCCATATGCTAACCTCCATAAGCATGATGTTGTCCAAAATTCTGCTGACCGGGTCTTAGCTCACACCAAGTCCCATTGTCCTTTCATCCCTCTGTTCGCTGACCTACATTGGCTTCTGGTCAAACAATATCTTGATTTTAAAATTCTCATCCTTGTTTCAAATCCCTCCATGGCCTCATTCCTTCCTATATCTGTCATCGCCTTCAGCCTGACACCCCTCAAGATATCTGTGCTCCTCTAATTCTGGCCTCTTGAGCATCCCCAATTTTAATCACTCCACCATTTCTGGCTCCGCCATCAGTTGCCTAGGCCCCACCTTTTCATGTTGCTTTCCTCTTTTCAGATAACACTCAAACTTTATCTCTTTGCCCTAGCTTTTGGTCACCTGACCTAATATATCCTTATGTGGCTTGATGTCATACTTTTTTTCATAATGGTCCTATGAAGTGCTTTGGGTCCTTTTATTACATTAAAGGCACTAAATAAATATGTTATTGTTAAGTATTGTAATTTAAATTTCCTGCTTTGGACTCTGTGAGCACAATATTTGGCTCCTTAGCACACATTTATTCCATGCTATGAGTGTCAATTTGGCTCCAAAATGGTGTCTGTGGTATGTCTTCATCCTTCTAGTGCTGGCCAGGCTGGACACCATTTGGGTAAGGGCATCAGTGCATGCACAGTGTGTGTTTTCCAGAATTGAGCAGAGTAGGAATGTTATGCTGAGTTTATACCAGCACTGCCATATTGGATCTCAACACTCCAACTAATACCCTCCTTTAACCTTGCACAGCTAGACATGTGTTCAGTAGCTGAGAGGAAACCCCACCCCCCCAACTCAGCCCAACCTAACAACTCAACTTAAAGCCATCATCACTTACTTTCAGGTCAGTTGCTGATTAAGCCCACCTCATTTTTGCTGTGATTATCAAAGTATTTTGTGGTTTGTAGAGTTATTTACAGTTGCTGGGGTCTACAGGAAATGGTGTGGCATGTGCTGAAGAAAATTGCATTGACTTCAAGTATTCTGCAGACGTCACTTCTTCCCAGATGTGAATGCAATAGTATTTATCCTCTTTTGCTACAGCGAGATAAGGAGAATGAGCAGAGGTGATAAGAAGACCAAGCTGCTGTAAGAGAAAGGAAGAGAGGGAGATGGCCTTTCAGTAGGAGGCTATATCCAGTCAGTGTCCAAGGAGCAATTCTCCTACCTGAACCTCAGTGAGGAACAGAGTATCAGACATCTCCTCTTCACTTAGGATGTTTTCGCTGAAATCTAGCTCCTGCTGCGGTGAGGATCTCAAACTCAGAGCAAGGCAAGGATGCCAGTGGCTGTAAAGGTGACCATGGTGATGAACATTTTTGCACCTGGATCTTTCCAGTCTGGAGCAGGTGATATTTCTAACATCTCCCTGTTTTCTGTCCACTGTTGCATAAGAGAGGCCACACTGCAAGAGAGCTGAATACAGTTAATGCTGAGGGAAGCAGGTGGAGCAAGCTGGCAATCTTGTGAGGATTGCAGGCTTCCCTGTGGCGCAAGGTGGAACTGACTGCAGGCACATCTCTTTGCATGCAGCCACCATGACAAGCCAAAGGTTTGGCTAACAAGGGCTATCCTTTGACTCTGCTGCAAAACCCACACACGGCACAATTTTACCCTTGCTGGGTGGGCTTGGCGCTGGCAGGTGGGGGAGGCTGGGAAGCCGACTGCCGCCCGCGATCGGGCCTGGAAGGCAATTTCACATTGTGGGCCAATTAAGGCCCGCCCAGCATGAAACGTGAGTGGCAGCGCTGCCTGTGTGGGCGGGGGGAAGAGTGTGAACCAGCGAGCATGACCTTTGCGCATATGCGCAAGTGCACACTACATAATCTCCCTGAGGCAGAGAGCTGCCTCAAGGAGATGAAAATATATGGAAAAAATAAATAAATCAAAATGTAATTAAACATGAGCAGGGTCATGTTATTAATTAAATTTTAAATTTTTTATCTGCTTTTGGAAACCTCATCCTGCCTCTGGATGAAATTTCCAAAAAGTGCAAAGGCCGCTTGGCGTAAAATTTATTTCAATTAATTTTTTAATGGCCTTAATTGGTATTTTAATTGTTGGTGGGTGCACTGCCGACTCTGGCATGCATGTGCCGACCAAAATATTGCGCGAGTGCGCGATGATGTCAGGACGCACGCCCAATGTCACCACGTGTCATTTTATGCTCAGTTGGGTTGGGTGCCCGCCTGCCGAACTAAACGTTTTCCCCACAGGCCTGAATTTGTGGGTGCGATTGGCGGGCCTGCAACCGGTCGCAATCGGTCCTCAACCCCAATTTCAAGCTGGCTGCCCAATTGAGGCCCGCCCAGCGTGAAATGCTTCTTGGTTGGGAAGGGGCGGGCAGGGGTGGGGGCTTGTCGGCTGCTGGGTCCAATGGTGAACTGGCGGTCGGTTTAAAAACGGCCCAGGCAACTCCTTGAAAGCTGCCAAGGAAGAACTTATCTTCTGCATTGTGAACACAGAGGTTATGGCATCAATTGTGGCTGGAGACACCAGGCGGGAAGGCAGGTTGGTTGGGCACTCTGCCCCCTGGTTTTTGGATGAGTGCCTCACAGTCTTCCTGGAGGAGGTGGCTGCCAGGAAAGACACCCTTGTCCCCAGAGATGGAAGGAGGAGGCCACCGCACCTAACAAAAAGAGCTTGGGAGGAGGTGGCAGTGCAGGTCGGCAGCCACAATGTTTTGCAGCGCACATGGGTGCAGTGCCGCAAAATGTTAAATGACCTGCCACATTCAGGAAGGTTGAGCACCGTGTTGGCATGGATCAGTGTGTTGAAAGGTTAAGGTTTGGCCACCCCCACCGTGGAGCTCAAGCGTGTTAGAGTCCGAGTGTCAGCTCTCAATGACGCCAAAGCTGGCTAAGGAGGTGAGCCTTGGCTACTTGGACTGAGTTCCTTGCGGCTTGAGGGCCATGACTTGGGTGTTCCCTGTAAGGTATTCCTCAGGTGGGGTTGGCCAAGCTGTAATGATGCTGCAGGTAGAGAGTGGACTAATCCATGGTCCTCCACCCTTTCAGGAGAAGATGACCTATAACAGCACTGAAATGTCATGGTTCATACAATGAAAGCCATGCTGCAACATGAAATTTCAATGAGCAAATCATTCGGATGTCTAAACAATGATTTTACTGTCTGAACCACTCTGGAGGAGCATTGCAGCACTCAGCAAAGCATTGTCAAAATTTGTGGTGTTAATGCTGCATGCTACGCAACCTTACCATCGTGAGATACAGCCCTTGCTTCCAGTTATTTGGCAACCCGCTGAACAGCATGAGGACGAGGAAGAGGAAGGAAACAGGTGACCAGTGACGACCCTTTCCATCTGGTTGTCTATGATTGACTCATCTGACTGCAATACCGGTAAATACACTCCAATTTGCCATTCACCAACAATCCTACACCTTACATTCCCTCTGTTGGTGACCATCACAGTCTCTGCTTGACCATAATACTAAAATAAAAGCCACTTCAAAATAAACATTCAAAACTGAGTGTAAAAGGTGCATGCCTAGACCATATGCAGCTTGTATATAAGAAGTGATTCATAGGTGAGGGGGAAGTGGGATGTGAGAAGGAGGATCTGGTAGATGGATGCTGGTATCTTTGATGTTTTCAGCCTTGCCTTTGGCCACAGCCTCAGCGATGATCAGTCTCCAATGACGCCAACCACCATCTCCTCCATGGGGGTGTGGACATGCAGCTATGTCTGTCCCCTAACAATTAGGTGCTGCTGCATCCAGTTATGTGCCACCTTGCCCTGTGAGAGAGAAGGAAATGTGTCAGTGAATGTGGTGCAATCTGTTTGGGTGATGTGACTGACATGGTTGATTAGCTGGCAATTTGTGTAAACTGTGAGATGTGGTGTGAGGCTTGCAACAGTGCTAAGTATGTGAAGCTGAGGTAAAGCTATGAATGTTAGGTGCAGGTTGTGATTGATAGAGATTGTTGGGAGATAAGTGATGGGGGTGTGGTAAATTGAGAAGTCTATAAAACTAGTGGTGCAATTGGTGGATTATGGCATTTAAAGATACATTCTGTCACCTTGATTCATTTGAGGTCATTGATCTTTTTGCTGCACTGCATCCAGATCCTCAGGGCTATATTCCTGGCATTGACTAGTCCAGCTGCCTTTGTAAAATTTGTCTGGAGGATCTTGTGACCCCATGTGGATAGATCCCCCGATACACCTCCTGCATCAAAACCTCCTGTGCAGCACTGGAAAGTTTTGAAGCCCACTGTTTGCCATATTGTCACTGTTGAGTGTTCTTCATGTCAAAATCACTTTCAGAATCACTTCCTCTACCTGCACTAACCAAAATGCACCTGCCCTTTAAGAGTTGCTGGGTTGAATTAAGTAGTGTGGGCAGTTTTAACTCGTGCTGGCTTTCACAGTCTTGCTCCCGTTGCTCAAGCATGCAGTGACTGTACAGTGTGCTTCATGGTAGTTGCAAAATACACTCATTTAAATTAGCAGGCAGTATAACGTTTTCATGCTGATTGCATTGGCAGCAGCAGACACTGGCTAAGCATGCATGACAATTCCTGTGTCTGTTTTGGGGCCCTGTAGAATTTTTCCCCACCATGAACCTGAGGTTTTAAAGATGTGGGTGGGTGCATGTAAAGTTCAGCAGGTGGCTTTCCTGTTGCCTAACCGTATGCCCCCGACATGTCTAAAATGTTACGGGGGCAGGGGTGGTATTGGGTGGCTGCCTTGATCTTAGACCTAGTATGTCCCTTAAGGAGCCAATTAAAGGTCTCTTTAGTGCCTCATCCCATGAAAGAAATGTACAGTCTGTTCTTCAATTAAAATGGAATTCAGACATTATAAGAATGTTACAAGACTATGGCCCTTTAATTCTGAAAATGTGATTTTCAAGCTTTCAATTGATTGGAAATTTTGCAATTTGAAATGAGACAGAACAAACTACTTAAAAATTCAAGCCACCTTCCAAGGTGAAGGTAGAAAAACAAGTAAACCAGAGCCCCATCAAAACTTGTCACTGCCTAAGGAAGAGACATGAAAATGCAAAGTGCTGGATATTGAAAAAGTGGGTGGAATTTTACGCCGCTTCCTGCTGGCAGGATTTTCCAGCCCCTCCCAAGTCAATGGATTTTTGAATGACTTGCCGCATTTTCCGGTCCTGCCCCTGCCGCGATGGGGCTGTAAAATTCCACCCAACGGCTGCCACAGACAGATCCACCCAAAACCCCTTGGAAATACACAATGGGAGAAGTATAACAGGCCAGGGTCCAGCCACTGCAGTGAGATTGCAAAAATGGTTTCAGCAGAAGAGACAGGCTGAAAGGTACCTCTCTCTCTTGAAACAGGTTCGAGAATTCAACGTTACCAGAAACCTACCAGTGGACCTAAATTGGCCCCAATATTTAAAAATCAACGCCTCAAAGACAATCAAAGGACACTTAACTGAATATTCTTATAACTTATTTTTTATTGGACTCTAACTTCCCTTATTTCTCATATCTGTGTGAATGATGTTTATTTTTTTCTCATGTTTACTGGTTAATAAATTTGCTCTTTCTTTAACTCAAGAAAACCTTGTTTGATTGGCTACTAATTGCTCGCAGCTTAAATAGTTAAATACGTTCTGATTTGGAAAGGGCATATTCTCATTAAAAAGAAAACTTAAACCTTTGTTATGACCAACCGAGGAGGTTGAATAGAGCGAAGCCAGTTCACCTCTTCTTACCTGGTCATGATAATAATTACAGAAGCACAATTTGGTGGAACCTAATTTATCCCCATATCAAACAGCAGGACACAAATTGTCCTTTGATGAACAGACACTTGCTGAAGCTCAATCTTTCAAATAAAAGTGACTGATTGAACAGTGCCAATATATACAGAGTTTATATATATAAAGGAGGATGACCACACAGGGTGCTGATGAGGACTGGGAAAATACATCATTTTTGTTTGTGCAATTTGACACAATTCCAACCTACTACAGGCATCAGACAAATTCAATTCTCACCTGGCCCCGAGCGCATTTAATTTAATTGATTTTTCTGATCAAAAACAAGCAGCTTTCTTACGCTGCTCATCCTAATGAGCTTTCAGGCTGTGTTCCTGCAATATATTTTATCTCCACCGCTGATCTATTGACCTGTTTGGTACTTTTCTGCCCGTTTGCTTTGGGCCAATCTCCTTTTATCTCACTGAACATTGTACTTTACCAGTGCAGCTTGCTTATCTTTGACCATTCATTATCCTTTACCGCTTTTACATGGAATCTAATTATGTTGTGGTCACTATGTCCCAATTGTTCTCTTACTCTCACAACAGCAATTGCCTCACATCATTTCCCAGAACTAAATCAAGTAATCCTTCTTTCCTTGTTGTTTAGAGGTCCACTGATCTAAGAAACAGTGCTGGATGCATTCTGAAAAACATATTCCACTTTGAGTCTATTCCTTCTGTTTTGGGATAATTATTATCACTCAATATTTAGTTCCCTGTTGTTCATACCAATCAATTTAAACTGACCACCCCCTCTATCTCATCTTCACTGTTTGGTGGTCATTATTCACTCTGAGAACTTTCCTTCCTCATTTTAGCTCTATTAACATGAGTTATGTCTCACTAGAGTTCCCAGCATAATTTTATGTTCTTGCACTATGATCAAATCCTTCGCCAACACTGCTGCCCTATTGCCTTCTCCTCTGTCCTTGCAACAACCACAGCTTGTAATCATTTAGCATTTTTAATGCAGAAAAAAAGTCTCAAGGCACAGAAGCATGATCAGAAAAAAATGGAGGCTGAGCCAAAGAGGGAGAAATTATGAGGGACATTTAAAAACTTGATCAAAGAGCTGGGTTTTAAAGATGGTTTCACAAGAGAGATGGAGAGTCTTAGGAAGGAAATTCATGAGCTTGCAGTTAAATGGCTAGAGCGGGGGTGGTGGGGGGAGGTGTGCGGGGTGGGGGAGTGCAAAAAGATGTAG
Organism: Carcharodon carcharias; assembly: GCF_017639515.1. Classification (NCBI taxonomy): domain Eukaryota; kingdom Metazoa; phylum Chordata; class Chondrichthyes; order Lamniformes; family Lamnidae; genus Carcharodon; species Carcharodon carcharias. The sequence goes on along the minus strand of NC_054468.1, from coordinate 177,441,011 downwards.
GTGGCACAAGGGTCAGAGAAATTCAGAGGCCTGAATTTTTGTGCAGACAGAGAGGCTCTGTGTGCAAAAATGCTGGCAGAGGCCAGAATCCGGAAGTCTGATTCCCAAACCTGGCCTCTGCCACTTTAGTTGTTGGGGGAATGGGGGAGGGTTATAAATGACACATCTGTAGTTCACAGAAACAGCTTCTGGAGAGGTAAGGAATATAGGCCTCTGTATTCTTTTCACTCTTGTGGCACCTACATCCTTTTGCCTCTCCACTCAAGGAAAATCAATTTAAAATAATGATGTCATCACATAACTTTATTTCACCCTTTGGGAGAGGTAAGGCCCCCTCTGGGGTAGGTCAGGTGCTCTTTGGGATTGTTAAGAGTAGGTATGATTGTGCATAAAGTGCACAAACACAATGGGCAGAATTTTCTACCTGTCAGGCGGGTGGGCTCGACCTAATCGCCGGTGGGTGCGGAACCGATCGCTGCCGGTGAAGTGGACCGCACCGCCATTTTAAGTGAGCGGGCCAATTAAAGCCCGCCCATCCTGCTGCTGGATGAGGTTTCATGTCTTTTCTATTTGCTGCCGGGTCTCCTGGCCGACCCGCCAACCTTAAGGTTGGACGAGCAGGTCCTTTAATTGGTTAGTTGATCCTGTCAATGGCCTCAATTGGCCATTGACAGGTCGGTGGCCCTCAGCTGATTTTGCTACGCCCCCCCCCGCCTCCCTGAAAATTTAAATGGGGTGGGGTGATGTTGGGGGTTCTGCCCAACGTCATCCCACGTCATTTTATGTGTCAGCGAGCAAGCCCCATCCCCAGCTCGCCAATGGTAAAATTATGCCCAATGTATCTGTCAAGCTGTCAACAAGCTATGAAAGCTGTTAGGGAACTGTCAAAACTCATTGGAACTGTCAAATCTGTCAAGGGATTCAATTCTGCTGAGATCTATTTTTGTTTTAAATGTGTGGGGTTTGAAAAAAGTCAGTGCCTGCTATTTCACTCTGTGTGTTGACATAAGCCTGAGGGTTATCATTATAGGAGTTGTGCTACATGACTGATTTTATGAGTGGAATGCCTATTAAGTGCGTAGTTTGACTTACAGCTCCAAGTAGCTATAGAATAGAAATGTTTGTTTTCATAAAAAATTAAGAACTTAAGTGAAATGTTTGCTTTCATAAGAGATTAGTTGAAGGAATTTCAATGTATTGAATGATTTTTTTTATCAATGGCATTGTTTTTTTAATTGTGATGCCATCAATAGACACGTAACTTTATTTTATGTCAGGATGGTTCCTTAGGTTTGCCCATGGTGGATACTAGGTGACGTGGCATGGAGGGGGTAAAGGGAAAGGGTGGTGGTTGGGAGAATTTGTATTGGCACTAATTTTCATAGGGGCAATAAAAGTCATGCAGGTGGGTAGAGGGGTATGGGTTGGCATAAAGGCCTGAAGGGCCATGGAGGTGGTCAGAGCGACTTAGGATGGCATCGGGGTATTAGGAGAATTGGGGGTGGTTTGAGGGGCATAGGGTAGCATTGGGAATATGTGGGGCCAAGGTGATTGGTAGAGAGGGTATAAGGGTCCATTGGGTTGAATAACAGGGCATAGGGTGGCATGAGGCTATGAGGTGGTATGGGTTGGGTAGAGAGACATAGGGTAGCATAGGGGGTATAAGGGGCCATGGGGATGAATAGAGGGACATAGGCGAAATGAGTGACCATGTGGTGGGTAAAGGGGCATAGGGATATGAGGGTCCGTGAGTGTGGGGTCATGTGGTGGCATAAGTTGGCATGGATTGGGCATGGGGAGTGTAGAGGGATGAGGGGTGAGGGCTGAGAGCCGGAGGGTGTTTATTATTTTAATACTTTTTAAAATAACTTCAACAAAGTGCCAGAGCACAGAAGCAGGCCTTCCACCCAGCCCATCTCTGCATTCAGCAGCCTCCCCACTTATTCTGGGGGCAGAGGGCATGACATCTAATCCAGCCCACCCCCCAAATGAACATCTGGGGCAGAATTTTCTGCCTGTCGGGCAGACGGGCCCGACCCAATGGCCGGCGGTCGCGGAGCCAATCGCTGCCAGCGAAGCGGGCTGCACTGCCATTTTACACGGGCGGACCAATTAAGGTCTGCCCAGCGTGACGTCCGCCGGGAAGCTGTGCACATGGTGGGGGGGAATTCCTAAAAGCGAGAGTGCGGTCTTTCGCAGATGTGCACGAAAGAGTGCACATCTCCCTTAGGCTAAGTGCAGCCTCAGGGAGATTGCTGACACTTTTAAAACTATTAAAAACAGAGAAAAGAAAAATCCCTTGCATGTCTCCTCATGTGACAATGTCACATGAGTTGGGACATGTACATAATTAACAGAACAACTTTATTGCAATTTTTAAAACCCTGCATGAAACCTCATCCCGCCGCTGGATGCGGTTTCATGTTTTCTCTATTTGCCGCCGGGGCTCCTGGTGTGCCCGCCAACCTTAAGGTTGGACAGGCAGGTCCTTTAATTGTTTCAATGATCCTGCCAATGGCCTCAATTGGCCATTGACAGGTCGGTGGGCCCGCAGCTGATTTTGCTGCGCCCCCGCCTTTCTGAAAATTTAAATGGGGCAGGATGATGACGGGGGTTCTGCCTGACATCATCCTGCGTCATTTTACATGTCGGCGAATGGGCCCCGCTCCCTGCTCGCCGACGGCAAACTTCTGCCCCTGGTCTTCTTTTTCCCAGGTCAGGTTGGTGGAGCCATGAAATGTCCTGTCTCTGCACTCCTGATCCGGAGCAAAAACCTGTGCCAGAATTTGTGGTGAGGGGGGTTGCACAGCTGGAGGAGGTTACAATGATAGGGAAAGATGAAGCCATTAGGGGATTTAAATATGTGGATGAGAATTTTAAATTGGAGGCAGGAGGAGTCAATCTAGACGAGTCAATCATTAATAACAGGACTGATGGATGAAGTTTGAAGAAGGGTGGTTGACCAAAAGAGCATTGGAATGGCCAAGTCAAAAGAAAACAAAGGCATGGTTGAGGATTTCAGCAGTAGGTGGACTGATGAAAGATAAAAGGCATTGGAAATAAGCAATCTTTGTGATGGAGGGGATATTGGGTCAGAAACTCAATTCAGGGTTGAATAGGATGCTGAAATTGAGAACATTGTGGTCCATCTGAAGACTGGATGAGTGTTGGGAGGTGGGTGGTGAGATGGAATCCGGGGTAGGAGTAGATTAGCTGTGACAGAGCCAAAGATGATGGCCTCAAGATGCTTGGTAGTGAAGAAAAGAGGCCAAGGGTTTTCTTTGCATTGCACAATGATTCTCAAACAGTAATCAGTTTTGATAGAAGAAAGTAGAGCCCAGTGTGTTCTGTGACACAGAGTCAACACTGGTTTGCTGTATTTCTTCAAGTGAGAGCTGATCCTGATCTTGTTTTTGATTGGGGTAGAGATCACATCATACAAATGATAAGTATTCTGCAATGTAAATTAGAGCTAATGTATTTCCTGGACTCATTTGATCATTTAACTGGTTTTAAGAAGAATGTCCTAATGTCTTTTTCCTTTAATTGGCCTTGAATTTTGTCTTTCTTTTGCCTCACCCTGGTTACAGGTATTTTTTTGTGATGCATACTGCTGTTACTATTGAATGGGATAGGCTAGATGATTTGATAGATTTTTTCCACCAATCCTGAATCCCATTTTCTAAAATCCTGGAACTTCTTTCGTAACAGCACTTTGGGTGTACCAACACCATAAGGACTGCAGCTGTTTAAGAAGACGACTCACCAACACCTTCTCAAGGGCAATTAGGGATTTTCAATGAATGCTGGTCCAGCCAGTGATGCCTAGATGCGATGAAAAGAATAAAACAAAATAATTTTAAGTATTAAGTATCTATGAATGTTTCCTCCCATTATTAGTTTTCATATTGAACCTAACTATAGTATGAAATTTCTGAGATATTCCCCAATTCATGCAATACCTATTTCCACCACTTCAGTTTCTAGGGCTAGGTACAGCAGTGTATCCTTCCTTGTTTGACCAACAACGTACTGATCTAGAAAGCAGTCCTGAACACATCTTAAAGCCTGCTTGCTATCTTTCCCACTTATATTATTTCCCTAATCCCTCCTTGGATATTGAAAGTCACTGTTGCACTTTCCTCCAATTGGTCTGGAAATCTCTTCCTTTATTTCCTTTCCACTGTTTGGCTGACCAAAACATACTTCCAATAGATTAACTGTCATCTTCCTATTCCTTAACTCCAAGCAAATTGATGCTGCTTTTTAACCATTGTCCATGTTATCCCTATGCTTTCCGCTCAAATGGTAGCCCTTTCTTCGTATTCTTTGGTGAAGATTACCTCTTTCAGTTTTGACAGGCTTGGTGACTGGTTACAGAGAAGCATATGGGAGGGCATCACTGTGCCTTTCAAGCTGCTTTCCTGCAGATCAGTGAGCTTGCAGAGCCAATGCCCAGTAACAGTGCCCTAGGAGGAAGATGTTCACATGGTCCTGCTGTCCTTCATGATAGAATATCAAGCGTTTCCTCTGGCCACGTCCCTAAGACAGTAAGTGAAAAGAGCCAAGCTGCCTGAGCATCAACACTGGAGATGTAAGCTAAAGCTGATAACTTTCAGGGCATAGAAGTGTTATGATCCCAGTAGAGACCAATAACATGTTCATTTATTTTTTTAAGAATCTGAAAATACAGTTGTTTACTAAAAGAATGAAGCCACAAGAATTGTGGAATAAATCAAAATAATTTTATTACACAAAAATCAAAGAACTTCACAACTAATAGCTATACTGTTGAATAGTCAGGTACATTAAAGATATCGAAAGTACAATGAACATAATTAAACATACTTTAAACTGAATTTCCTAGCTCAACTTTCTTTCTGCACCCATTTGATTTAAACCTCCCAAGACTCAAGTCAGGAACGTATCAGAAATAGGAAGATTAACCAATTGGTCCGAGTATTGTTTCAAAGATTTTTATAAGGGCTAAGAATTTTTGTGCTATCCATTTACTTCCAGCTAAATTGTCTCTTCAAACCTCCTTGATCGGCTTGGCTATCTCTAGAAGTTCAACTCACTGTTGTCCATGAGTTAATAAGAGACTTTAACTATTTTAGCTAGCACACAGAATTTCAAAGGAATTCTGCTTGAGAGAGATATTCATTACTCTGCAGCAAGATTTTTCTAAACTAAAAAAAATCTGCTTGAAACAGAACCACACAAACAATCTACTCCCCAATAATTAGCATCTGGCTGATCCATTTTCTATTGTTTATCTGCCAGGCAACTTGGTCACATGATCATTTACTGGCAACCAGATACTTTCCCAGAATTCATCTCTCAGTGAAGCCTAGCCCTTAAAGGGACCATCACCATAACATCTACATCGATTGGAATATTCTGGTCCCACCAGCAGCATGAATCGTAGCAGGCAGGGGCACTAAATTTGGTGGTAGCAAAAAGCCTGTTTCCCAACAGCAGGATAAACTCCCGACTTTCAAGGCAGGTTAAGGGTGGATTGAGCATCCCGATGAACAATGTCAGGAATCCCATTTGAATGTATTAGCACCTTATGCATATTCATTAAAAGTCCACCTCACCATAATTAAGTTTGCCCTCCAAATTAAGATTCCCACCAGCAAGAATACAGTTTCGCAACTGTATATAAATAGCATGCACCTGGCGGGCTTCACCTCTTCCACAACTTTGAGGTCAGCAGGTGCTGTCTTCGCCTTTCAGGGGGACAACACTATAACTTGACTCATATTGAATGCCGGTAGCAAAAGGTGCGCCAAGGCTGGACATAGGAGGCTGGCTAAGTGGGGAAAGGAGGGGTGTCTGGGGAAATGGGGGGTTGGGGAGAGTGCCCAGGGAAGGGAAGGGAGAATGTCCAGAGAAGTGGGTGGATAATGTACAGGGAAAGAGAGGAGAGAGTGTCTTAGAGGGTGGAGTCAGTGATGCTGACGTTAGAGTCCCGTGGGTTGAACTCAGGATACTGGTGATAGGAGGGAACAGTCAGAGGGGGGAGTGGGATGCGGTAGGGTAGCAGGTCCAGGATGAGAGTTGGGCAGGTGAAGGGCTCATGGGAGGGTTCACAGAGGGAGACTAGACAGGTAGCTCAAATAATGGGAGTAGGCAGGGTCAGGATGGGCATAGGGAGGGTAATGGGTGTTGGCTCTGAGGAGAGGGAAGGCATGTGGAGGTGGATTATAATAGAGTCCAGGCAATGGGGGGGAGGTTCAAGGGTGACAGAGAGGAGAGGAATGGTGATATTGGCTAGGTCAAGTGTGATGGGCAGAAGTTGGTGAGTGCCAAGGGGAGGGCAGAAGATGGTGGACTGAGTTTGGAAGGTGGCACGCACAATTTTTAGAAATCTGACTTGACCATGCAGTTAGTCAGTAAGCAAGATCCTTTGAGGTGGGAGGAATGTCTTTTCAGATTGGTGGAGTTCAAGGTCAACACAAATGGCCAACTAAAGGGACGTCCTAATAATTATGAGGTAACTGGATGTTAACCATGCTCAGTTGTGTTGTCCTCTCTATGGTGAAACCCTCAAGGCAGCAAGTTTGCTCCCAACTCATGGGTCTCATAACATTGAGATCCCAGCAAGGTGTAGAGCTACCACTCATTATATGGCATTTTCCATCTGCTGCTGTCAGAGGCAGGGTGAAGGGAAGGTGGATGCCTCCAAGGGGCAGGGCTGGTGGACTGCAGATAACTCATGACTCCAAACCTCCATCCACCCAGGTGAATGGTCTTGGCTGATAAGGACTGATATGGTTAGTCTTTCCATGCTGCCAAAAAAAATTGTAAGGATAAACCCAGCAATTACAGACCAGTCAGTTTAATTTCAGTGGTGGGCAGGATTCTAGAAACAATTATTCGGGAATTCATGAGTAGCCACTTGGAAAAATATGGGCTGATAAGGAAGAGCCAGCATGGATTTCTAAAGGGGAAATCATGTTTAACTAACTTGCTGGAGTTTTTTGAAGAGGTACCAGAAAAGGTCAATGAGGGTAATGTTGTTGATGTGGTGTACATGGACTTTGGAAAGGCATTTAATACGGTGCCACACAAATGACTTGAGAAAAGTTATTGTTCATGGAATAAAAGGGACAGTAGCAATCTGGATACAAAATTGGCTGAAAAATAGGAAGCAGGGAGTAATGGTCAATGGATATTTTTCAGGCTGGAGGAAGGATTGTAGTGGAGTTCCCCAGGGGTCGGTATTGGGACCATTGCTTTTCCTGATATATATTAACGATCTAGATCTTGGTGTGCAGGGGACAATTTCAAGGTTTGTGGATGATACAAAGCTCGGGAGTGTTGTAAACTGAGGAGGACTGTATAGAATTTCAAAAGGGCCTAGACAGGTTGGTGGAGTGGTCAGATAAGCAGCAGATGAAATTCAATATGGGGAAGCGGGAGGTGATGCATTTTGGTAGGAAGAACATGGACAGACAATATAAAATAAGAGGTGAAATTTTGAAGGGGGTGCAGGAGCAGAAAGACTTAGGTGTGTATGTGCATAGATCATTGATGGTAGCAGGGCAGGTGGAAAGAGCAGTTAATAAAGCATATAGTACCCTGGGCTTTATTAATAGGGGCATAGAATACAAGAGCAAGGAGGTTATGCTGAATTTATATAAGACACTCATTAGACCTCAGCTGGAGTATTGTGCACAATTCTGGATGCCACATTATAGGAAGATTTGAGCACATTGGAGAGAGTGCAGAAGAGGTTTACAAGAATGGTTCCAGGGATGAGAAACTTCAGCTATGAGGATAGATTGGAGAAATTGCGACTGTTCTTCTTGGAGAGAAGGCGGCTAAGAGGAGATTTGATAGACATGTTCAAAATCATGGTGGGGCTGGACAGAGTAGATAGGGAGAAGCTGTTCCCGCTCGTATAAGGATCAAGAATGAGAGGGCACAAATTTAAAGTGATTTCCAAAAGAAGCAAATGTGACATGAGGAAAAAAATTTCACACAATGAGTGGTTCGGGTCCGGAATGCACTGCCTGGAAGTGTAGCGGAGGCAGGTTCAATCAAGCATTCAAGAGAGCATTAGATGATTATTTGAATAGAAACAATGTGCAGGGTTATGGGGAAAAGGCAGGGCAATAGCACTAGGTCATAATTTTTATTTGGAGAGCCAGTGCAGACACAATGGAACAAATGGCCTCCTTCTGTGCCGTTAAAATTCTGTAATTCTTCTGTAAAGGTCTCTCTAAAGAGTCTCGAGGGTAGTGGAGATAAGCAGAATAGTGTCAGAGGGAGAATTTTTGGACATGGCTCTCATCACCCCGGTCAAAGAGCAATGTCTTCATGGGCGTTCATATATGAATGGAAGGAGCACCCATCTCTGTGCCTCCAGGATGTCCTTCCCCTGGAAAGGGTGGGGTGGGGTGCCATGCTAGGCAAAGGGCTTATCAATGGCCTGCTGGTTTTGAAATGGAGGGAAACCTGTAAAGAACATGGCCACTAAATTTATTATACCAATTGGTTCATAGATCCACTGAGGTGTCGCTGATGCAGGCTGTGGGTAACCTTGCCTTGGTACTGGCTCTCATCCAAATGAGGAGAAGGAGGGCCCATCGCAGGTTGGCAGAGGGCCAGTAGGAGCAAGAGCCTGAGCAGCAAGAGGCAGTGAGGCCTCAGGAAGATCAAAATACTGGCAAATAGGATCCACTGCAATGACCAGCATTGGCCCAACCATGGTTGTATCGTAGGCAGTGCTCTTATCTAGAAATGAGTGAAAGGCAATGCCAATGGTGCTTTATGATGCCTTGGGATGTGATTGCTCAAATCTCCCAGCCTCTCCAGTATGAGCTATGGCCACCAGGTCCCTGGAGGAATGGTGTGGAGATCCTGGCCTGCATTGAGTGAATGGCTGTCTGGGTGCTGTTTCAATATGGTGGCAAGACCTTCGACACCATGAGGTAACAGTGTGGCAAGTAACTTCCTGCCTGCCCCATCATAAGATTTGCTGTGCTCCTTGTGCATGCATAATGAACAGCAGAAGATTGCGATTGTTCAACTGTCCCGACACCCTGTGGGAATCACTTTTCTGCCTGCCACTGGACTTAGACTCCGGAACAGAGGATTCCACTCAGTTCTCTTTTTCCCCCCAAAAGCACAGGCCATCACAGAAGCAGATGGAGAGCAGCCACCACCCAAGAGGCTCATGCATAAGGGTTTTGATCTGGTTTAAAAATGAGTACTGCTTCATATTTTCAAATTGGTGCAGTTTGTATTTGAGCTTCCATTTCTTTTGGACAATTTGCAAGTAACGAATGGAGTTGTGTGGTTTGATGGGAATATCTCTGACCAAAGGCTCTGGGTTCATCTGGACAGATTCCTCTTGCTGCTCCTGGTTATCCTCACCTTCCTGATGTTTTTAATTGATGTTTTCCACACTTTACTGTGAAAACTAAGGCAAGGTGCCCCTTTAATGTCTCTGTCATTCCTATACCCTGCATAACAATACACTATCACCTCTGCAGTCCAGAAATCCAAGTCCAGCAACACCAATTATCCGGTAATTTTTTAGCAATTTTTTAAGCAATCACGGATTGGACCCTCAACTGTTCGGGTGCTTCAAACAATCGATCTTCAGGCTGAGAATAGAAAATAGTGGGTGATGGGGGGGTATGTGGTAACTGTGTAGCCTAGGAAATCGCAGCATGAAGTTACAAAGCCTCTCAATTTCTCTCTATATGATGTCTCTGTCTCTGGGTAGAATCGCCCCAGATTTGCACGAAATGCGGTAGCAGGCAGGTTTTTGCTCCGTATCATCCCATTCCTGGCGTGTCCCGCCTCATTAATAATGCATTCCTGGGAAACACACCGGATCACTGACAGGGCAGCCTCTGATTCACCTGCCCTGCCATCACCTCAGACCTTCAGTAACCCAGGCGCCATATTTAAAAGGCTGCCCCTGCACAGGGCCAGCACTCACTAAGGCATCGAAAGTTGTGCAAAGTCATGGCTGCCAAAGGGAAGAAACATGTTGCCCCCAAATTTAGGAATGTCTCCCTCTGGCATCTACTGGGCACAGTTGAGGCCCGCTGTGAAGTCCTTTACCCCCGCTCTAGGCAAAGACCAACAAGCAAGGTGACAAATCCAGCATGGGAGGTGGAGGCAGGAGTGGTTAGCACCAAAAGAGGATGAATGATCTCCTTCGTTCCACCAGGGTAAGTCACTCTTCTCATCGCTCTCAACTTTCACGCTCACAAACACAACACACACCCACAGGATCTCATGCACTGCCAGTTCAAGGGACATCACCATTCATTCTTTCACACACACCTTCATCTGCCCTGTGGATCATGACCTCATCCCATCCATGGCACCACTCACCACCCAAAACATGCCAGGCATTCTTCACATATGGCCTGGCAGGCATCCTGTTGATATTCAATCCATTTGTATTCATGCAGGACAAGCTGGCACACAGCAAAAGGGAGAGGGTGCAGACTGTTGGAGGAATGCCCGACATCAAGGTCCTCACAGACTTTGAAAATAGAGTCATCCAGCTGGCTGGCGAGGATCTGGACCGTTCCTGTGCCGATGGTGAGATTGGCAGTGCTCAACCAAGTGAGGATCCAGCAGTCCAACATCCATCAGACAACCATGCTGTGACTCAGTTCTGCTGTTCTGCAGTTCCCTGCCATGCGCTGATTATCTCTCCTTGCTTTCGCTGGCATATCTGGGAAGCAGCTGAAGGGATCCATGAGCCAGGTTCTCGACTCAAGCCCCGAAGACACCTTGGAAGAAGAATTTGATGAGACCCTAATTCAAGATTCGTCACACTGCTCAGCCACACCCTCCACCAGCGCAGGTCACACACCTCTGTGTGACTGAGCTCTAGAGCAGCCTCAGGATCACAATCTGGTGAGCACATCACACTGTCTGATCCACACCAGGTGATGGAAGGGATTTCCCAGGTTTCTGGCACTTGGAGGACTGCTGGAGGCCAGAAATCTGCTGAGACTGAGTCAGATGAGGAGCCTCTGGACTTGGTCATACCTCAGTTGCTGGAGCTGCAAAGGCAAGCTCGGGAACACCAGGAAGGGATGTCCGCTGCGCTCCTCAGATTGCAAGGTGCGACAGAGGAGTCCAACCACCTTCGGTCTGAGGTGCTAGCACCAGCATGCCAATGGACCAAGGTCAACATTGGTGGGAATGACGGTTGCCAAAGAGACCTGATCCAGGAGATTGGTCCTGCACTGCTGCACGGGCTGAACTCCATCGCTGATGCCACAGTTGCCCTCAATCTGAGAAGAGTGTTGGGCAGCTCAATCTCACTCCAGCTTCCCCTTCTCCTTAAGCAGTTAGCCAGGGGCCCTCGGGCACCCATAGGAAGGAGGATCAGCAGGTGCACACACTGGGCCATCCACCCAGGTGCCCAGCCCATCTGAATCCCCTCTTCCTGTGACCTCAGCAGCTCCAGCTCCACAGGCCTAGGAGGGTGCCACTGCCACACAGAAGGATTCTGAAAGTAGGCTGGGGTGCTCCAGGACTCAGCCCTCCAGCGGGTGTTTGTCAAGCTCATCACAGATACGGCGTAGCAGTCAGCAGGCTATCTCCACCTCCGCTGTGGATGCCTGGGGACTCCATGATGTAGTGGCAGGGTTAGGAAGGTTAAGAAGATGTAACTCTTTTGAGTGAAACAATTAAACTAAGTTAACAAAATTAAGGATAAAGTAAAAGTTTCACTTAAAGGGAAGCTACAAAAACAGAGACAAAATTCAAAGAAAACTTACCAACATTAAATCAAAATGTGATCGAAAGGGTCTATAAAGCACCCCAGTCCCCGTGGTGCCCACTGAGCATGGGAGGCCTCAATGGTGCTGGCAGACACCATGAGCTCCCGCTCCAGGGACACCCGGCTGCAAATGTAACCACAGAAGAGGGGCAGATAGTTGGGTTGGACGTCCCCCTCGATCACTCGCTGCCTGGACCTGTTAATGGCTAACTTGGCCAGGCCCAGCAGCAGGTTCATGAGGAGGTCCTCCTCCTTCCTGGCCTCCCTCTGCACCGGGTGTCCATTGATCAGGAGTATGGGACTGAAGTGCCAACAAAACAGTAAATGGTTTTGCAAGAAACTAAAAAGGGGGTGCAGCCTACAACAATTAACATATACATGGTCCACAGAATCCATAAGGCTGCAAAAGATCCAGGTATCCTGGGAGTCCCTGAACCGACACAACCTATGGTTGTATGGGACTGCTGCGTGTAACACCCTCCACCCCAGGTCCCCAGTGGAAAGTGGGAGGATATCCCTGTAGAGGGTCCCTCTCTGCTGCTGGATGACAACAAGGCTGACCTGACGGAATGAGTACAGGAACCGCTCGTCCTCCAGCAGCAGGTTATCTCTTTCCCTTCTCTATCTCTCTCTCTCTCTCTCCTCCAAGGCTTCAGGCCTCAGGCCCTGCGGCAGGACCACCCATAAAACTCTGCATGCATCCTCGCTGGACGGATCCGGAGAGAACAGGGCAGTATAGTAGAATTTAGCAATAGCGCTGATGCCCTCCGGATCTGAGACAAGGGATCCATCATTGGCCAGCAGCATAAGAAGCTGCTGACGGACCCCGTGCCTTTTTTCCAGTGAGTAGAAGAAGGAGGAGCCGTGGTCCCGGTCCTTGGGGAATTGGACCCCCGACCGCATGTACGTGCTGCAGGACCCGACGAGTTGCAGGTCCTGCAGCGTGCCCCGCTTCTCTATGTACGCCAGCCACAGGGCCGGGTCTGCATCGAGCTGACGGAGATGTACCTCTAGGTCGAGCACCTCCTTCTCCAACTCCTCGACCCTTGATTTCTGACTCTTTGTCAACCCCCCTCGTGTACTCCTGACAGAAGATGAAACCATGAGACTTGACCACGTCCTACCATAGCCTCCAGGAGGGGAAGCCTCCCCATTTCCTTCTCCAGCCTGCCCAGAAACAATGGAATAAGTCCAGGAACTGCTTGTCCTCCAGCAGGTTTTGTCTTTCTCTGTCTCTCTCTCTCGCTCTCTTACACTCTCCCTTTCCTCCAAGGCTTCAGACCCCAGGTCCTGCAGGCTCCATGGCCCTGCAGCCCCAGCCAAAACACATGCAGTAAGATCTTGCACTCTTCTAGTGTCCCCTGGGCAGCAGCAAAACAGGTCCTGAGGTGCCTGAGGCAAAAGGCAGTTAGCAGCAAAATCTCAGCAACAACTCCTGGTTCCTTCCAGCTCCAACAATACCCAGCACACAACTGCAGCAACAGCAAGCTGCAGCTGAGCCCAATCAGGAAGCTGAACCTGTTTATTGCTGTAATTCTTTCGAGTACAAACCCGTTTCCATCTGTTTCAGGTGAAGTTACATAGTTTCATAGTTTGCCATTGTGAGATTTGAACTCTTGATAATCTTTTAAATTTGAACTCTTGATACTCTTTTGAGTAAACCTGTTTCCATCTGTTTCAGATGAAGTTACATAGTTTCATAGTTTGCCATTGTGAGATTTGAACTCTTGATCTTGGGGTTACAAACCCAGTACCATAACCACTTGGCTATTTAGGCCTAAAGGAGAGTAACTCTTTCGAGTACAAACACGTTTCCATCTGTTCCTATTCAGATGAAGTTATATTGTTTCATAGTTTGCCATTGTGAGATTTGAACTCTTGATCTTGGGGTTACAAACCCAGTACCATAACCACTTGGCTATTTAGGCCAAGTCCAATTTAGTTTGTAACTCTTTCGAGTACAAACACATTTCCATCTGTTTCAGATGAAGTTACATTGTTTCATAGTTTGCCATTGTGAGATTTGAACTCTTGATCTTGGGGTTACAAACCCAGTGCCATAACCACTTGGCTATTTAGGCCAAGCCAATCAGGAAGCTGAATTGCATAGCCTGGGCATGGGTGTTAATTACTTATACTTAATGTTCACTCTTGTTAATAAACTCTCAAGAATGACTCTTGGTCTATGGCTCCTTGTTTTGGTGAGCAGTGTTCATGTCACTCAGATGTGAAACCTTGGTTCTTGCACAAGATAAATGCAGGTGTCTCAGCCCAGGGTCTCCTCCCTGTGCAGTGTGTGATCTTCAGACCAAATTGATGGTCCGGCCTCACCTTCTCTGGACACATTTGTGATGCCTGCACCTTGATGGTGCTTGTCATTGCTGCCAGGATGTCTTGGGCAGGCGTCACAGGGTTCCATCATTCTCTCTTTGTGCTCTCAGCACCTTTGAGGTGGGGCTGGCCCCCATTGCTTCAGTATCTATGACCAGTGACTCTGTGCTCCTGAAGGGGTCAGGTGCTGAAGGCTGACAAAGGATCAGGTGCATTTAAAGTTTCCCGGCTGCATCTCCATAATATGACCCTGATCACACTGCACAAGCAAGCTGCCCTCAGCTAGACAGGAGTCAGACATTCACAGTAGCGATGTGAAGATCTATGGAGTGTCCGCACTGCATGTCGTCATCATCCTCTTGGAATCTAGTGACTATTAGCATCTCTACTGTGCTTTCATGACATGAACCTGAGCACTGAGGGTATATGTGCTGCCATCAGCCACACAGGAGTCAAATATCCTCTTTGGATCTCATCACCATCCTCCATGAATCTTGCAGTTATGGGGACCTCACAATTGTGCTTGCCTCACCTGGCCAATGCGATGGCCTCATCATCAGCACTCTCACCTTTGAGGACCTCATCATCATCATTCCCTTCGGTGTCCTCCTCATCGGATGATACATGCATCTCCTCCTCAGCCAGGTGGTCCCCCCATTGCAACTCCAGGTTGTGGAGCGTGCAGCAAGTGATGATGATGCGTGACACCTTCTGGGGGCTGTTTTGTAATGCACCACCGGACCTGTCGAGGCAGTGGAACCTCACTTTCAAAATGCCAATCATTTGCTCCACCAAAGTCGCAGAATGAGCCTCATTCTACCGTCACTCTGCTGCAGTCTGAGGCCACTGCATGGGCATCATCAGCCACATCCTTTGTGGGTAGCCTTTGTCCCTAAGGATCCAACCCTTCAGCCTCTCTGCACCCTGGATGACGGTGAGGGATCTGAGACCTGCTAAGAATAAAGAAGTCGTGGATGCTTCCTGGGGATCGTGTGCAGACTTGGAGGATGCATTTGTGGTGGTTACACACTGCTGAACATTCAGCAAGTGGAGGTCCTTGCGGTTGACATAGTTGACTGCTTGTTGCCACAGAGACCTAAGTGCCATCTGAGCACAGTCAATGGCATCCTGCACTTGTAGAAAACCAGAGGCCTACACAAATCCCAGCACTCTTGCTTCCTAGCTTTCCTGATCCTGGGTGAAGTGCACAAAGCCCTGTGCCTTTGCAAAGATGGCATCCATGACCTCCTAGATACATATGCGGGTGGAGGCTTGCGCGAACCCACAAAGGTCACCTGTAGAGCCCTGGAAGGAGTCACTGGCGTAAAAGTTGAACTGCAGTCACTTTCACAGCCACTGGCAGTGGATGGCCTCCATGTACACATGGCGCCAAGTCCTGTAGCAGGTGGCATACATGACTGACTAGTTCCCTAGACATGTGCATTCTGGTTTTCAGTCATCTGCAGGAATGAAAGGGGCCATCTATAGACCCTGGTTCAAGTGGGGCACCTATGAGCAACAGCTTGCTGTGGAACTTAAGCTGCGTGCACTGCAGGCCCTGACGCAACAGGGCCTTCATCTTGAGGGAGGTGCTCCTCTCTTTGCCAAGCCAGGCGCCTCCGCCGCTCTCTTCTTCATCTTCTCTGCTCTCTGTAAGCCATGAGGTATACTTTTAAATCACCAGGCTCCATGTTCCTGATGTTCTCCTCCTGCAGGATCAAAGAGAAAGAGGCGTGGGTTAGCATGGGTATACAAAGGAGCTCTCTTGGTTACACCTGAAGGCCCCTTCACGCATGCAGGAGAGTGCTAGCCACCACTTGGATGGCCGATGTGTAGTGTGCTCATTGGCTGATCGAAAGCCCACCCACCTCTGCCCCACTCCTCGGGCAGGATTTTGCCCTTGGATGGCAAGCGGGCCCTACCGGCTTGGAGGCATTTTAAGTGGACAGGCCAATTAAGGTCCACCCAGCGGCATCCCTGACGGAAGCACTATGCGCTTCCTGTTCTGGGTGGGGAGGGAATCCTCATCTGTCAAAGTGCGCTCTTTCACGCGTTCTCCCTGAGGCAAAGTCCTGTCTCAGGGAGAATAATGACAGTGGAAAAAACTTTAAAAATAGAAACATTAAAAAATTATTAACATGTCTCCCTCATGTGACAATGTCACATGAGATGGGACAAGTTAATAAAGACCACATAAACTTTATTAATTTTTTACAAAATGGACATGAAACTTCATCCTGCCAGTGGATGAAGTTTCATGAATAATCTGGAGCTCGCTGGGGTTCCTGGCCTGCCCGCCAGCCTTAAGGTTGGCCGGACAGGTCTTTAATTACTTTAATTAGCCTGTTAATGGCCTCAATTGATTTCGCTGTCTGCCCGCCTTTCTAAAAATTTAAGTTGACTGGAATGACGTCAGGCGTTCTTCCCGACATCATCCTGCATCACTTTCCCCTCGGTGACCGGGCCCTGCCCCCAGATCGCCAAGGAGAAAATCCTGGCCCTCTTAACCGATTGGCGGCAGCTTTTGCCAACAAACTGCAAGCTGTGCTTTCAGCTCAGGCACAGGTATTCACCTAACCTGCACTGCAAGGCTGCACTGTTTGCTTGAACCATGATGGATACTGGTCCTCAACTTTATAAAGAAATTGCAAGGGGCTGTGAGCACCTCCACCAGTGACTGCATCATGGCTACCATTTGCAATGGACATCCAGAACTTGCCCAGTCAGCCAATTGTTCAGCTGTCCCGTAAAACTCACATTAATTTGCATTCTGTGCCTGAGGGGTGTAAAATTCTTGACCATTTTGTGGTTCTTTCATGTTTTTGCATTGCTTGAGTGGGGAGAAAAGCTTCAGAGGCCCAACTCCAAGTATGTCAATGGAGCTGCAGCTGAACAGTCTCAGCTGCAGAAGAATGCTCACTTTTGACAAGTTTTTCCAAGTGTATGACGGCTTCCCTTACATCCCCCCGCCCCAACACCCCAGCATGTATTTGAGTCTTTCCTTCAGTCTGCCTTTCCCCC